>NC_142491.1:6849388-7185992 GCF_965113065.1 Corylus avellana
TAACTTTCCATTGTAGGACTTAATATATACTCTTGATAATGTGACTTGGCTATCACAATGCAAGGAAATTTGAGGCATGGGACTTGGTCATACAGGCAAGTCAATCAAAAAATTTCTCAATCATTCAGCCTCTTTTCTAGCAGCTCCTAAAGCAACTAACTCTGACTCTATAATTGAGTGAGTTATATAAGTTTGTTTCTTGGATCCCAAAGAGATAGCTGCACCACCAAGGGTAAAAACCCATCCACTTAGATCTATCATCAACACAATTCCAATTTGCATCACTATACCCTTCAATTATGTAGGGATATCCTTCATAGTGTAGAGCATATGATTTAGTTCATTTTAAATAACCTGACACTATGGAAATTGCTTTCCAATGTTCATTGCTTGGACAACTTGTATATCTACTCAATTCGCCCACGACAAATGCAATGTCTAGACATGTGCAATGCATTGCATACATCAGACTTCCAATAACGCTAGAATATTCTAATTGTGATACACATCGATTTTTATTTATTCCAAGCTTTAAACTTGAGTTATAAGGAACACATAAAACTACTGGGAATTAAAATATATCTATATAATTTCATATTATCTCAAAAGCAGTTTTTTTTAATTGATATAACGGTTACAGATATTTTAAAATCTAACGTTGAAAAAGCAGTTGAAACTTGAGAACACATGATCTCATCAGTTGAAACTTGAAAAATACATTATCTCATATAACATAATAATAGGAGATATTGAATCAGTAGTGGTAACTGATCAAAACGAGATGATAGGATAAAAAGTTATTTATTTAAAATAAATGACTATTTAAAACATGATAATAGGAGATCAATTATTTATTTGAAATTCTAAATAATCATGAAATAATAATAAATTCGAAATTTTAACTTCATGAAATAATATTAATAGTCCCCCACTTATTTCAAGAAAATGAAATTTCAATAAATAAAATTTTCATAAAAATAAATAAAATAAAAATTTGCTGTTACTCCAAAATATTGATACATAAATGAAAGTACCTTTAGGGTTTAAACTTTTACTTAGTGTATAATCCTCAAAGCTTTATCAGTGTGATAGTACGTACACTCAATGTCATTGAACTATCATATTTAGTGATAAAACCATAGAATTAATACATATCAACATATTGTAATTTCTATAGTTCTTTTCAGAAGCGCATTAATGGCCATACGCGTTATCCCAACTTCATGAGTGCTCTAAGTGGCTTACCAAGCCCCGTCAAAAGCGGCCTGACTTTACACTCACATAGGTAGAGTTCTTCTAGGTGTTCCTATAGATTAAAAAACACCTTTTATGCGAACTCATTAAGAATTATACTCAACCTTTCCTTTTCATTACAGGACTCGCACTAAACATCACTTATTCCTCTAGATGGTCTAATTTAGTGCTAATATATATCATCACCATCAAGATTTGTTTTTCCCATTGAACCTAGAGTTTGTTTTCCAAAGTGTAGGTTGGGTTGCCATCTTGTAGTGATCTATTCAATTGATTTTAGACCCATCTCAAATCAGGTTTTACGAATTAGATCCTTACCTAAGCCTTTTGTAAAAGAATCTACTAAGTTCGTGCACGATTTTACATAATCTACTGTGATAATATCTTCTTACAATAATTGTCTCACAGTATTATGTCTAAGACTGATATGTCTTAACTTTCCATTGTAAGACTTACTATATACTTTTGATAATGTGGCTTGGCTATTACAATGCAAGGAAATTGGAGGCATGAGACTTGGCCATACAGGCAAATCACAATTTTAAACTGCTTGTTAGGGATTGCAATTTTTAAACTTTGAAAATCTGTGCTTTCAAATTGCTAGTAGTGAGGTGTTTTTTTTAAAATGCACAATTTTAAAAGCTAAATTGCAATTTTAAAGGTCAAATCACTTAACTGTGTTTTTAAAAATCACATTTTCAACTCACAGAATTTAAAATCGCTATTTTTAAATCGCAATCTCAAACGGGCCTAAAGGACATATAATGTATTAAGAACTTATTGATGATGATGCATGTCCCGGTTAATTACACATAGGAGATGCCTTCAAGTAGTGATATTAGGGCCCCTCTAAATCTGGACCAGGTTTTGATTTTTTATTTTTTTTAATCATAGTTTCTTATCTCAAATTTGTATAAATAGAGGATTTTTTTTTTTTTATGTCCGCACTAGTGGATAAAAAAAAAGGGAGGAAGAAATTCGAACTTGTAACTCCCACTTCATGAGGCATGATACCAGCTGATTAAGCTACTCTTTGAGAACAAATAGAGGAATTATTCGATGGATCGAATAAAATGATTCTTTATTATTTTGATTATATTGAATTATAATATTTAATTGCTTCTAGCTAGTGCCTGCACGTTTGATCATGGTGAATATTGTTCCCAACATTTGAGACCCAACTTGTGGCATGTCGAGAGGACCCCACATGTGCCATTAGCTAATCCGGTTCTAGTAATACAAAGCGTGAAATTTGAAAGGCAATTATTACAACCCTCACAACCATTTAAGAAGTATATAGGTGCACCACAACACTATTTGGTTTAGAAAATATTTGGTGAATTGAAACTCTACCGAACCTCAATAAAACTATCTAAATGTTACGGTTTTTCTTAATATTCTTCTGATCTTACGTAAATATTGTTTTATAAAAAAACACAAAAATAAATAAAAAATAAATAAAAATCCCACTAGTCTCTCAAAATAAAACGCATAAACTAATATCAACGTAGGTCAAGAGAATACTCAAAAAAATCCGTAAATATTTCCCTTTTGCATCGGATTCCCACCACTAATAGTACTCTAGTACACCTTTTAAAACAAACCATAAAACCCCCTTTTTTTAAATAATAATAATAATAAAACTAAAAAAACTTCTCAAAAAGTTACCATGATGTGTATATATAAAATGATTAATTAAATCCAAAAAAAAAAAAAAAAATTGTTGGCTTCTTATTTTCTGGAAATGGAATCTGGGAGTCATATTGGATCCTCGAACTAAACGTCATGTAGGGTAAGGAAATAAGGCAGGAAGCCACGTGAAATGTTATTATTAGTATCCAAATGCATGGACCTTGCTTTTCTTTTTGAAATATTTAATTACCATCATCTATGATGTATTCATGACCTTGCACCTCTACAACTTTTCTCATGGACTCGCAGGTGATATATATATATATATATATATATATATATATATATGCTGGTTACTGTCGCAAGAGAAATGTTTGATTGTTTATGAGGAAAAACAAGGATTCTAAAGCATTGTTTCGGAAATTTTGTTTTGGGTTAGATCTGAAGCTAAATCTTTTAAGGGTGTTTGAGATTCTCCCGTAATCACTTTTTAGTTGGGTCTTGAAGGTTTTTTATATGTATTTTTTTAGTTTTGCCTACCCATATTTTGCCTCCTTGAAGCTCTTGCTTATCTAGCCCCTTTTGCTTTTATATGATCTTGTTTTTGAAGGGTTACTTTTTATTTTTCAAAAAAATTTTACTTAAAACATTTAAGATTTATCAATAAATTATTGACTAAGAAGGTTTAATGTTGACGACATTATTCTTTTTGTTTTTTTTTTTTTTCTTACATGTCCACACAAAAAAAAAAGGGATGGAGATTCAAACTAATGACATCAACTTCATTAGATGTGGTCCACAGTCGATTGAGCTACCCATTGAAAACTTGAAGACATTATTCTTACCTTTTTCATTGAAATCCAACTTTTTTTTACCATTTCTCCGTAAAGTTGCTTTGTTTATTAATATGTTTTGAGGGTTAAGACGTGTCTCAATTTCAATAGGTCCAATTCAAGAACTGAACCCAAGTCAAACCTCCAAAACTTTTTCAACCACATTGTTAGAGAGAGACATCTAGAAACACACGGATCGATGTTGCAAATGTTGCTACATTAAAACATGCATATAGACCTATATTTCAAAGTAAGATATCATGTACTTTGTTTGGAGTTTGGTGATACCAAGATCGACTGTAGAGACACCACATGTGGCCCTTTGGTCTCATGTCTCCCCATCAAGCTACATACTTATAACCCTAAGCTCTTTCTCTCCTCCAACATCATCCGATTCATCCCCCTCAACCTTTTTGTGCACAAAACCTTAGCAATCCACACATATATAAACACACAAATTGAAAGCACTCCAGGCCACCCAGCCAGCACCCAGTAGAAGTAATCAAGTTGTGCGCGGCTGAGATGTCACCAAGCCATTCTTCACCACACATAACAGCACTTCTACTGAAAAAATCCAACTCCAAAAACACTAAGATATATAAAGTGCTGCTCCAAAGCTTCTCATTGACTCAGTCATTTGATCATAGAACAGTACTTCTTGCAGCCTAGCTAGCGCTATATCAGCCAAACCACTAAGTATATATATTGTGGTAGCAGCCACCACAGCTTCATTGGCAGTGTTGCTTTAGGGTTTTCCATGAGCTAGCTTATGGCCTTTTACAGTACTATTGATCCTTCTGGCTTCTACTAGAGCTGACAAAGCCATGATAAGAATATTGGACAAAAATAGACCAATGCCTACAACTCCTTTTCTTATATTGGCAAGCCCTCCCCACTTCTTAACAAACAAAATAGTATCAATGTTTAAAAAAAATAAAAATAAAAATGCTAGACGTACAATTGGTTTACGACTCTTTTACAATTTACCGAAATATTTCAGCACGTAATTAGAGTGTTAAAATAATTTTTTTAGTAACTGACATGGCTCCGATCACATCCCAATACATGTCAACAAGTTGTAAAAAAATTGTAGACCAATTGTAAGTCTAGAATTAGTCATTTTCTTATATTGTCAAGCTCCCTTCTCATCTTTGTACAGGAGTATCTAAAAATTAATAATAATAATTTTTACAAGATATCCTGAATTACGCCACATTTTTTATAATTCCCTTTTTCATTGGTAAATTTATCACTGATTTAATGGTAGATTTGTAACAAAGATGTAAAAGAGATGTGTAAGAGAATGACACCAAACACATCTCTTTAAAGAATTTTATGAGATTCTTAATTAAAAAATCCTAGAGATTTAATTCTTTGTTATATATTTTCTCGATATTGATCTTGGGGTCGATCATGCATATATGTTTGATCCTCGAACTAGACGTCATGTCGTAGGGTAAGGAAATAAGCCATATGGAGCAAGGTGAAATGTTATTTTTAGTATCCAAATGCAGGGAACTAGATTCTAATTGTTTTATCTCGATATAAAACAATATTAGGATGACCAAATAACTAATTTAAATGAAGCCAAAACCCACCTTGACTTGAATTTTGGTTCTACTCATTTTCATCAGGCAGCTGGAACCCTCCTGATTATCTCTTCCACATTGTTAGAGCTAGAGAGAGAAAGGTTTAAACACAAAGTTGCTCATGCTACATTAATTTAAACATATACACACATTCAAAGTAAGATAATTATATCTCTTTACATTCTAGTATTCATCTCATGTATATTTTTGTTAAGTTGGCATACTCAATCCACACTTAAAAAACCAATGATAGATGGAGCGCAACCAAACTCAACAGAGATGTAAACGAGATGAACAGTAGAATGTAAATTAGAAGCATTTCTTTTAAATAACATGCATATACTTTGTTTGGAGTTTGGTGATTCTATATCGACTGCCCAAGCGACACCACACGTGGCACTATGGTTTCATCATGTCTCCCCATGATCCCCTCTACCTTTTTGTACACAAAACGCTTAGCAATCCACACATAAACACACAAATTCAAAGCACTCAAACCAGCCAGCACCCAGTAGAAGTAATCAAGGTGTGCACGGTTGAGGTTGTCACCAAGCCATTCGTCACCACAGCTTGAACTAATCTCCTGAACCACACAAATAACAGCACTGCTGAGGAAACATCCCACTCCATAAACACTAAGGTAAAGTGCTGCTCCTAAGCTTCTCATTGACTCCGGCATTTGAGCATAGAACAGTTCTTGTTGCCCTACAAACGCAAACAGATCTGCCAAACCACAAAGCATATATTGTGGTAGCAGCCACCACAGCTTCATTGGAACTATTGCTTTAGGGTTTTCCATGAGGTTATTGTGTTTTACAATGCTGATCCTTCTGGCTTCTACTAGGGCTGACACAACCATTATAAGAATGGATAAAAATAGGCCGATTCCTATCCTTTGGAGTGAAGTTATCCCAGATGGGTGTCCTGTGAATTTTCTAGTCCAGGGGACTAGAATTCTGTCATAGATTGGTATGGTGATTAGAATTGTGAAGCCAACAATGGCTTGAAGTGATGCTGGGGGAATTTTGAAATGGGGTCCGATTGATCTCATCATTGTACTGCCTTGTTTGGTGAAGTGGGTTTGGAGTTGAGTCATTACTATGGGGAACATCAAGCAACTTAACCATATGGGGATAAGGCGAAAGACAAGCTTCACTTCTTCTACTTGATTTAAAGAACATAGCCTCCAAGGATCTCTGATTTTTCTCATGGCATCGATGTTGTCAATTATCATTGCCTTCTCCAAACATCTGCACTTTATTTGTAACTTGTAAGAGAAATCTTCTTTTGAAGAGAATTAGAAGGAAAGGAAAAAAAAAAAAGATAAACAAGAACAAGCAAGCCTATTACCGCAATAAATTTGTGATTGTGGAATGCTATGTCCTCTCTACCGAGAGAAATATTAGATACTATAATTTTATCCAATATCCATCTAATATGTCTAACATGGCAGTACTTCCAACTAACTTTTAGATTAATTCTCATTAAATAACTTGATTAGAGTGGCACGTTAACATTGTTAAACAAATGTTTTAATAAAAATAAGTATAGAGAGCGTTACTCCTCTACGAAATAGGCAATATAAGTGTCACTAATGAGAACCACAATAACGGGGGAGAGATGGTGTGAATGTTTCCACCAAGGAGGCGACCCATTTGGCGAGATTATACACGTTACTGCCCAGTTAGCACTACAGTGAGCTTTACATTAATTAAGGAAGAAATAAATAAATAAATGTGCCGCTCCAAGGCCCTTCCAAATTTTATCCAAATTTTGTTACTTAATTTTTAAATGCTATATGAGTTTGTAAGGAAGTTTGTAATAAAAATTTTGGTACCCTAAGCATTTTCCTTTGAAAGTGAATCATGACAAGTTCAAGGCTACAAGGCAACCACAGTGAACGTCAAACTGGATTAACCCAACCCCCAAACCCACCACCACCACCACCCGCCCCCCCCCCCCCCCCCCCCCCCAAACCTTTTCCAATTAATAAAATAAATATATAAAGTAATTAACAGGATACTATGATATGTTTTCTAGTCTTTGAGTAATGTTACATATCAGATTTTTTTTTTTCCCACAATACCAATGTAATCCTAATCAACCATTAGATGTTTTTTTTTTCTTTTTTCTTTTTTAACATTAATGATTGATTCAATGGTTTGTTGAGACTCACACATCATAGTCGTATGGTAAAAATATGGTATGTAGCATTACTCATAGTCTTTAGTTATAAATAGATCACATATTTATCTTATAGATATTCCACAATGCTCACATGCATGATAGTCCCAACTAATACTCTTGGATTAATCCTTGTTAAAAAAAAAAAAAAAAAAAAAAAATCATGAGTTGGTTGGAACTGTCATATCAACATTGTAGGATAAAAATATAATTTTTAGTATTATTCTTATAAATATAAAGAGATATTTTGACGAGTGATGTTAGGAATATTATAACTTTTAACCTAAGGTTTTTATAAATTGAGGTGATTGGCACTATCACGTCAGCTACTAAACAATTAAATTTTATTTTGGCTGATGTGGCAATGTCATATGGATTGTCACATCAATTTGTAAGGTCATGTGACACTTACACATGAGCCACTAAAACTTAAATTTAATTATAATTCGTATGACAATGTCATGTAGACTGTCATGCCAATTTATAGAAAATTATACCCAAGCACATTCCATATTTGACACGGGCTCATTGAATGCCCTGTTTTATCTTTAGCACAACTTATGAACTTTGCCTAGTACGTTAAATGTAGAGAAAACGGGATAGAGATCTCTACCAATTTGGCTACTCAGATTGATAATAATTCGAACAAATATGAACAAGCTAATATGGGACGTCCCACATGCCCAAAAATTACTTGGATAGGTGGAATATTCCACAAGAACTATCATAATTATTATAGGGATTTCTAACAATTCAAACAGCAAATTTAGTGAATTAACTTGGTCAAGTTTTTTTTTTTTTTTTATTTGGACCGTGAAACAGTATGAGTACACCCAGAGAATATAAACATACCTCAACTGATTTGTACGAGCCATAGTCCGAGCCTTAAATTGACCGGTACTGTTGGACCCATCCCTCTCATCTCCACGAAAAACACTACAACCGTCGCGCATCTCATTCACGCGCCACTTCCGAGCCGCCGCCACAAGCACCTGCGCCAATGTAGTGAGTGGGCTCCCTAGGGGACCTTGCTTCCGGTAGCTCTTTATTCCTAGCAAAAATATTGCTAGTGACACCGACATTGCTGCTGCCAAAATTCCAAATCCTACGGCCCAACCAACATTGTCCTGTTTACATATTATATGAGGATTTGGAATTCTTGAGAATCATGATCCAGAATAAGATTAGGAATTTTGAAATTACAAATAATATTATTAGGAACAATTTTCCCATCATTAAATTATTGAAGCTTTGGATGGGTTTGATTCATCTAAAATTTGGGGATTACAATCTTCTTCATTTCAAGTGATGTTAAGAGGAATTATTTTATGATCTAAATTTTACATATATATCTGATGGTATATATGTTGTAATACAGTGTATGTTACCATATCATTTAAATTTTTTAGAAAAACTTCACTCTAACTCCCTTGAGTTTTCATCATTTTTGCAATCTCTCTCTCTCCCCATCCCCAAACCACCTAAATTTCAAAAATTCTCAATTTAGTCTATCGAACTTGATTTACAAAATATGTCAGCTCATCCCTCTGTTACGATTTTCTGAGAAATTTCCAAAATACCCATGTATTTTTTTTCCATCTCTTTTTTTTGTACTTTACTTTTTTTAAAAAAAAAATATATATATATATATATGGAATTTTAGGATAATTTTGTAATTTCATAAACTTTACAGCAGTATAGTGGTCATTTAGCCCAATTGACCGTCTAATTTAACCTCCAAACTCTAATAGGACGGGTGAGAATGCAAATTTTTTAAAATTTAATACACTAAATTGAGAATTTCTGAACTTTGAAAATGATATTGCAAAACCAATGAAAGTTCAAAAATATTAAGTGAATTAAGTTTTTCCAAAATTTTAAATGACGTGAGTACACGATATTCACAAAATCAATGGAGATTACCTATTCCAAAATTTGGACAAAGTTACATCAATGTGTTTACAACTTCTACTAAAATAATCCACCTTCTCCCTTTCCCATCTTTGAATAGAAAACCAAAAAAAAAAAAACCTTGTACTAAAATAAGAAGCTCACAAATAATTAGACAGATGTTAATTTACCTCCAAGTATATTACTACGAGTGTGGCAGAAGTGGAGCCAAACACTATTCCCAGATACCACCAATTATAGAATGAGCTCTTGGCCTTCTTATCCTCTTCTGAATCCTCCTCAAATTGGTCCGCCGCGAAGGTTTGCACGCATGGCTTGTGCCCTCCTTCGCCGACCGTTAATATGTAAAGCGTTATGAAGAACATTACTTTACGATTATGCACAGGAATTACTGACACCGACAGTGTCAACATAACGGTTCCCTGTCACATAAAACATATGACAAATTCAAGGTTTAATTTAGATCAACTATACACAAACACACACCAAATTCAAGCGTTTCTTTGCACCGAACGTCTTGAAAAATGTCATTTGTTAAGTAAATGGCAAAATGGTTTTTTTTTTTTTTTGGTAAAAATATATATACTCAATTTTCATCGATAGCAGCATACATGGAGATTTTGTATGGAAGACAATGGAAGGGATAATTCACCGTACCAGAAGATAAATGATGGAGGAGTAAAGGATGGTCTTGAACCGACCCAAGAAGGAATCAGCAATGAAGGCTCCAAATATGGAGAAGAGACAAGACACACCAACCCAGATGTTGACATTCTTAGCCGCTGTGGGAATAGGCTGGTGGAGTTGGTTTGTGAGGTATGTGATGAGGTTCCCCGACATGCCAAAGAACACAAATCGCTCAGCCACCTCAACAACTGCATCCAATTAGAAGTAGAAGTGAAAAAGATGAAGTGCATATGAAGCTGAAGGAGGTGGAGGAGATTGGCTTACAGATGATGAATACGGCGGCGTTCCATCCACCGCTGGTGGTTTTTTCTTGTGAAGACACCTTGTAATTGGTATCTCTATCTTCATAGTTATCAACCATAGCTGAAAGTTTATGTGAAGATTTGGACTTGGTATAGTACCAAAGAGTTGGATGGAAATTCTTGTGCATTTGGATCCTTTTTATATGCATTAAATTCATTATCACTTAACTTCTTCTTTGGCATTTATTTGGTTACTTCAATTGGTATCTAGTACTATCTAGTGTAGTTGAGTAATTAAGTTTGAGCTGTCATTGGGGTCATTAATTTGACAACTAATTAATTAGACAAATGGATTAACATCCCCGCAATTCCAAGAATGAAATGAATTGTAGGGATTATAATTTCAAAAATTCAGGTTATCTAATATATTTACAATGAACGGCTTAGATTAAGGTAAGTAAGCCTTAAAAAAAAATTAATAACCGAAGGGTAATACCACCCTTGAGGTGATGGACCACTTCCTTGAAAAGTAATGGTCGACTACCACCCTTTTTTTTATCTTTTGAAAAGTAGTTAGTCAAGGTGGTTAGGGTGTGATCGGTCATCCCTTGTGGCCTTGTTGAATCTAAAGGAGTGGTCGCACCACCTCTTTATCTGTCGGCGATGAGTAGTTATTTGTTTTTATAGGATTTATATAGTTGATCAATTCAGGCCAAATGAAACAGCCTGAATCTTGGATCTTTAGAATTACAAGCCTATGTAATTTCAAAAATGATTTGGCTTTGATACGCTATATAAAAAATTAAAGCAAATTTTATGTAGTTTTTCAGCTGTTCATATTTAATCAAGTTTTTCATAACAAAAAGATAGAGAGTGAAATTAAATATCAACCATTTAAAAAAAAAAAAAAACTACAAATAATTTTATGTTCTTTAGCAACTATGCTAAATCCTTCAACAACAAAAAAGAAAGAAATTTCAATTCAGTCCATAAATACATGTATTTGGAGCCTAATTAATGCATGCTTGCTTGTTGGTATTTTCTTTTTAATTTCTTGTTGGTAAATAACCAAAAGGGGGGAAGAATTAATAAAAAGAAGAGGGTATGGCAACTTGTCATGTTTCTCATGCTCTCTCCACCATAGAAATTGACACGTGGATACAAGTGCATGTACATGTGCCTCCATATCACACTATCACTGTGTTTAACTTTAAGAGCCTGATCACTACTTTGCAGTAAAAATTCCATGCATCCTCCTTCTGACACACACCCCGCCCCCCCCCCCCCCCCAAGGCATGAAAATTGAAAATGGTAGATGCATGCCCAAGAACCTCACTCTCATTTAATGCACAAAATGACAAGAGGTATTTACAATCACATTGACATCAGGTTCTATTAATGTTCTTCATATTTTTATTTTTGTTTTTGTTTTTAATCAATTAATGTTTAGTAGGTTATTGTTAAGCACAAAGCTGCACAAGCCTTGAGTTCAATTCTACCGTTTCTCTCCCTCCATTTCATTAAATATGCTAGATTTCATTTATCCAGAAATATTTAATTTAAAACATATACTAGTTTAACCAAAACCTCTAATGATATTTTAGCAAAAATCAAATTTTATTTGTTTAGATGCTAAATATATGCCCCAATCTTTGGCCATTGTCTTTCTAATCCTTTGTTAATTAATTGGAAGCGAGAAAAAAAAAATGGGGAACCCCCCATTTTTTTCTAGTGGCTTCATCCATTTATCAAGATTCTCTAAGACTTAATATATATTATATAAACGTTCACATAGTATCAAGATATTTTAATCCAGAGTATAGATCGCCTCTTTCGTGACTTAGCAACAAAGTAGCAACATATTCGATCTCAAACTTGATGAATAGCATCTAATCCCATACTCGACGTGTTGGCTAACTCTGATGCCAAATGATACAAACCTAAGATAAAACTGATCACCCTTAAAAACAGGCTTAAAAAGAAGCGTGTCCAAAAACTTATAGATATATGGTTAAGATAACATTTTAAGTCGTAGGACCTTAAACTTATATACTCCCATAAAATGTTTAAGAGACAGAGAAAGCCTAAATATACACCGTTTGCTATACATCCCCTTCAACATTTTTGTACACAAAACGCTTAGCAACCCACACAAAAACACACAAATTCAAAGCACTCAACCCAGCCAGCACCCAGTAGAAGTAATCAAGGTGTGCGCGGTTGAGGTTGTCACCAAGCCATTCTTCACCACCGCTTGAACTAATCGCCTGAACCACCCAAATAACAGCACTGCTGAGGAAACATCCCACTCCAAAAACACTGAGGTAAAGTGCTGCTCCTAAGCTTCTCATTGACTCCGGCATTTGATCATAGAACAGTTCTTGTTGCCCTACAAACGCAAACAGATCTGCCAAACCACAAAGCATATATTGTGGTAGCAGCCACCACAGCTTCATTGGAACTATTGCTTTAGGGTTTTCCATGAGGTTGTGTTCTTTTACAATGCTGATCCTTCTGGCTTCTACTAGGGCTGACACAATCATTATAAGAATGGATAAAAATAGGCCAATTCCTACCCTTTGGAGTGAAGTTATCCCAGATGGGTGTCCTGTGAATTTTCTAGTCCAGGGGACTAGAATTCTGTCATATATTGGTATGGTGATTACAATTGTGAGGCTAACAATGGCTTGAAGTGATGCTGGGGGGATTTTGAAATGGGGTCCGATTGATCTCATCATTGTACTGCCTTGTTTGGTGAAGTGGGTTTGGAGTTGAGAGATGACTATTGAAAACATCAAGCAACTTAACCATATGGGGATAAGGCGAAACACAAGCTTCACTTCTTCTACTTGATTTAAAGAGCATAGCCTCCAAGGATCTTTGATTTTTCTCATGGCATCGATGTTGTCAATTATCATTGCCTTGTCCAAACATCTGCACTTTATTTGTAACTTGTAAGACAAATCTTCTCTTGAAGAGAATTGGAAGAGAAAAAAGTACACACAATATGAGGATATAAAGTTCAGGGAAAGGAACAAGAACAAGCAAGCCTATTAGGGCAATAAATTTGTCATGGATAATGCTATATGTCCTCTCTACCAAGAGAATTCTATTCAACATCTGTCCAACAAGATTGACGTAGCACTCTCAACTAATCATTGGATTAATTCTTATTAAATTAAAAAAAAAAAATCTAATTGTTGATTTAGAATATCACGTCAACATCGTTGGATAAATAGATAAAAATATAATATATAACATTATTTCTCTTCAAAATAGGTTGTATTAGTGTCACTAATGAGAACCACTATGAAGGGGGAGAGATGGTATGTATGAATGCTTCCAATTTATAAGAGATTATACCCAAACATTTTCCATATTTGACATGAGCTCATTCATTGCCCTAGTTTATTTTTAGTACCACCACAACTTATGAACTTTGTCAGTTACATTAACGGTAGAGAAACGGGATAAAGATTCTTAGCAATTTTTACTATTCGGATTGTTAGCAATTTAGACAATAAATGTGAAAGATATAATATAGAACCCATATGTCCAAGCAAAATTTGGGATCTCCACTCATTTGACGATGGATCCATAAAGACTCTTTTATTCATTATTTGAATTACTAACAATTCATCCAGTAAATTTATTAAACCTTATCAATATTTTTCTCTTTGGACCATAGAACAATATGATCGAGTACGTACACCCATTGAATAGAAACATACCTCAATTTCCTCCCAAAAAAAAAAAAAAAAAAAAATCAGAACATACCTCAATTGATTAGTACGAGCCATTGTCCGAGCCTTAGATTGATTGACTTTGTTGGACCCATCCCTCTCATCATCTCCATGATAAACACCACAACCGTCGCACGTCTCATTCACGCGCCACTTCCGAGCTGCCGCCACAAGCACCTGCACCACTGTAGTGAGCGGGCTCCCCAAGGGACGACCTTGCTTCTGGTACCTCTTTATTCCTAGCAAAAATATTGCTAGTGACACCACCAATGCTGCTAACAAAATTCCAAACCCTACGCCCCAACCAACATTGTCCTGTATGCATATTATGAAAAGATTAGAATTCTCTCAGAATTTTAAAGTATTCTATCAAGTAGTTTTCTTTGAGAGTAATACTAGAAATTATATTTTTATTTTATAATATTGACACAACAATCCCAATTATCATTGAATTTTTTTTTTTAACAAAAATTGATCGAATGATTAGTTGAGACTGCTACGTTAACATTGTAGGATAATTGTATAATAAAAATATAATTTCTAGTATTAGCGCACTAACAGTAGTTTTCCTAAAATCAATTTCTCTTGTTCCCTAAACTAAGGGAACCAAAAGTTGTACCCTAAATCTAGGGAAGCAAAAGTTGTTCCCTTAACATTATTCTGATATAAAAATGAAATAAGTTTGTAAGTGAAAGATGAATAGAGTTGTTTGGTGATGTAAAAAAAATGAGTTTGACTTAAAAAATGAAAAAACCCCCACACAAAACAGTTGTTTTACCTCCACATATACTGCCACGAGTGTGGCAGAAGTGGAGCCAACCATTATTCCCAAATACCACCAGTTGTAGAATGAGCTCTTGGCCTTCTTATCCTCTTCTGAATCCTCCTCAAATTGGTCTGCCGCAAAGGTTTGCACGCATGGCTTGTGCCCTCCTTGGCCGACTGTTAATATGTAAAGCGCTATGAAGAACATTACTTTATGATTATGCACAGGAATTACTGACACCGACAGTGTCAACAAAACCATTCCCTGTCAGACATAAAACACATGACAAATGCATGGTTTAGAACGGTTAAACTAATGATTAAGTGATTAAATTTATATCTTCCTATTAGCTTAATCTTTTGGGATAACTAGTAGTTTAACATAGTATCAGAACCAAAAGTCCTAAAATCAAACTTTGACACTATCAATTCACCCCTCATTTAAATTAAATATTGCACGTAACCTCTTCCTATCAGCTTAAGTTTTTAGGACAACTAGCGGTGATTTAAGAAAGCATGCATGAAGGTTTTGTATGGAAGATAATGGAAGAGAAACAAGGTGGAGAGATTGATCACCAGGAGATAAATGATGGAGGAGAAAAGGATGGTCTTGAACCGACCCAAGAAGGAATCAGCAATGAAGGCTCCAAATATTGACAAGAGACACGACACACCAACCCAGATGTTGACATTCTTAACGGCTGTAGGAATCGGCTGGTTGAGTTCGTTTGTGAGGTATGTGATGAGGTTCCCCACCATGCCAAAGAAGGCAAATCGCTCAGCCACCTCAACAACTGCATGCAATCAGAAGTGCAAGTGAAAAAGATGAAGTACTGCATGAAGCTGAAGGAGGAGGAGGTGGAGGAGATTGGCTTACAGATGATGAATACGGCGGCGCTCCAACCACCCTTGGTGGGTTTTTGTTGTGTAGAGACATTGTTGGTATCTCTATGTACTTCATTATCAACCATGACTGGTGTGTGCCTTAAGAGAGTTACCAATGGAAAGATTATTTGAAGATTTGGACTTGGTACTACAAAAAGTTTGATGGTATACTTTTTGTGCAATATTTGGGTCCTTTTATATGCATGAAATTCATTATCACTTCATTTCTTTTTTGGCATTTATTTGGGAGAGCAGACTGTAGTAAAATATTTTTCAGGGGCCAAAGTTTAAAAAAAAAAAAAAGCAAAATTTTTTTACTTGTCATATTTCTCATGCTCTCTTCAGCATAGAATTTGACACGTGGGTGCATGTGCATGTATATGTGCCTCTATATCACATTATCGCTGTGTTTAACTGTAGAGTCTGATCAATGGTTTGCAGTAAAAACTTGCTCTCCTCCTTCTCACACCCCCCAAGGCATGAAAATGGTAGATGCATGCCAAGAACCTCACTCTCATTTAAAGCATCCTGAAAAAGAATGGAAGTCCTTCAACATTTTTCCTGCTTATACACAAAATGACAAGAGCTATTTACACTCACATAATATTTGATATCAGGTTTTCTATTAATAATAATTTTTTTTTTTTAATCAATGAATGTTTAATAGGTATTATTAAGCCCAATCCTTGAGTTTAAATTCTAATCAATTCAACAATTTCTCTCTATTTCAGTTAAATATTTTATGTGTTGAATCTTACTTATCAAGAAATACTTTAAATTAAACTTCTAAAACAGACAATAGTTTAACAAACACGTCTAATAATTTTTTTGCTTCAATCATCTATCAAGATTCAAAAACTTAATATTATATATATTCATAAACCATACGAAAACCTTTTAATTCAGCCTATAGCTAGCTAGTAGCTCTCTTCGTAATTCAACGACAAAGTGACAACTCATTCGATTTCATACTCGACAAATTGTGTCTGATCTCGCACTCGATGTGGCGATGTGACGACGTGACTCTAATACCAAATTATACAAACCTCATATAAAACTGATCGCCCTTAAAAACGGGCTTAAAGGAAAGAGTGCCTATAGATATATGGTTAAAGATTATATTTTTAAGTCATGGGATCGTAAACATAGTCCCATAAATATGTTTAAGAGACAGAGAAAGCCTAATTATACACTGTTTGCTATACATCTAATCCAAACAGGAGCTAGAAAACATATAATTAACGTTAACACTTAATTTCTTCGTTCCATCATCTAATGCTGCTCCATTTATGCAAGTATATCATCATCATCATCATCATCCCCTTCAACTTTTTTGTACACAAAACGCTTAGCAACCCACACATAAACACACAAATTCAAGGCACTCAACCCAGCCAGCACCCAGTAGAAGCCATCAAGGTGCGCGCGGTTGAGATTGTCACCAAGCCATTCTTCGCCAAAGCTGGAGCTCATCACCTGCACGATCGATATAACAGCGCTGCTTACGAAGCTCCCGACGCCGACAACAGTAACGTACGCCGCTGCTCCTAAGCTTCTCATCGACTCCGGCATCTGATCGTAGAACAACTCCTGGAGCCCAATAAATGTGAAGACGTCGGACAACCCGCAGAAGATGTATTGTGGAAGCAGCCACCACACGCTCATCGGAATGGTCGCTTTTGGGTTGTCTAGGAGGTTGTGTTCTTTAGCCACACCGACCCTTTTGGCCTCTACTAAAGCTGACACAGCCATATTTATCAATGACAAGAACAAACCAATTCCTATCCTTTGCAGCAACGTTATTCCTGTTAAGAATATAAATGGGTTTAAATTCATCATTTTTTATTTGATCAAGTTTTTGAAATAAGCGGTAATTTAATATGACATCAAAGTCGAGGTCCTAATCAATTCGAAGTTCAAACTTTGTATCCATTGATTCAACCTCTATTTCAGTTAAATATTACATGCAACGTTAGGCCTGTTTATTAGAGCATTAGCAGCAGTTTTCCTTAAATGTTTTTAAAATTTAGTGAACCAAACTAGTTTTTGTCTCCCTATTCAAATATACTTCACAAAATAGTGTCCCTTTATTATTTCTCTATACTATTTAAATATTCTTTCAAATCAATGTTAAAGAAAAAAGAGAGAAAACAAAAACAAACAAACAAATAAACAAAACAAAATAAGGATAAGGGCAGCTAAAAAGTTAAGGGAATATGCTAATAGTACTCTTAAGGGGAGTAAAAAAGTTAAGGGAATATATATGCAGATGAGAGTGTTAAAATATAAATTAATTAAATTTATCACTTCTTATAAACTTTAACTTTTAAAATAAGTGGTGATTTAACCATACCCGACAAGTGTCCGGTGAATCTTCTAGTTATCGGGACAAAGATTCGGTCGTAGATTGGAATGGCGATCATGACGGTGAGGCCGAGAAGGGCTTGGAGCGATGCTGCGGGAAGCTGGAAGCGCCCGACTGATCGGATCATTGTGCTGCCTTGCTTGGTGAAGTAGGTTTGGAAATTGGTTGCCACCACGGCAAACATTAAGGAGCACAGCCATACGGGGATGAGGCAGAGAACGAGCTTCACTTCTTCCACTTGATTTTGTGAGCATAGCCTCCATGGATTTCTGCTTTGACTTGATGCATCAATGTTGTCAATGATCGTTGCCTTGTCCAAAAATCTGCAGTTTTCATATTGTAAAGATAAAGCCATTGGAGACATATATCACACATAATTATAGCTAGTAAGAATTAAGAACAACTTTTGATATGGAAGACGTGCCAATTAAAATTAGTAAAAAAGTTATCATGGAGAAATAACTTTTGAAGAATTATAATTTTTCACTCTCATTTTATATTGGCTAATATGACGTTTAATAAAAATTTGGAAAAACTTCACTTTAAACTCTTAACATGCTGTGCGTTTTGAGAATACCTCAAAAATTCAAAAACTCTCAATTTACACCCTTAAACTTTCAATTTCAATTAATTTACCTCCCTCAATTAGTTTTAGCCGTTAACTTTTAACGAACATGCCTAAAAAAACCAAATTACCCTTTAATTTTTTTTTTAATTTGAAATTTTATAAAAAAATCAAGGGTATAAATGTCATTTTTTTCAAAATCTGACAAAGTGCGTAAATTAATTGAAATTGAAAGTTCAAAAAATTAAATTGAAAAATTTTTAAATTTTAAGTGGTATTTCCAAAACGAGAAGTATAATGTGAAGTTTCGCTAAAAGTTTTAAATATATTAACTAAATAATATTTGACATTGACATGTTATGGGCATGAGAACCTACACCGTGCTACAATAAAGATGATATTAAATATGGAGGATCAAATGTGGGTCCCAGTTCATAGGACCCACATGAACCCAATAATGAATCAAATAAGTCAGGCTGAGATCAGGTCCCCATTTGAAACAGTGCAGTGATTATCATTGACACGAACCTCAACTGATCGGTGTGGGCCAAAGTCCTACTCTTGGGTTGACCATCCTCGTGGACCCCAATTCTCACGTCTCCACAACAAACGCCCCAAACGCGGCCCGTCTCATCCACGCGCCACTTGCGTGCCGCTGCTGCAACAACCTGCGCCACCGAAGTGAAGGGGCTCCCGAAAGGACCCTGCTTCTTGTACCTCTTAATTCCTAGCAGAAATATTGCCAACGACGCTGCCAAAGCTGTTGCCAGGACTCCGAAGCCTGCTGCCCAACTGATATTATCCTATATATATACAATATAACAAAATCTAGTAACTAGAGCAAAAAAAAAAAAAAAAAAAAAAAAAATCCAAGATATATATATATATGTGTGTATGTGTGTGTTGGGATTGAACCAGAAATTTTCATCGAGGCAGAGTATAGGGGTATATATATATATATATATATATGGGAGTTAATTAATTTTGTACATACCTCAATGTATACTACTGCTAGAGTGGAAGAAGTGGCACCGACTATTATCCCGGAGTACCACCAGTTGAAGAAGGAGCTCTTTGCCTTCTTTTCCTCCGGCAAGTTCTCGTTGAACTGATCCGCCGCAAAGGTTTGCACGCATGGCTTGTGCCCGCCTTCGCCGACCGCTATTATGTAAAGCGCTACGAAAAATATTGCTTTCCGATCGTGCAAAGGTAACACCGAAACCGATAATGTTAACAACACAAATCCCTGCCCCATAATAAAACCCATATAATTAATAACATTAGAATAAAAAATTTCTTCAAATTATACATGCAAATCGAACATGTATAATTTACAAAATGCGCACACAATTTAAGCAGTTAATATGAGAGCCGAGCTAGAAGAGTACATACACATGTAACATGTTGTAGTTTACAAAGTTTATTATAAGATGGATTGATTATTAATTAAACACATGTAAACCATGCAGCTAGCCCGCTGCTTTTGATGTTTTACTATTATACGTATACTTGTTGATTAATCAATGAAGACGTGTATGGTGGTAAATTTCAAACATCTTTTAACCTCTTTTTTTCTTCTAGCAAGTTTTAAGATGAATCATAGCATCCATCGACCGAGTGAAGACACCTGTAGAAAAACAAAAAACAAAAAACAAAAAACAGAAGAAAAACACAAATAATCACTCTTTTCTATGTGGATCTAAAAATTGACTGGATTTTTTGTATGCAATAGCCAAGAGTCAGCACCGACTTCATGCAACCCCACGAGCCTCATGATTAGGCACGGCAACTCGAGAGATAGGTATATATCTCGATCGAGTTTTTTCAAACAGTGTACTGAAAGTGTAAGAGATTTGATTAATGTAAAAAAAATAAATAAAATTATTTTGTAAGGTTCTTTTATTTGAATAGTAATGAAAAGTTATTGATGTAATGTAAAAAATAAGAACATTATAGTTGATTTTGAGAGGAATAATTGAGTTTCTTTTAGTCCTTTGCCAGACACTGTCTATAAGATAAAATTATTTATTCTAGATGTCCCATGTTGGATTTAGGTCGTATTAAATAATAAATATAAAAGTATTTATTAAATGAGTTTAACTTAATAATTTTATCTTTGATTTATGTCGAATTTACAAATCGTGTAAAAAACGTGTCAAGCATTCTGGTTTACCACGTTCTAAAGGTATCGTCGTTACGAGCGTTTTGAGTTTACAAGTTGAGATAGTTTTAGGTATATATGTTGATGTATATATTGCTGCAGTTTACAAGTGGTTGAGCGCCTGCGAAGAAGAAGAAGAAGAAGAAGAGCGGGAAATGCCATGGAATATCAAAGATGGAAGAGGCCAGGTTATACCGTGCAGTAAATGATGGAGGCGACAAGGATGGTCCTGAACCGGCCGAGAAAGGAGTCGGCGGCGAAGGCTCCAAGTACGGGGAAGAGATAAGATACGCCGACCCAAGTGTTCACAATCTTCACCGCCGTCGAGGTCGGCTCGTGGAGGTCATCCGTGAGGTACGTGATGAGGTTGCTCGCCAACCCACAGAAAGCAAATCTCTCCGCCACTTCAACGACTGCAAACATATTATAATAAAACCAAGCAAACAAATTAGTTTGTATAAAATAAAAGAAAGTTTGGCGGCCGGAAATTACTTACAGATGATGAAAATGGCGGCGTTCCATCCGCCTGTGGAAGGTTTTCGTTGGGTGAAGCACTCCTTGCTATTTTCAAGACTGCCCTCATCAATCATTTTCTGCTGGGTGCTGCGAGCTAGCTACTTGAGAATGGTAGGTGCAAAATAATGGACTTTGGTTTGATGAAAACGTTTGAAAACTCTTGAGCTTTTGGGTCCTTTTTATAGCTAAAATTCTCTCCATGGGCATCTACGTACTTTAACTTTTCTTTTTAAAATAAGTAAAATAGAGATAAATTATTATTTTTTATTTTTATTTTTTATTGCATTTAATATTACATCATTTAGCAACATATTCACCTTGCAACATATATAGCTTAAACTTATAAAATTTAATCTAAACGTTAATTATTTTTTTAGTACTTAAGTTTTCACTTTTTTTATTTTTTCCCACCTATAGGTTTCAAGTCGTATCACAAATGGTATATAACTTACAGATAAATATCAATTTTGTACCTCCGTCACCATTCTATTAGCCAAACTAACAAATTGCCATGAGAATGGTTTTGACCCATCTTGAAGTGACTTGGCCACCCCCAAACTAACAGATGGACCTTAGGAGTGGTTCGGCCATAACCAAAAAGGGATGGCCGAACCACTCCTAGACCAGTCGCATGGAGTGTTCAAAAGTTCAAAACCATCTCCATTACAGTCCATTAGTTTAGCTGACGTGACAAAGGTATTAAATCGATGTTTACTCACAAGTCATGTATCATCTATAATACAAATTGCAACTTGATGAAAAAAAAAAAAAAGTGAAAACCTAGATACTAAAAAAAGTAATAACCCAATGTCTTTAACATAGCTCTACTTTAGCATGTATAAATGTATTATATCCGACCAACAAATTAATATCTATAAATTAGCACTACTTCATCATGAAATTATAGGATATTTTGAGAAATTATTTTATAGTCTACATTAAATTCTACAACATCTAAAACTAAATATATAAATATTTTTTAAATAACATAACATTATATTATATACAAGTATTAAATATTATAAAATTTAATATAGTTTCACTCCCCCCCTGCGTTTCACTTGAATAGAGACCGTCCGTTCCCTCCTCCTCCTCCATCAGCACACCAAAAAAAAAAAAAGGTGATACTTTTATGAGTGCTTAGGAAAGAGGGCATACTTTATCATCCATGGCCAACAGAAGCATTTTACTTTTATTCTACACGCAATTCAAAGCATGCAGTAGATCTTTGTATAAAATCTTACTAATTTCCACGATTTTTCTTTTAAGAATTTCAGTCAAAAAGGTGGCCTCACCAGAATATTCTTCCATGTTTATGAACAAATATTTATGAGTAGTAATATCTTGGTAGAGTGTCAAAGTTTTGAATTTAAACTTTATTTATATTATTTGTTTGGAATTTTAATTAAATGTTCTACTTAATTGTCTCACTTATCAAGAGATGAAAAAATAATTAATTATTTTCTATCAATTTAAATTTCTAAGATAAATGATAACTCAACTCATAATCATGCAATATATTCACAAACTTGATTCACATATGAGCACAATTCTCTTCTGAGTTAATGAAGTTAAAGAGTCGAATATAACAAATAGATCAACACAAAAGAGATCATGACAATTTTTTTTTTTTTTTTATGATAACTTAAAATCATTGCTGGTAGAGTTTACTTGACATGGTTCATGCGGGTAATTAATGGAATCCCAACTCTTATAGAAGATTTTGCATTATTTTGATAAGTAAACAAATCAAAATGATTACCCCCAATGATGTAACGTTAACACTTTTGCAATCATACTCTTAAAGTTTTAAGAAGTTGCAATATCAGATTTTCATCTTTACAAATTTTGCAATATCACCCGTACCGATAAGGTTTCAGGTTAAATTAGACAATAAACAGATGAAATGTCTCTCATATAACTATAAAACTTTAGTAAACAGGTGTTTTCGAACTTGTTTTAAGGAATAAATGAGTAATGCTATGAATCGGGGTAAAATCTGGGATAAATCGGAATTTTTTTTGATTCATTGCATTCATCGGCACCTATAAACATTAATATTCCCTCAATTATATTAATTTTTGAATACACTGAAAAATTAAAAAAAAAATCTGGATTTATCTCGGATTTTACTCTGGTTCCTAGCTTTACTCTGTTTTAGGAGGAATTTTTTGTATGATGTGACATAAAAGTAATTAAAATGAGTTTTGAATTTTCTTTGTAAGTATTTTGTGAAGAAAGATATTTGTTAATATTTTGATTTTTTTTTTTTTAATAGGAAAACTATAAGTCACTTTTTTAAATAACGATTTATGATTATAATCTGTTTGAATTTATAGTTTCAAAACTTGGGATTTAAACAATAGTGATTTCAAAACATGTGATTTGAAAACTTAATTTTCAAAATGCAATTAAGCGTTTAATAAAATAATTTAACGTTTTTTTTTTAAATGAACTCATTGCCTTTAATTTGAAAACGCAAATTTATCTACGATTTTAAAATACATTCATAAACAATACACTTTTTAGCGGGTGATATCGACAAGTGATTTTACATGCCAAACGGAATCTAAAGACCTTTTAAAATAATCATTCCTCCCAAAAAGCTCTTTAAATAGTACGTAGGTTTCTTTCATATCAGCAGTGGTTTTGTACCTAACTTTGCAGTAACAAACAAAAACTCTGGTTAATGCCATGCTCACTCTCAATCGATGTGGTTCGCTCATTTATGCTTCCAACCAGCTTTTTCTCTTTAAATTGATTGAAATTTGAAGCATCTGATCTCACTCAATCAAGCTGGTTCACTCATTTTTCTTTCTTCACATCTTGTCTACAGAGAGTTGTTGTTTGAATTAAACTTTTCTGTTTATATACAAAATGACAAAAAAATTATTAAAGATGATTCTTGTTTCTTATTTCCATTTCAACACACAAAGCTAGCAGAAGAAGGAAAAGTGGGATGGTAAAGTGAGGCAAGTTGTTCACCCTTGGAGAGCTAAATTGCACCACAAATTTCTTTCTTGTTTTGTAGGGTATTTTTCTTCATCTACTTTATATTATTTTCAGTCATTTTCTCCAAAAATGGAATATATTTTTTAAGTCGGCATTTGTTTCTTGAAAAAAAAAATTCATGAAAGAAAATTCTCAGCTATGAAAGAATTAATATTAATTATTTAATTAATCTTCTAATACTCTCGGTCACATGCGAGGTTGAACTCTTTCTTAAGAATTAGAGAAACCAATCAAGTGAATGTTTAATTCAAATAAGAGGTGAACAAATGAAACAATATTCGAACTTATTACTGGACCCCATTTAAATTATTCTTTAGTTAAAATTGCTTAATTGGGAAAAAAAAATATTTTTATAGGGAACAATATAATAGAGAAGGGTGGGTTTATATTGTTTGAACGTGGATGAATTAACTATGCTCTAGCTCAGAACAAATAAATAAAAATAAATAAATAAAAGAAACAAGCTATATTATGTGGTTTAAAAGGTATGACACTTGGGGCTACAAAGTCCACTCTTTCACCACGAAACAATGTGAACCCACAGAAAATAATTTCTCCGGGTTAGAGAAACCAGATGGAGTTAGCATTGGGAAAATTTTTGACCTCATATTTTTTTTAAAATAAAATAAAAGAAAAAAAAAAGTATTTTGACCTCATATTTACTCCAACGATAAACAATTTTCGGCTGAAAAATATTAGACTTACAATTTTTTTTTTTCTTTTATAATTTATTATACATGTCAATATGTGATTGAAGAGAGTTAAAAAATTAATCACGTTCCGAAGCGTATCAATAAATTATAAAAGAATCGTAAGTTTAACATTACTATTTTATGGTTTGACTTATGTCCAATTTCAATTAGAATCAAACCCGTGTTTTTATTTTTTGGGTCAGAAGAATCAAACCCATTTAGAATTGGTTTTTTTTTTTTCTGAACCATTGGATTGCCATTAGTTGTCATGGCATAAATCTAGAGATAGAAAGAAGGAAATTGGAGGTGAGTTGCTCCCTTTAACTTCTAATCAATATAATCCCCTTAATTAGTTGCAAGTTGCAAAGCTAATTCCACATATATCTCTCTCAATTAACACAGAAAAAGCACCAAAATCAAAACATGCCATTGTGGTACAAATTTACAATGCCAATCCATACTGCCTTACCAACCCTCCTCCAACTTTTCAACCAATTTGTAAAATATTTATTATGCCATCGCATCAGATAAAAAATTCAGAAAAAAAAAACACACACACACACCAAGAGAAGACATGAGGTTTTACCATGAGTTGTGGGTCTTCACGGCCATAAAAGTTTTTTTTTCATTTTTTTAATTGGTGAGCATAATTGTATTTTCATACATTTGATAAAGGGTATAATAAACATTTTACATAGCGTGTAGGTCACATAATGCATTTTTTTGTCTCTGAGTTAAAAGAAAAATGCTAACAGAGAGGACAAAGTAAACGTTTTTAATAATTTGACAGAGTCAATTACAACTTTTTAATGTTTAGGAGTGCTTCCCACTAATTCATTGGCCGGCCAACCCTTATGAGATGGTTCAGCCACTCTATATTTTTTAATAATTATTTTTATTTTTTATTATTTGATTTTATATTTATTTTTAAAAAAATAATAATATTTTATTATTTTATATTGAGTGAGACACGTAGCAAAATAGTGACTATTGAATGAAAATGAATGGTTATGATTTCAAAAAAAATTGGTGGGCAATTTTCCCGCTTCTACCGGGAATCTCAATCAACTTTTAACCGTTTTGAATTTTGAAATGATCACTAGTGAATTTTGATCAACCATTTTCTTATCCAATTCCTATGCCACCTAACTCATATAACAGTTTTCGTTAGCGATTGAATCGGTCTTTATTAAAAAAAAAAAACAAAATTCAAACATATGAAAGTGAAATGTGAAATGAGTATTTAAAATCATTCTTTTCATGGTGCCAACAACAAAAATTGGTTCAATTGTTTTATATTATGTTGCATATTCAAGTTCCATGGTGTAACAACATCCACATTCGGTCTTTCAAACACTTTCTTTCTTCTCTCAAACATTACTCACACACCTAACTGATGGTGGAAAATGTTTGACATCCCTGCTCCCTCACATGTGTATTACTAAGTGTGTATGAGAAGTCCCAAGCCACCATCACCAAGGCAAACACCAAAATTCTCCGTAGAGAGGAACGACAGATAAAGGTTCATATATATGTTACCTCTTGCAGAACTCGGATACATATCGAGATCCGTTGTAAAGAACGAACTACATCAACACGACCACCAGAGTGTCTGGCAACATTTAGGAAAGCACAAGTGCAACATCACACCAACACACGAAAAGGGTTGAAGATGATGGGAATGAAAACAATGAATGTAGTTCCCCGACGTCCTAATGCAACATAAAGGAAGCACTGGATAGCGAGGAGAACAAATATCTTGGGCTTCACTTCAACACAGCCTCACAAACAAATTTTAGTGCAAGCCTAAGAAATCAAAGGATTTGAAGCCCTACAAATCAAAAACAAAAAATAAATTGGGAGTACTAATATGAAACTCAGTCCCTTAGATGTTCTTAAAATTGCGATCATTGCCGCAAATCATTACAGGTCTGTAAAAGGCTCATCACCGTTGCAACATATAGTACTCCAATCTATATATCACCCGCAAACGAGAAATGAATTATAAAAAATATAGTTGTTCAAGTGTTCTTCCAAAGCAAGAGGAAAATGCGAGGAAGAAATTTGAATATTAAACAACACACTCACTTTTGCTTCAAGGGAACGAGTCATATGGGCATTGATCGAATCCTCACTGACCAGATGATGAAGCCTTTCGGTAAACAAGTAAAACTAAAACATGAGATAGATTAAGTTGTGGTTTTTGAAAATTTTGGGATATAAAGGGAGAGAGATCTGAAGGCCAGCTGGGGCTGGAGAAGAAAATCACAGGGAAAGAACAATGAAGACGCAGCTAGCTGGAGGCTGTTGTGCTTAGGTTAGAACTTAGACGAGAGAGATTTATAGTATTTAGGAAATTAGGGTTTTCCTTAGGTTAGCCGGGCGGGGCAGGTAGCCAGGTACCCGGGAAAAAAATTGTTATAGCCCACAACCCGTCCCGCCCGTATTTGAAAAAAAAACCCGTACCCGGGAAAATAACATAAAACCCCAAGAGAGCACTAAAATGACATAAAGAATTTTTAACAAAATTATTATTTTTTTAAAAAAATCAATCACGTTCCGAAACGTTTCAATAAATTATAAAAGAATCGTAGGTTTAACATTACTCCTTTATGATTTGACTTATGCACAATTTCAATTAGGATCAAACCCGTTTTTTTTTTTTGGTCAGAAGAATCAAACCCGTTTAGAATTGAGACATGTGTTCAATAACATAACATATGGAACACATATTTCAATTTCAACGGGACCCAAACCAAATCCACAATTTTTTATATGATTACCTAAGGTTTAGGTTGGACAAATTACTACTAATTATTATTCGAACAAAAAAGAGAGAGAAATGGAAGTCTAGAGTTAGTAGTTTCTCGTATAATTGACATGAACAATTCTACATTCTTACGAGACACATAATCATTTTATAGATTGAATTGAACAAGTTTTTTCGACGCAATTTTTTTTTTTTTTTTTTTTTTTTTAAAAAAAAGGTTTGTCATTTGAAAAACCACTTTGTGCTTCTTTATAATCCAACAAAGTGACCCTACAAACCACATTGAAAGACTCCAATCTGCCCACATATCGATGAGCAACCACGTACAAGGTACAAGGATCCTATGTATCACACAATATGCTTTATTTTACTATGCCATATGGAATCACCTATGTTTTGGTACAGGGTAAGCATGAGAAGTCTATGTCTAATTAGCAAATTTTATTCCATCATGGCCATCTATTAACCATGATCAACAAAATTTTAATCATGATGATATAAACTTCAACCTTTCATTCCATGACCAATCTGCCCATGCTAGCTAGTCTCCAAAAACCTCAAATCTTGTAACTTTTCAGTAAGAAAAAAAAAAGGGGGGGTGGGGGGGGGGGTTCAATTACAATTTCAAACTCCAATTTTTTAATTATTAACTAGTATAATTCAATTACATGATGTGCATATTATGGGAATATTCATATTTTTCATAATATTTCTTGGCAGATTATGAGGAATAGCTTTAGATGACACTTGACATAACATCCCAGCCTTTTTCTCTTAAAAACTCTTAGGAGTGTCTGTTTAAGGTTGTATTTATGCTGGTAAATCAGGGGCCCATTGGGCTTTGTATTTGTGTTTTGAGTTTATGTCTTAGCTTATTATGTTTTCTTGCATGCCCAAACTTCACACCATTTTAGCTTCTCTTATCATGGGGGGTGATGCTTACTAATGGTGGACGTAAACCTCTAAGGTTGAACTACTCCAAAATTTATTGTATTCTCTCTCTCTTGCTTTTATTATTCTTTTCTAGGTTTCTATTGCTGCCTCCTTGAGGCTCGATCTACACTTTGACACTGATATGGTGTTTTTACGATCGCGTATGTGCCTCCACATGTTGCTTGAATCCACTAACGTTTTCTTCACACGCCTCATGTGCCGTCATCAAATCTGTTTTCAAAAAGAAAAAAGAAAAAAAGATCGGTTCAGCAGCCACATTGTGAAGTTTCTTATTGACTCGGCTACTTCACGTACTCCCACGTGCCATCACGCGCCACCATGTTCTCATGCATGTATTTTCATGTTTTGGTGTCCGATTAGTGTCTGGTCTACTCAATTTTCTTTTCCAAACTCAAATTTACACCTAGAGTTTTAATGGAGGTTAGAATAGTTTCATTCTTAGCATATTATAGGAATATTCCTTATTCAACTACCATATTTTTAAAAATAAAAATAAAAGTACGTACTCAATTGTATCATTATAAAAATAAAATATAAAAAAATCAATACAATAAAAATGAAGCTATAGAAAACACTTGTCAATGGTGGATGATTCTTCTCTTTTTTAAGCTAATGAAAGTTAGATTTTTTTTATTGTGGCCCATTGGTTTTTTCTGAACCATTGGATTGCCATTAGTTGTCATGGCATAAATCTAGAGATAGAAAGAAGGAAATTGGAGGCTCCCAATTGTTGGTGAGTTGCTCCCATTAACTTCTAATCAATATAATCCCCTTACTTGCAAGTTGCAAAGCTAATTCCACATATATCTCTCTCAATTAACACAGAAAAAGCACCAAAATCAAAACATGCCATTGTGGTACAAATTTACAATGACAATCCAACTTTTCAACCAATTTGTAATGACTCATCCAAAGTTTAAAAAAATTGTAATAGACTCATTTTAATTACTTATACTTTTCACGTAGCCCTTCCTTCGTTTGGATTTTTTTATTGATTCAGACGAAAACGTGTCATGTGTGACACACATAATGTAAAATATTTATTATACCCTTGCATCAAATAAAAAATCCGAAAAGAAAACACCAAGAGAAGACTTAAGGTTTTGCCATGAGTTGTGGGTCATCCCGGCCATAAAAGTGTTTTTTATTGGTGAGTATAATTGTATGTTCATACGATTGATAGAAGGTATAATAGACATTTTACATCGCGTGTAGGTCAAACGAAAAATGCTGACGGAGAAGACAAAGTAAAAGTTTTTAACAGTTTGACAGAGTCAATTACAACTTTTTAATGTTTGAGAGGACATTATAAAATGATTGGTAATTTGAAAGAGTCAATATAATTGTCCATATATTAATCATAATCTTTATTTTTATGAGCTAAAAGGATAAGTGGAGGTCAAATATTGAGACATCATATCCTAAGCGTTACTATTGATGGGTCATCAAATAAGCGAAGCCAACGAATTAGTGGGAAGCACTAAAAATGATACCTCAAGCATGATTAAGTCATTGTTTGACCCCTAATCGCACCATAAAAAATATATCATATATAATGGTGAAAAGTTGGTGGACTTAGATATATAATAGACATGAGCCTTTTTCTTTTTTGGTAAGTGAGCTTTATTTTCTTTAGTCACCGATGGTGAGACTTGAACCCATCACCTCCAATCCATCAAATTACTTCACCAATATATATATATATTTTCTAAGAAAATCGAGAAAAGGGTTACAAGGATCAAAATACGAAAAATTGGGTAGACTTCTCAACAACAGTTGCATAATGAAAATTACAGTGCAAATAATACAACTAATCAACAGAAAATGGGTCAAAAGATGTGCCAGCCCTGTCAACAGGGATGGCATAAAGCTGTTTAAATATCTAGCCAATATCTTTCAATAGTTAACCTTCATGCTACATAATGTTTACAAATTGTCCATTTACCCTTTGTTGGGTAACCAACCAAAACAAATATCCACAAGAACCAATATATCAACTAACTTAGTCCCCAAGAGGTAGCTCAATCGACCGAGACCACGCCTAATGAAGCTGAAGTCACTAGTTCGAATCCCCCCTCCCCCTCTTAGGCGGACATATAAAAATAAAAAAAAAAAAAAAAAAAAACTCACCCAATTTAGTTATCTCAGTCCCCAAAACCTCAAAACCAGAAACTTTTCATTATAGCACCCAAAAGTTAAAACCAAGGGAAAAAAAGGTTCAACTGCAAGGACAAACTCCCATTGTTTAACCCCAAATTATGCAATTCCTTTACATGCAAAAGCTAATTCCACTCTTCCAATCTCTCCTCCTATAAGAGCTAAAAACGAGGAGAGCAAAAATATATAAATATCAAAGCTCTGCCATTGTACAGCCATTTTCTTGATTTGCTTTAACTTTAAGGTTAAATGCATAATTGGTACATGTGATAATTTTGTGTTAATAATATACACATTAGCATGATTTTCTACCTTGTTTACTTGATACCGATAGAAATCATGTTGCTTGATATTGTATGCGATTCATATATGGTTTATAAAATGATTGAGTTCACCGCATATTGACATGTTTCATGTGTGACTACCTATATATTAAGTTGTAGACCTACATTCTATCTTTCCACCCGTAAAACAATTATGTTTACAGCTGACCCATCTTCAGACTGATGCATCGAGGCTTGCCCAAGAGACTGGCTACTGATGATTTGGCTCGACTTTCTTTACTAGGATTAGATTTACTTTCTCTACTAGAAGTATGTTTACTTTCTCTACAAGCATTTCTCTTCTATACATAGGCTTGCTTATTTTGTAAAACTCAATCCATTGAATTATTATAAAATCAGAGAATTCTCTCTCAAATACTCTGCGGAGTTTTATATTTCTTTTAACCTGCATGCTTGTTTTTATTTTTTTGGATAGAAAATGAAGACGCTTCTCCTCGCATAATCAAAGACGCTGCTATTTGATTAGTTACCTTAGTCGTCCGCTACGTCAGATTGACATGGCCTTGGGTCTTTTATGGCTAGCCGAGATGTAAATTTGGGTTAATAATCTCTCATATCCGGCTGATTGTTTTAACAAAAAATTTGGTGAACTGCTATAATGCCCACCAAACACTTACCAAAAGTAAAAACCATGTTTTTTTTATTGAATACTTCTTCTTCCTTTCATTATTCTATTGCCTTTTCATTTGTCTCTTTGATCTCTCATCTCTCCCATTTTCATTTCATTCTCTCCTCCAAAGAGCTTGCAGGAGGAGACATACACACTGTTGGGCAGTTCTTTCATTTATAGTGCATGCAAAAAATGCCCTCCATTATCTCTAAAAACCCATGTATTTGGCCAGTCATTAGCAATTTCGCAATGTCGTGGTTTGTTGGTGACATCAAGTATTGATAAGAGATTGTAGGAACCACAACTTTGACAAATAGTTTTAGACTCTTCATTGCAATAGTTTTTGCAATCCTCGGATATTCGTCAACAAAATCACTCATTACTCCGTAAGCTAGCATCCTCAATGCAACAATAATCTTTTGAAAGGAAGAAAAGCCAATTTTATTTATTTATTTTTTCAGCATTATCTATTCCTTGGATAAAAAATGGCTCATGAGCTTCAACCTGCGAATTTAATACGGCATAAAATAGAGTGCCCCGTCTAGAACCTCCTAGGCTCCTCCGAAATATTTCGGGAGAATATATTGGCGATTTAGCAAAATAATTGAGAAAAAATCATTCGCAACTTTGCAAATGATTGAAGTTAATGAAAATAGTGAAAATGAATAGCTAAAACTGAGATCAAGAAATAAAAGTAATTTTTGTGAATAGTTAAAATAGAAAAAAGTAACTACCAAGGGTGGTGATTCAATGGCCCAAGGAAGTTCCTAAGTGGTCAGAGCATGTATTAGGGAATAGGTTTGAATCTCCGCAATGGAGAATCCCCACATAAGCCCGATTAGTATTAGCTACTTTGGATTCCTATTGATGCTCTGGTGAGGCTGAGTCAGGCTATGACTCAGTTGGACTTGAGGGAGCGCCTGCGATTCCCACCGTATAGGTCTCTCCTGTGTGGCTCCCAGCGGGTAGGTGCTACTATGGTCACGCCCAAGTAGGATAATCACAATTGGTCTCCCCGACCTACCCTTTTGATTAGAAAAAAAAAAAGAAAAGTAATTTTTGTCAATTAAAATAAAAAAATAGTTTTTTTTTTGTTAATAATTAAAATGAATGATAAATTTATTATTATTATTATTTTTTTTTGGAGGGAGAATGATAAATTTACTACAAGTCTACAAATGTCAATGTTGTTGTTTATTTATTTTAAATGTAAAGTAATTGCAATGTTGTTAGTTTATTTAGTACACGTTACACGACGCCACTATTTTGTTTTTCTCACAACAAAAATACATTTCTTGACTCTCACTCTCTTCAGCTCTCTCTCACAGACCCTTTCTCTCAGCCTCTGTTGTTTCACTCTCTTTTCTTTGTTTTAGCTTTAGGGGTTTGATTTAGGGTTTTGGGTTAGAACCCACCAATTCGAAGGGCAGTGGGAGTGAGAATCTGTGGTAAGTTTTTATGTTCCCCCTCCCCCCCCCTTTTTTTTTTAATATATATATTTTTAATTTTTTTCCGCTGTGTATTTGATTGCTGAGAATGTGAGAGAAATAAAGTGAGAACAAGGAAAATTGGGGCAGGGAGTGGAATCCTTTGCATTTTCTGTGTTTGGTAGCTGAGAAAGTGAGGGATATAAAACGTAAAGGAGGGAAAATGGGGGCTTTTTGTTTTGGTTGGTTTTGATTGTAAGAAGAAAAACGCAAAGTAGAAAATTAGTACATTTTTTATTTTCTCAGCTGTGTTTGTCTGAATTGTTGTTTCTTGTGGATTGGAAAAGTTCGGACCTTGGGTGGTTTATGTTCTCTTTTTTTTTTTTTTTTTTTTTTTTTCGTTTTCTTTGGGTTTTCTCGGGAGCCAAACAGAAGTTTTTGTCACTTTCTTTGAGTGCCAAGCTAAAGACATTTGCGTTGTTGTCCTTTTATTGTTTGTTGCATTTAGGGTTTTGATGTCTTCTTTTTTAGGCTGGGGTTCAGGGTAATGTTGCTCTTCCTTCCATGCATCTTACGTTTTGAAGTGTTTGGCTGCTGAGAAAGAAGAGGGAAAGGAAAGTTGTGACTTTTCTTTCTTTTCTCCCTTTCTCTTTTTTATATGTGGGTTTTAGGTTTTTCTTTTTACTTCAAAATTAGAAAAAGTTATTTTCCTCTATTTTCTCAGAAGCCAAACCAATCCTTTACATTGACTCAGTTTATTCTCTTTTTGTTTATTTATAATTTATTTTTTCTGTTAAGTTTTGCTGAAATGTTTTCCGGCATTTTTCTTGGCATATATACTGAAACTTGGGCTTTACTTGTAAAAGTGTATTTGCAACAGTCTTTCTTTTTTCATTTTTTGCTTTTATTTTTTGGGGAGGCTATATAATAATCTTGGGTTTTGCATGTATGCATGTATGTTGGTTTTGCTATATAAGTAGATTTTGTCGCTTTCTCTTCTTGGGTTTATTTTGTACTTCTAATCAAAATATGTTGCTTCTCGAGATGTTGGAAATTTATATGCTTAGTTGCAAATGGATAAAAAAGAAAAAGAAAAAATGACGCTTTGTTTGCTTGCCATGAAAAATTTGGCCATATGTAATCTTGTTTTGCATATTGAATGGCAAAAAATTTAATTTAGTAAGGAAGCTCCTTTTTTGGTTAGCTTGTTGACACTGTTGAGTAATTATATATTATCCTATATTGTTGGCACTTAATTAGGATTTTCTTTGCAGTACTTTTTAAGGTTTTCTGTAAAAGACATGGAGGAAAATGGCTCTTCAACTTTTTTAGATGGGGAGATTGTTGGGATCAGTTTTTCTTTGGCTACTCGTCATGAAATTGTAAGTAGAATGAATTTTCTCATATACCTGTTTAACTTTTCTTTTTGTCTATGTCTGAGATATCTTCTTGGCATTCGGTTGATGGTAAACACTTGATAAAAATTGGAGGTACTTTGTTTTCTATTTTGTTTGGAGGAAGTTGCTCTAGAGCTTGCTTTGAACATTCATTTGAGAATGATAAATAATTATCTACTATACGAAGTATTGCCTGATAATTGGTAATTTATTGTTGACCATGCCAAGCCAAACTAGAAAATCACCTCCAACCGAGTAAAGTACTCTATGTATTGCCTGCCTAATTCACAAGTCACTCTATTATAATAATGGTAGGGATTCAAGCTTTGAACCTTTTACCAAATCAGTAGTAAACTGATTAATTAATTTGTTTTTACATTGTTTTTGTAGTGTACAGCATCCATCAGTGACTGCCCCATTACCCATGTAACTCAACTGGCAAATCCCTTTCTTGGCCTGCCCCTTGAATTTGGTAAATGTGAATCTTGTGGAACTTCTGAACAAGGGAAATGCGAAGGTGCGTAAGTTTTCATCCCACCTTGTTATCTTGTATAAAAATGACCAGATATGATTAAGTGTTCAACTATATGACATGGAGATAATTTTTCATTTGTATATGTTATAAAGGGAAAAGTTTTGTTCGTTTCAGGCCATTTTGGATATATTGAATTACCAATTCCAATATATCATCCCAGCCATGTCAGTGAGTTAAAAAAGATGTTGAGCTTATTGTGCTTGAAGTGCTTGAAATTGAAAACTAACAAGGTATGACCTGATCAAGTATTTCCTCCTACTTCATTAAGGATCTTTTTTATGTCATGCTTCTGTATGTAGAGAAGACACTTCACCAATTTTTTTTTTTTTTTTGATAAGTAATCGACAAATAGTATTAAAAGCGTAAGGCGCCCCTAAGTAGTAAGTACACATGAAGAATACAAAAGGAAACATCTAACTAGAAAGAGCAAAAAACACCCCAGTAGACCCCTAAAACACCAAGGCAAGTTTCACCAACTGAGCAAAGTACAGCCAAGGTGAAGTCACCAAAATTTTACTTTTACTTGTTCTTTGAATTGTTCCTCTCTTTAGATTGAGGAAAGATAGAGGAGCTCCTTGTTTCTATTTTCACTTTCTATTAAGAAATGAAGTGGTTCATATCAAGAATCCTATTAAGAGTTTTTTTTTTTTTTAGGAAAAGTCTCCTTTCTGTAATTGTGCTATTATGTTTTGAGAAGTTACTACATTATTGTTTTTATTTCATCATTTTGTACAATATCTTGTCAATTGTATTTCCTTTGTATCTTCTGATTCTTCTCTGTACATATAGCTTGTACAACACAAAGTTTTGCCCCTACTTTTGTCAAAACATTGCAAAGGAAATCTTGAACCTTGATGCTGCATGATCTATTTTGAACATATTTCAAAAGACCACTGATTTGGAACCCACAACTCTCTTGTTTGTTATTTTCTTGTCAAGAACTAATTGATGAAAAAGTTGGTCTGTTAGTGTGTTTCTTTGGTTTTCAATTCCTTGGTACTTTGTGAGCCAGTTGTCGTGCACTTGGTTATTGAAAATTTAAAATTTCTGAGCTTGTGCTTTATCTGCTTGATCTTACTACCATTCAGTTTCCGCTCAAGAATGCCGGTGTAGCGGAAAGATTGATGTCTTCATGTTGTGAGGTAAGTATAAAATGATTCAAATTTTGATTACTTACAACAAAAATTATTAGATGAATCAAATTATAGTTTCCTTGTTATTGGATATGCATGTTATTGGGTGTGCATAATGTTGTGCTTGGCTTATTTTAATTAATTTTTTATGTCACCGCATTGACATCTCGTCTCAGCATATTTGTTTTCCTTAACTCTCTCTCTCTCTCTCTCTCTCTGAATTATAAGAAACACAAATAACTGGATGAGTACAAATAGATGTGTTGTAAAGAATTTTTTTTATTATAATGTCTTTTTTCATTATATGTTCTAAAATCCGATTTCCAATGTACATATTTTAATTCTTATAAAAAAAAGGAGAAAAAGGCCAAATTCAAGTTTCCATAATTTTACCTTTGATCACATTCATGGTAGGTCTTACAAAGTTCCAATTCTTGGACAGGTTTGAGTGGTAATTGCCTTTAATTCAGAGGAGTATGCTGATATATGCACATTATCCTATATCTTTCCATGTATATTTTGAAAAATTGTTTTTGTGGTTTCATCTCTCTTTCTCACTTGCTCTTGCCCTTGCTTTCTCTCATTAGGCGTTGTCCCATATATTGGTTTATCGATTTTCTTGTGAAGTCTATCAGATTGTATCTTTCATTTTATGTTGGGCTCTCTTTAAGCTTTATAAACATCTTTAGATCCTGGAAAACACTTCAATGTCTTCTCATTCGTAGAATTGGCAATTGATCCTTTTAGACAGGTTAAGCTATAGAGAAGACTGTTTTTAAGGAAAATGCTCATTTTATGGAAGACAAAAAGAGTTTGATCAATTTTTAAGCAGTTAGTAGACGGGTGAAAGAAATTATGCAATAATTGGAACAATAAAAGATTTTTTCAATGATTGATTAAGTTATGTTCGGTTGTCCCAGCTACATTCTTTAAAGTTAGCTGATTTCTTTTGAGCAAAGCATCTTGACCTAGTTGATATAGATAATTATGACTTTGATGTATGGGATTGAATAATGAGAGCAGGAGTGGAGCGGAATGAAGTGCACTCTCATTCCTAAATTAAAGCAGCTCAATTTGATGATAGTTCTTTAAACCTAGGTGTAACAAAATATCTTTACGATTAACCCTGAGGGATTGGCTCAAGTGGTGAAGACCTTGAGCTTTGGTGTCATAACCATTAGGTCTAAGGTTGGAATCCCCTTGGGTGCAATCAACTCCTTGGGACCATACCCTTGGCGAAAGCTAGATTTGACCGATCCATGTGGTGAGGGTGTGTTACACGGGTCCGAAGTTTATCCTTTAGGGATGGGTACACGAAGTGGCTCTTCCTTGGGTGGTTCCCCTTCATAAAAAAAAAAAAATTTCTTCACGATCATAAAATATTCCTTTTTTTTGTTGTGTGTGTAAAATGGGATTTTTTAATTAAAGAGATCCCAAAAGAAGAAGGATCCAACCAAGTACTGGAAGTATAGTGAAATAGTATACAAAAAAGAAAAAGATGTTATCTGTCAAGAGACAATTAATCAATGAACTCCATCTACAGGCAACCAAGCAAAGGAAGAAGTGATGGAGCTTAAATAAAATAGCACACTTTGAGTTAGGAAATTGACTTTTCCATCCCTCTGCACTCCTTGTTATTCCTCTGTCTAAATATTACACATTAGAGACAAAGAAGCTGCTTTCCTTGCCACCTGATTTATTCCTCTACCGAAACTGCCTCTCCATTATCACCTCCATCACTTGGCTAGGCAATATTCCACTAAAGTTGTGAGAGAAAACAAAAAATCATAAATGTCATGCTATTTGGCAATGCATAGCAAGTTTTGCACTGTTTCCCGTCATACATTATTCAGCTGTCCAAATTGGACATATTATGTAATTCCACGGTGTACCACTCACAAATAAATTTTCATTAGTCCTAATGAAGGAGTTTAGGTGGAAGAAGTTCCCTAATTTGGATGACTGATGTACCTTTATTTTTTTGGATAAGAGGTGATTTAAGTCTGGTCTGTGGTTCATATCACATATGATCATAACTCTTTGCTCCATAGATGGGGTTCTTGATGTTTTTTCCATATCCATTGTTGTGGTTGATTCTGTCTATGGTTCTGAGTTTTAAATTTGAGTGGCTAGAGAGGTTTCATGTGGGATCCCATGTAGTTGGGCCTAGGGCTTTGTTGAGTTATGTTGCAGAGCATAACTATTACTGTAAATTATGAACGCAAACGGTGCATAAATTTATTTTATTGCCTTTCTCTTTTATTATGTTATTTATATTATCAGCTTTTCCATTGCCTTTCTCTTGTAACAGTCTTTCTTCTGGACTGGGTGTTTTGTTCTGAGATTATTACTGATCAATATATATCGATAAAAATATCTCAAAAAAAAAAGAGGGGCAATTCCTTTTATTTTTAAAAAACCATTCATCTCAATTATTTCATAAGAAGAAAAAGAAGAAAACAAGGGATCCATTGAATTTTTTCTGGGCGTGGTTCTTATTTGTTTATATATGGAACATTTTCCGAGTGTTTTCTGACTTTATGTTTCTCTGTCATTTCAATTTACAAGGTTTATGATCCCTTTTTTTCCTTCTTTTTTCTTGTTTTAGGACACTCCACAAGTTTCTGTTAAAGAGGTTAAATCAACAGATGGCGCTACTTTCTTGGAACTGAGGCTGCCACAAAAAAATGCAAGACTGAAAGATGGTTTATGGAATTTTTTGGAAAGATATGGTTTTCGCTATGGTGATGACTTTTGTCGGCCTTTGCTTCCTTGCGAGGTTTGCTTCCTTCTGTTATTCTGTTGATCTTTGCTATTGTGACACTGTGTTTTTGGCTAATTGATATCTAGGCTCAGATAAAGTGACTTCTTATCTGCTATTGTTTTATTTTGTTCATATTTATGGGGAAGTTTCTGGATGATTTTGCTGTTCTACCTTGAGCTTCATGCCCTTCCTCTTCTTTTCGCATTGTAGTAGTGCTGTTTGTGGTTTTTGACACACACACACACGCATCTATATGTAAATCTGTTCTGATCTCAGTAATTTGGTGAAGTGATCATCTCACGACGTTCTTATTGCATGTGTTGTATTAGTACCATTGTGGTTTTTGAATCACATTTGTGCATATCTACATATTTGTAGCCAATTATTGGTTTCAATTGGGGAATATGACCATCATATTGTCTTAATTTGTAACTTATAACGTATTATCATTGCATGCTTGTACTAATATTGGTTTTGGCACCCGTATAATTATCTTTATGGGTAGCAATGGTATGTACTAATGATGGTAGTTTGGTGATATCACTGTCATATTTTCTTAGGTCGTTAGGGTAACTTAAATTTATGGCATGTTTTGGCCATGGTTGGCTAGTTCTTCTCTTTGTTGGTTTGAAGAGTGGCCGTGGCTTAATTTCTTCAATCAATGATTTGGATGGCTGTATAATTTGGCTGGACTTATAAAATATATTTCAAAGTATCCCATGGAATAAATAAAATTTCCGATCATCAGTAACTGAGTCAAATGCTTTATTTTGTTGAGGTTTTGAGATCTGAAAACAGAAATCATGTCATGTAAATCATATACATTTCACAAAATGCTGTGGTATTCTGCTCTTTTTTGCATTGACACATGTATTGTCTTTGACTATAATTAATAGGTGATGGAAATGCTGAAAAGAATTCCTGAACAGACTAGGAAAAAACTTTCTAGGAAAGGGTATTTCCCTCAAGATGGATACATCCTGCAGTACTTACCTGTCCCCCCAAACTGCTTGTCTGTGCCAGAAATTTCTGATGGTGTTACTGTCATGTCTTCAGTAAGTCAAATTATAAGCAAATCTTAACACCTCTTTCTTTCTTTTTCTTTCTTTTTCCTCTCTTGTTTTGAGGTTGAATTTGGTCTATTGGTATTTGTTTCTTGTTTTATTCCAGGACCCTTCTTCATCAATGCTCAAGAAAATTCTTAGACAGGTTGAGATCATCAGGAGTTCAAGATCTGGGACACCAAATTTTGAATCTCATGAAGTTGAAGCCAATGATTTACAATCAACAGTTAATCAGTATCTGCAAATCAGGGGCACTGCAAAAGCATCTCGTGATATTGATTCGCGATTTGGAGTTAGCAAAGAGCCCAACAATTCTTCAACAAAAGCGTGGCTTGAAAAAATTAGAATGTTGTTCATTAGAAAGGGTTCAGGCTTCTCCTCCCGAAGTGTGATAACTGGGGATGCTTATCAAAAAGTCAGTGAGATTGGCATCCCACTCGAGATTGCACAGAGGATTACCTTTGAGGAGAAGGTCAATGAGCACAACATTAAGTATCTACAAGAGCTGGTAGATAAGAAGTTGTGCCTTACATATGGAGATGGCTCATCAAGGTATTCACTGAGGGAGGGTTCCAAGGGGCATACATTTCTCCGAACGGGCCAAGTAATACATCGGCGGATTATGGACGGGGATATTGTTTTTATTAACAGGCCACCAACAACCCATAAGCATTCATTGCAAGCACTTACCGTGTATGTTCACGATGATCACACTGTGAAGATAAACCCACTCATTTGTGGGCCCTTAAGTGCTGATTTTGATGGTGACTGCATTCATTTATTCTATCCACAGTCTCTTGCTGCGAAAGCCGAAGTTTTGGAACTTTTCTCCGTGGATAAACAATTGCTTAGCTCTCACAGTGGCAAACTGAACTTGCAACTGGCTATTGACTCGTTGTTGTCGCTGAAGACAATGTTTAAGACATATTTCTTACAGAGAGCAGCAGCTCAGCAGTTGGCCATGTTTGCTTCATCTCCTTTGCCAGAGCCTGCTTTATTGAAGGCTCATTCTGCTGCCCCTTGTTGGACTACTTTGCAGATGTTACAGACGGCTTTGCCATCTCACTTTGACTGCTGTGGGGAGAAACACTTGATTCGCCAAAGTGATATATTGGAAATTGACTTCAATAGGGATATTGTATCATCTGTGGTTAATGAAATTGTGACCTCTATTTTCTTTGAGAAGGGTCCTGAAGAGGTTCTAAATTTTTTTAATTCTCTACAGCCTTTGTTGATGGAAAACATATTTACAGAAGGTTTCAGTGTCGGGTTAGAGGATTTTGCCATATCCAGCGAGGTCATACAAACAATTCGAAAGAATTTTCAGGTTGTTTCTCCTTTGCTGTATCACCTAAGGTCAACATACAATGAGCTGGTGCAATTGCAATTAGAGAATCACATCAAACTTGTGAAGGTGCCGGTTACAAATTTTATTCTACAGTCGTCTGCATTGGGTGATTTAGTCGACTCCAAAAGTGATTCAGCTATTAACAAAGTAGTTCAACAAATTGGCTTTTTGGGCCTGCAGCTTTTTGATAAGGGAAAGTTCTACTCCAAGACATTGGTTGAAGATGTGGCCTATCTTTTCCATAGTAAATATTCTTCTGATGGAGTTGATTATCCTTCTGCAGAATATGGATTAATCCAAAGCTGTTTTTTTCATGGGTTAGATCCATATGAGGAGCTGGTTCATTCAATATCTACGAGAGAAGTAATTGTTCGCTCATCGAGGGGATTGTCTGAACCTGGTACCTTATTTAAAAACTTAATGGCCATCCTTCGAGATATTGTTATTTGTTATGATGGCACAGTGAGGAATGTTAACAGCAACTCCATAATCCAATTCGAGTATGAGGTAGATTCTAGAAGTAAGGCCCATAATATTTTGCCTGCTGGTGAACCTGTTGGCGTCTTAGCTGCAACTGCGATGTCAAATCCTGCATATAAGGCAGTTCTTGATTCTACTCCAAGCAGCAATTCCTCATGGGAGTTGATGAAGGTATTCAACTTTTGGCTAGTAAAGAAGCTATCATTATTCTTCTGCTTCTGCAGAAAATGCATTGGCATCTCTCATAATTGTACATTTATATTTGTATTTTTTGTCTTCTTCAGGAAATATTGCTTTGCAAGGTCAATTTTAAGAATGAACTTATTGACCGGCGTGTGATATTGTTTTTGAATGAATGTGGTTGTGGGAGAAAATATTGCCGAGAAAAAGCAGCATATTTAGTGAAGAATCAATTGAAGAAAGTCAGCCTTAAAGATACTGCTGTTGAGTTCCTGATTGAGTATGTTTTTCCACTTCAACTGTACTTTTTTTTTTTTAGTCTTCTCTTACATATTTATGCATGTTCTGTACATGTAAAAGTAAGGCACAATGCCAATGTCCTTGTTGATTATGTTATCAGTCTGTGTTCTTTTTGTGCAATATATGTTGGTTTATAGTTGGATCTGAGAAACAAGGATTATTTGTTATTCCTTATTATGTGAGTGAAGTATATATTATGATATAAATTCGTTAGTCTTGTGAGCCTTGGTTGTCTCCTGTATATATGTGTGTGTATGTGGATGAATATATGTATGTATATAACTTGTTTTTCACCATAAACTTATCTGCCGTGTGTGCTACCAAATGTATACTTGTTGCTTTCAACGTGAATGAGAGATTGGGATAAGTGCATATTATAAGTCAATTATTGGACTGTATAACTTCGTATAAGCAGGTGGCTAAATAGCGTGTAAAAAAAAGAAACTGCAAAAGAGATGCTCATCCTCGAAACCAACCCCCCCCCCATTTTTTTGTTCAGTTTAATTCTTATTCTGTAATCGGGAAATGATTGAGTAATTATGTTGTGCTTGATGTAATATGTAAAATTTTAAGCTATGTTTCGTACTTGCAGATATAAAGAACAACAAACTGTGTCAGGAAGTTCTGAAATTGATGCAGGCCTGGTTGGTCATATTCATCTAAATGAGGTTGGTATTTCACTGATGCAGTTGCTATTGCTTGCTGATAATGATTATATCCTTTTCTGAGTAACTGAAGCGTTATTAAACAGATGCTATTGAAAGAGATGAACACTAGTATGCATGAGGTTCTTCATAAGTGCCAAGAGACTGTTAATTCTTACCGGAAGAAGAAGAAACTTGGTCATGTTTTTAAAAGAATGGTTTTGTCTGTCAGGTTAGTTCAGTTTAACTTCTAATTGCATGATTCCTATATGGTAATTAACTTTAATGTTTACCTGTATTCGCAATGAATTGTTTGAGATGACATGGTAAACTGCTTAAATAGATGCAAGGCTTATTTTATTTTATTTTTTATGAATAGGGTTCAAGGCTTGAGAGGCTTTTGATTGCCTCGGCCTTTTGTTTTTCTCTGCCTCTAAGCTGTACAGTTTTACTTTTATTGATAAAAGAACTGGTTCATTTTTTTTTATTTTTTTATTTATATATACATTGCTGTAATATGAAAGTAGTGCACACATTTCTAAGTTTTTCATACACATAAAAAAGTGTAAAACTCAAGTATCAGCCATTGACCATCTATTAACAACTTTTCACACAATTTTATAGCTCCTTGGGGCTACTCTGTTGTTGTCTTTATGATCTGTTGTCCATCATCATCATTGTTGGATCTTTCTACAACAGCAGAAGAATCATGATGAAATCTTTTAGTTTTGATTTATCATGATTAAGGCTTTAGAACTTGCTTACGGTAGTCTCCACACAGCCATGGAAGCACTCTTGAGCGCTGGTGGTTAGGTTTTCACTTCTTGTCTGAAGGTCTTTTCATAACTATTGCACACTTCTGGCTTTTTAATCCCAGTCCTAGTTTGGATACCACATTACAAATGGACTTTATTTCTTCTAATCCAGACTTCTTCATGTTTTAATTTATAGGGGACTTCCACTTATCAAAAAAAAAAATTTATTGGGGACTTCCAACTTTACCACTATGCTTTCACTAAGGTTTAATTAGTGGTATTCAGAATTTTGAGGTGTCTCCTTCAGTCACACTTTTTTAGTGTCCTTTGCACTACTGGACTTGTCCATTTATTTTTGGTTGAGATGTACCTGTTATTAAATTCTTCAGTTTAATGGTTCTCTATAAAGAGAGGACTGTCTTTTTTTTTTTCTTTTTTTTTTTAGGAATTATTATGATTTTTTACTTTGTCCTATTTCCACTCAAAAATTGGGAATTAGCTTTGTTTTATCTGCGCTAGTTATTATGTGGATGTATAGGATCACCTCCCAGAATCACTTGTGTGATTATATCATGGCCTTCATTTGTAAGATTTTTCCCTTTGCATGAGATAATGAGTGCATCTATGGTGCACTCTAGAAGGAGTTCTCATATTTTTAATCTTCCTCAGTGTGCTGTTTACCTTTGACTTCCTATATACTGTTTCAGATACAATAGCCTTGTCTATAAGTCTGCCTGTTATGTCTGCTGCTTTTCCTCCTGTGATTGTGACATGCCATAATTATTCACTCCTCAGCTTGCTCGGGTGCAGTTGTTCTTTCTGTGTTGATGACATAGATAAATAACTTAAGTGTTTATGTTCTTGTTTTTCTCTCAAGCATCAGTCGTAGATCGTTTTATGATAGTCTTCGTTTCGTATCCATCATTGATTTTTTTTATCTCCTAGGACTTATATACATAAAAAATCTTCTCTTAGTTGTCTTAGAGTTATAGCTATTGCCTTTATCTCTATGTTTTTGTTTCTTATTTTAATCTTTTATGATAAAACTTCTTATTACTTATCAAAAAAAAAAAAAAAAAATTGATCTTTTATGACAAGCTACTATGTCCTTCATGACGTGGTGTGCTGTTTATTGATGCTACTCCCTGGAGCTATTGGTCAATGCTATTTGACTGGTGTATTATTTTTGCCTTTGAAACCCTTTTAACAGTTTCGTATTAAAAAAAAAAATTTGACTGGTGTATTAGTTTCGTATTATTTTTCTATGACATGTATGCAGGTGTCATTATTGGTCAATGTTATTTTGAGTGGTGTATTATTTTTGCCTTCGAAACCTTTTTTCCTGGCAGAGAAAAATTGAAGACAGTTACCTTTCTAGTTTTGAATTCGAAGTGTGACGCCATGGAAACTTGGATTTATCTGAAACACTTCCTTTTTTTTTTAATGGATTTGGTGTCATATTTGTAATATCTTCCAATCATCTTTTTAATGAATGGGAAAATCATAAGTATAGGAAGATGATCTTAATGAAAGGGGAGTCTCTATTAAAGGATTGAAAGATATAAGGATATGGTAACATACACCATAAACTACAAATTGGAGGTCACTTGTGTAGGCAGATCACTACTCCTTGTTTGAATCTTTAATAGACTCCCTTTCAGCCAAGAAGTGTCTGCCTCTGCATTACTTTGTGAAAAGCCCAAAGGGTCATGAAACTGGTCTTAATGAAGATTCAAAGTCTCTCTAAGCAAGCAATCTCTCTTGGTCGTAATATTGGCTTTAGCATTCAGTTGTTTACATGGTATAAATTAATGAAATGTTGGGTTAAATTTTGTCCCCTTGCGCGTGTGATTTTACCACCTTCTTACTCCACATTTTTACTGCTGTTTGGCACAACACCGAACCTTTGAAAGTGAAAAGTTACCTTTTGGTGTCTTTATTGGCAGTGAATGTTGCTCTTTCCAGCAATCTTGTCAACAGAAAAGCTCTGGTATGCCATGCTTGATGTTCTTTTGGCAAGATGCAAGTGATAGTCATTTGGAGAAAACATCACATATCCTTTCTGACATTATTTGCCCAGTTCTTCTGGAAACAATCGTTAAAGGTATATTGACCCTAGCTTTTTTATATTATTTTATTTATTTCAAGATATTGATTTTATAGTTTTCTATTTTCTACTATCTTTGTATGTGAATTAGATATGGTCATTGATTTTACTTCAAAAGTGGTTGCTGTTGGGTATGGTGCATTTAATTTGTGTGTGATATTCTTCTTTTACAGTTGCATTCTCTTGTTTTGGTTAGAGCCAACCTCTTATTCAATTGATACGGTTTTTCTCTTCTGCTGATATGCCATAATTATATGCTGGATGACAATCAAATAAGTGGCTTTTCTTCTTTTGCAATTTTTCACATAGTTGGAATGAAGCAATTCTTTTATCTACGTGTTTCACTATGTTAATGGTGTCTTTTTTAATGTTTAATATGTAATTGGCCCCACGGGAATGGAGGAGGAGAATTTAGAACTAGTGACCATCACTTTATAAGTCGTGGTGTCCAGCCGATTGAGTTATCTCTTGGAATAATTAATGGTGTCACATAACAAACTCATTGATTTCAAAATTCTGCTGCAGGACTAAATTTACTTGTCTATCAAAACCAGGGTATTATCCTATTTTTTATGTTATTTCACAAAAAATTATCAATTAATTTCTTCGGATTCCCTTCAAAGCGAAATCACTCTCATCTTCTCTCTCTTTGTGGATGCTACTTCTTCCTATCTATGTATGAACCAGGCTCTTGCCCCACACCATTCTTGTCCAATCAATGGTGCAATGGTGGGTTGGTGTTGGGTTTTTTCTCCATGCCTTAGCACTACACCTTTTCTTCGTAACTATGCAAGAAAGCATCATGTGGGCATCATAAGGGCGTCTGTGGCAGTTTTATTTTTTGATTTGGCACCAAGTATTCGGAGCTTCGCTCCAACTAATCCCGGGGGTGCACAAGCCCTCGGCAAGGAGTTTTCCGCAAGTGCACTTTGGTTAATTCAAGGGGCGAACCCTTAGTTTGATGCCCCCAAGAAGCAGTTTGCACTCAGTGGGTTTCAAACCTAGGACCTTGAGGAGCATACTCAAAGTCCCAGGCTGTCCAACCATTGAGCCAACCCCTTGGGGTTAAGGGCCTCTGTGGCAGTTGAACAGCACAAAACAATGGTGGCCTGCTACTAATGTTTTGTGATATGGGAAAGAGAGGAATAGGTATTGCTATTTGTAGTGGAATATCTATTCCGATGGGAATAGCTATTCCTAGGAATGACTTACAACTAAACAAAAGAATAGCTATTCCATTGGATTAGCCTTTCCATGTACCAAACGAGCCTTAAGTCTTTCTTTTTCAATACTCTTTTCCTTTGGACAAATGCTTTAGACTATCCTTATTTGCTCGATTTTCATGATTTTCTTGATCCTTTTTCTATTTCTAGCTAGGTCTTGCTCTTGTATACTTCATGTGTCATTGGGTCGTGCTGTTTGTGTTTTTTATTGGTTTTTCGATTACTTATCAAAAATGAATGCAAATCAGTGAGTACTGGTTATGTTTTTCCATCATGAACTGGAGTTTTAGGTTCTAGTGGCTTCAGTTTTTCTTTTGGTTACTATAAAGTGATTTGTTTTATACATGCGACCTGCATTTGCAGTGAATCCCCAGTTAAGTAGTCATGATGGGAACTCCAATTCTCTGACCTTGGCTATATGTCTTATTTGATGCTGCTAATGAATTGATGGTGATGTTTATATATTAATTTCTTTTCACCATAATGTGACAAGTAATTGTTCCACTCTGATATTTTGCTTGGGGTTAAGTTTCTCAAGGTAAAACTTATCTAAATGAAATGAAAAATGAAAACTTGATGATTGGGGGAGTTCAACATTTTACTTCTTTAATGCTTCAAAAGATTTAATGTCTAGTGATGGGGACACTATTTGTTATATGAAGAAGCATACAATTGTTAAGTAACTTGCTTTACCAAGCCATTGATTTTTATGCTTGAATTTGATTGAAGAAGTTCTTAAGCTACTTTTCAATTTCCTTAATTTGAATGCTATACGTTTTTCTTTAATTTGAAAGGGATTCTTTCTCGGAAACAGATGCAAGTGCACTTTATTCATATTTTCTTGAACTTTGGCCCATATGTTTGGCCGTAGGCTCTTAGGGTTTCACTTACTAGGTGGCATATTGCATAAGTAGAAGGGGAAGGGGGCGGGGGGGGGGGGGGGGTGTGTGCACGCGCTAGCACTTTAGAGGCTTTTGAGGGTGACTAAGCTCCATTAAGCTCATAATCTTTTGAAGGGTTTTCTGTATAATATCTCTTTTAACCATATTGGTAGTTTTATACCTTTTCTGCTTCTTTTTATTTATTTTTATTTTTATTTTTTTTAAATTTTTTAATTTTTTATCTTTCCTTTTTTGTTTTGGTGTGTTTCTTTTCTTTAGAGCCTCTGCTTATGACATTTTTCCTTTCAGTCGGTGTATGTAACCTTTTCAACTATCGAAAGAAAGAAATGATTTGTGTTGAGTTCCTTATTTCAGAGACAAATTGCTCATGCGCTAACCTGGTCCGGTGTTCCTTATTTCATCCACACCTAATGAAGTTTCCTTGTATTCAAATTTGCATAATGATATTACGCATTGAATATTAGGTCTCGTCTAAGTATTATCTTTTTCAGTCTTTTACGCATTGAATATTAGGTCTTGTCTAAGTATTATCTTTTTCAGTCTTTCTCAGAAATGATGTGATTGTGTATTTTGGCGGTCGTATGTTATGTATCTTTTGATATGTTAAGAATGCCAAAGTATCTAGAATATGAAATGAGATGCTCTATTCCTCTTCAATGTGCAGGTGATCCTCGGATTTGCTTGGCAGACATTATATGGGTTAATCCAGATACGACAACTTGGATGAGAAACCCTTGCAATCGGAATGGTGAATTGGCACTGGACATTGTTCTGGAGAAATCTGTCGTGAAGCAAAGTGGCGATGCTTGGAGGATTGTCCTAGACTCTTGTCTTCCTGTACTTCATCTAATTGACACCCGGCGTTCCATACCATACGCGATAAAGCAACTTCAGGAAATGCTAGGGGTTTCTTGTGCCTTTGATCAAGCAGTTCAGGTATCATGGACATATCTCTCCCTGTATGTTCTTCTGGCTCCCTCTAAAAGAGATGGAACTTTTTATAGTGAATCTTAGATAACATGAGATATCAGATCTTAATTTCAGTTGTCCAATTCTTATTACCTCTTTTCTTTTTCCCCCATAAGAGAAAAGACTTAATGCTGTGGCTCATTTGCAGCGCCTGGAAAAATCAGTGACAATGGTAGCAAAAGGTGTTCTTAAAGAGCATCTCATTCTCTTGGCAAATAGTATGACGTGTGCTGGAAATTTGGTTGGCTTCAATTCTGCTGGATATAAAGCATTGTCGCGCTCATATAATGTCGAAGCACCATTTACAGAAGCAACACTTTCTGTAAGTAATATGAATTTTGTTTTGAATGCTTTGAAATATATATCATTCTAAGTCTTATGTTTGTCAAAATTCGAATCTTTCTCATGATCAGAAGCTACACTTTCTGTAAGTACTATGAATTTTGTTTTGAATGCTTTGGAATATATATATATCATTCTAAATATATATCATTCTAAGTCTTATGGCTGTCAAAATTCGAATCTTACTCATGATCAGTGAGGTGCCCTGAAGTATGTGAAATATGATTAAACAAACTTGATGCCCAAACCAAAAAGCTAGAGGTTAGCATTTATAGCTCAGAAGATAAAGCCAAAATATTGCTGCGAAGATCATGGTTTGATTCCTTGCAAAAAGTACATAAAAAGAAAATTCTATGTACCCATGAAAGAATATTTGCTCACTTACAAAGAAACAGAAATCTCATGTTTGTAACACTAACTAATATAAAAAGATCTATTGATTTCAGCCATCCCAAGTTCACAACAGTTTAAGCCAAATGAGGAAGATTGCAGGTTTTCTGCCATGTTGATATTCATGTAATAGGTGGGTGATGCAGAAAGACTAAACAGAAAAACTAATTAAAGAGCTGGGAAAGAAGAAACAAGAAACAAGAAAAAGAAGTGAATGACTGAGTGACAAAGAAAACTGGGAACTTTAGCAGGAAGGAAGGAGGGAGAAAGGGGGAGGGGGAGGGCATGATGACTTTGGTGATCTGATCTTAAGAGGGCTGATTGCCCAAGATATTTGTGTGGGGACTTGGGATGCGGTTTAGTGTCTGTTGGGCATTGCCTCTTTCTTGTCAAATTGATTTTATTTTTGGACATAATGCCCAACTGCAAATAACAACCCATTGCTAGAAAACACCCCAACTTTCATGAGATCCCACCAATTTTATGTTTTACATCCTGATCCCCGCTAAGGCTACTGCTATCTTTAAAGCAATCTGGATGGATTGGTTAAGTTTGGAGCATGAATCATATGACTTCACAACTTAAAATGAGATTTGTAAAACTATATATGATTTTTTATATGAACTGAGAATTTAATAACCATACTGATGCTTCCCTGTCAGATAAGCTTCGTTAGTTTTCATTTCATCTCCCCTATGTGGCTGCAGACACCAAGAAAATGTTTTGAGAGAGCTGCTGAAAAGCGTCATACGGATTCACTATCAAGCATAGTTGCATCTTGTTCCTGGGGTAGACATGTGGCAGTGGGTACAGGATCTAGATTTGATATCCTCTTGGACACAAAGGAGGTACGTGGGATTATAAAGTTCTTTCCTGAAAGTCAGCACAGCCTATCTTGAACATACTCCTTCGCTGCTAGAATTTTGTACATTTCATTTGAGTATTTTTTTCTGTTCCAGGTAGGATTGAACCAAGAAGGCGGAATAGATGTTTATAACTTTCTCCATATGGTGAACAGTACTGCAAATGGAGAAGAATCACTAACTGCCTGTCTTGGTACAGAAATTGATGATCTTATGCTGGACGATGAATATGCAGATTGGGCCCCCTCCCCAGAGAATAACTCAAGTTCTGACAAGCCCTTTTTTGAAGACAGTGCTGAATTTGAGAGCAGTTTTGATAATCAGCCAGGCGAATCAACATGGGATGCTGCAAACCCTTGGGGGAAAAAGGCTGGAGATGTTGATGGTGAGAACCCTTGGGGGAAAAAGGCCGGAGATGTTGATGGTGCGAACCCTTGGGGAAAAAAGGCTGGAGATGTTGTTGATGGCACGAACCCTTGGGGGAAAAAGGCTGTAGATGTTGTTGATGGCACGAACCCTTGGGGGAAGAAGGCTGTAGATGTTGTTGATGGTGAGAACCCTTGGGGGAAAAAGGCTGGAGATGTTGATGGTGCAAATCCTTGGGGGAAAAAGACCGAAGATGTTGTTGATGGTGCGAGCCCTTGGGGGAAAAAGGCCGGAGATGTTGATGGAGCAAACCCTTGGGGGAAAAAGGCCGAAAATGTTGTTGATGGTGCAAGCCCTTGGGGGAAAAAGGCCGAAAATGTTGTTGATGGTGCAAGCCCTTGGGGGAAAAAGGCCGGAGATGTTGATGGTGCAAACCCTTGGGGGAAAAAGGCCAAAGATGTTGTTGATGGTGCAAGCCCTTGGGGGAAAAAGGCCGGAGATGTTGTTGATGGTGCGAGCCCGTGGGGGAAAAAGGCCGGAGATGTTGATGATGCAAACCCTTGGGGGAAAAAGGCTGGAGTTGTTGATGGTGCAAACTCTTTGGGGATAAGGGCCAGAGATGTTGATGGTGCGAACCCTTGGGGGGAAAAGGAGGAAAAGACCGGAGCTGTTGATGGTGCAAACCCTTGGGGGAAAAAGGCCTTAGAAAATACTTCAGTTGGTTGGGGAACCCATAAAGCTGAATCAGGCGATGTCTCCACCAAAGCCCCTGAGGACTCTTCCAGGTCCAGTGGTTGGGGTGCAGCAACCAAAAATGTTTCTTCTGGTTGGGGAACAGGTGGAGAAGAATTACGAGATTCTTTTGTCTCTACAAAAGCACAAGAGAACTCTTCTACATCCCCAAGCTGGGATGCTGCGAGTCCTTGGCAGAAAAAGGCTGGAGATGTTGCTGAAGAAGACTGGACTAGGAATGAAAATCCATCCCCGTCTCTGGAACATGCTGAGTCACCTGCCATCAATCATCCACGGGGGCAGCTGAAGTCACCAGAATCTTCTCAGGGTTGGGGTGCTAGGAACGAGGCAAATCAATCAGCAAGTTTGCATGGTTGGGATTCGCCAAATGCTGGTGACGGTGAAAGAGATGGACAGCATCAGTGGGGAAGGCAGAGTGCAGAACCACCATCCAAGAAAAATGCCTTTGAAGGCTCAAGGGGTTGGGGTTCAAATGAAGGCTCAAGGGGTTGGGGTTCAAATGACGGAGAAAGGAAATCTAGTCGCCCTGCAAAATCCCCGGGAAGAACACAGGCTGATTCTGGTGCAGTTGGAATATACACTGCAACCAGACAAAGATTAGATATGTTCACTTCTGAGGAACAAGATGTTCTCTTGGATGTTGAACAAATTATGCAGTCCATTAGAAGAATAATGCATCAGCCTGGGTATGTTGTCTATGATATATATATATATATATATATATATAAAACAATTTGTGATTCTTGTTGTTGTTCTCTTTAGTGCTGAACAATTAGATAGTATCGTAAAATAGTTATAATTCATTTTAGTTTGTTGGAATGGGCCTGTAACCAAAGGATATGTGCACTTATTGTCATGTTACATATGAAATGGACCAGCTTTATTTAGGGCATTCTTTATGCAGCTTAATTTGGGGGACGTTGAGTCTACAATGTGGTAGATATTGATTTAGCATGTGCCAAGCCAGATGCATTTGTGCTCTGTTTTCCATACTTGACCTTTCGGCCCATGGCTTAAATGCTGCATGCTACCCATATCCTTTAGGCTTGTACCTTTTGCTGAATTAGATCACTGGCAAGGCACACACCCACTTGGAAATGGTGTTCAGGGTATCACTTAACCTTTTATTTTATGTAAATGTGCCTTGGGTCTTTAGGCTTGTACCTTTTTCTGAATTAGATCACTCGCAAGGCACACACCCACTTGGAAGTGGTGTTCGGGGTATCACTTAACCTTTTATTTCATGTAAATGTGCCTTGGTCGTTATTGTCCTCAGTTTTCTTGGGGGTTCATTAATGTATAATAGCTTCCGGATATCACCTCCAGGGTCAGGTAAATGTGCATTGGCGGTTATGATCCTCAGAATAATAGCTTCTGAATCATTTTTGCTTTGATGATGCCATAAATAAATGTAACATTTAGGGTAATTGTCATCACTTTGCCTTCGTTTTCTTTGATGCCTCATTTTCAACTATTTGATCTCAAATCTTCGTTCTTTTCGTAACAGTTATTTCCTGCAATGTGATTTATTCTGCAACTTCCCATCTTATGTTCTCCCACTCCCGTATTTCCTTTCTTTCTGAAGTTTCTGATTGTAAGTTCCTGTGTGAAGGTACAATGATGGGGATCCACTGCCAGCCGAAGATCAATCTTATGTACTTGATAATGTTTTTAACTATCATCCAGATAAAGCAGTGAAAATGGGCGCTGGAATTGATTATTTCATGGTATGCTTCACTACAATGTTGACTATTTAGGTTTCATATATTTTGTTCGACGTATTACACAGAATAGTTCATTGTTTGCGTTACTTTTTCACATGTTTTGCATTTGTTTACATAAACTAAACTCTAATTTGCAAAGTCATCCAAACAGAATCTCCTTGCCTATCTGATCCGATTAGTTCGAACTTCAATGTGCACAGCCAAAACGTTCTGTGCTGCAATTTTATGCATGGAATTAATTAAAGTCAGTGAAAATTTGGCTTGTAAATCCATTGATCGGAAAAAGCTTACACTCCACCTACCCTAAGTAAATTGCAATGACCACATAACTAGTTTTGCATTTTATACTCTGCACTTGATGCAGAAAGAGTAACTTTTGAAGGGATAACTATCTTTCTACATGTATTATACTCTGCACTTTCTTTGTCAATTCTTTTACACTTCTTTTGTTGCTGACCTTGCACTTTGCTCTGATTGGTACTGAGGACAATGTCTGAGACCGTAAGGGTATTTATTTATTTATTTTATTTTATTTTTTTCCTGTCCAGTGATTGCATGTGATCCATGCTCTTTTGTTTTGATTGGTCAGTACACTCATGCAGCACCTAACAAATGGATCTAAAACAGCTGATTCTCGGTCATCTTATATTTAGCAAATCTGGATTTTCATTATGGGGTCGTTCATTTTATTCTCCACATCTGTATGATGTGTGGTGATCTCATTACACTTTCTGCATGGACTGTAGATGCTGCTGAACCCAATGTTAAAAAGTTAACAAATACTGGACCTTTTGTCTCTATTTTTTTCCTAATAGGTGAAGAGGACTCATAATCCTGAGCAGAAAATGTATTTCATTTTCTGATACATGTGGACTGACTTATTTAGCATCTGGTCGGGAAACTTTATTCCTATTGATTTTGATTTGACTGATTTGCAGTATTGTTCTATTAAACAGTAGGAAAGAGATTTTTTTTTTTTTTTAGCTTCTTTAGTACTTTCGTGAAATGCTGTCCGTCTTTACCAACTGTATTTTTCCATAATTGTGTTACATGATAATTGATGTTGTTTGATATAATGTTGAGACTTGATATGACAGGTTAGCAGGCATAGCAGTTTCCAGGAAAGTCGGTGCTTATATGTTGTCTCAACTGATGGTCGAAAAGAAGACTTCTCCTATCGGAAATGCCTGGATAACTACATCAAGGGGAAGTATCCAGACATTGGTGAAACATTCATTGCCAAGTATTTTAGAAAACCCCGTTCTGGCGGGAACCGGGAGAGGACCCCTACTCCAGAGGGATGGAACCGGGATGGATGGAACCGGGAGAAAACTCCCAATCCAGAGGGATGGAACCGAGAGAAAACCCCCAATCCAGAGGGATGGAACCAGGAGAAAACCCCCGTTCAAGAGGGATGGAATCAGGAGAAAACCCCCATTCAAGAGGGAGGGAATCAGGAGAAAACCCCCGTTCAAGAGGGATGGAATCAGGAGAAAAACCCCGTTCCAGAGGGATCTGAGAAAGAGCATTGGAAGTGAGGCTGCAGATGGGGCCTTAGTTTTGTTAATTGTAAATCCTTTAGCTTGCTCCCTTGATGTAATTAGATAGAGACATTCCTATCAGCCGTTATTTTTGATTTGTACATATGCAGGGCGTGTGTTAAGGATACTTGTCAGCTCCTCTTCCATGTGAACTGCTAATTTTTTCAAATGTCAGCAGTTCTTATTTATCCAATACATAGCTTAATCTTGTAGCATGTAACTTATACAGTGGAGAGGGAAATTCACAGGCTGCTTATTCTTGTTTCTTTTGATATCTCAGTGTTCAATTCTTATCAAAATTCTCCAATGTGTCCATTGTTCTCGTGTTTCCCATTTATATTAAGAGTGGTTGTCATGAGCAAATGTGATTTTGACAGTTGAAAGGGGGTTTCTGCAGCTGCATAGATTTATTTAGCTGCATCCTGTCCACAATGGCTGATGGACATGGTGTTGGATGGGTTTATTTATGTTGAGGAATGTCTTGCAAGGCAGTGAGGCTTTGCATCTATTCTCAATGAATGCAATTTGTGAAGGAAACTATTCATTCATTAGCTCTTCATTTTTCCCCTTGTGGGGTTGATTTTGATGTTACACTAGGCAATGCAAAATTGTCTTTTGTAAAGTAAGAAGCCTTGTGAACCTTGTATTAATGACTAATCAAGTTATAATTGGAGATTCTTAAAATTACTTATATAGTTTAGCTTAGGCTAATAAAAAATTAATGTGGGACTTAACATTCATGAAACACCTTTACAATCCTCTCCAATTTGAGATTTAATTTTTTGGTGTCTCACAATTATAATTCTCTAGAGTTTTTGAAGTAAATTTTATATGGTAGACTATTCAAATAATTTTAGAGGATCTCATGTTTGTTAATTATATAACATCTACTAAAGTCTAATTGGGTTTCTTCAAGCTTTGTTCATTGATTAAGCTTCGGATTGTTAAGATTAGTTAACTTCATAATTATGTATAAGTTCGAATTAGTTAAGGAAGAATGATTTCGTTTGTTTCGGTTTAAAATATTATCAGAAAAAGTTGACATGGTGTAAAATATTGGTCAACTTAAAAATGTTTTTAGTTGAACAAAGAAAAGAACATTTACAAGGCATAAAATGGTTTGCACTTCTCATGTGCATAAATTATTTTATGCCGATCTTCCATACTATTGGGTAGACAATTGTGAGAGTGCCTCTTATGGGGCCTATTTGCCCGAGCAGATTTTGAGTTGCCCAAACACTTTACTCGTATAGGTGGGCCTTACAATGGTCATCTCACAATAGAGAAATGCTACTTTCATTCTCACACTTTCAAGTGCACACTTCTTAATATGACAGTTAAATTTATGTTGGATTTTGAATTGATTATTATTGAATTTTAAATCTAATAATAATTTTTATTGTTACATCACGAAGTAGGGAGTAAGAACGTGCGTAATATTTCTTCTCGCAATGATATAACCAAATTACAAACAATTATACTGGATCATCCCACTTCCGAAAACCTTATATTCTCGTATATTATCTTCTTTGCGGTTCCTTTTGTCATCATCTCTCTCATCGTCACATTTTCTTATAATAAAATTATATGAAAATATAAGAAATATTTCACAAATTTTTTAGACCAGCTAAACACCGTACAGAAACAAGTAGCCAAAAATAGACATTTTGCTTGAAATTCTCGTTATCCGAGGTACACGCCTGACGCCTGTCAGTTAACAGCATCTACAACGGCCATTCAATCGTCAACGAGACGATAAAATGATGAGAAATTGAGTATTTGTTAATATGACTGTTTAATCACACAAAACGCCTTTTGAGTTTTGACTGATCCGCAAGCTCATCAGAGCTCACTCTCCACTGGGTATGCCCTCTCTCTCGGTTTAGTTTGTTTGCGTTTGAAGGCTGACATATTCTCTGTGATTGTGTAGGCACAGAGTGATTGTATGCAATAGGCCAATCTCCAATGGTCTCTTTGGTTGGGCAGCTGGTTTTATCCTTAGAAAATGGCTACAAGGTCTGGGAGGACCCATCTTTCATCAAGTGGAGGAAGAGGGACCCTCATGTCACTTTGCATTGCCATGATTCTGTTGAAGGTTACTACTTTCAATTCCAATGTTTGTATTTGCATCAAATATTGTTTCTTTCCGTTCTTGCAAGTTTTTTTTGGGGCTTTCCTTTTTTGTGTTTTTGTTTTAATTCTAGCTATATTTTGAAGTTTTAACAAATGGGTTTTCAAGTTAAATTGAGTTTTATACTGTAGATGGTGGAGTTGATTAGATTTCTCTCGTTCGAATTTATCCAAACTGTAAGAGAGGTGTTTTTTAGAAATGAAAAACAAGGGGGAATGAACTGGTTTTTTTCTTCATGAAATCTGAATTAAAAGCGATGGGGTCAAACTGATTATGTTAAGTAATTGTGGTCTTTATAGAATATTGGGGGGTCTCACACTGATTCAGTGCGGTATGCAGGAGTGGTTTTGGGTGCATTAAGGCGCATGATATAATCTGATTTTGTCTATTTGTCTTACGCCAGGTGTAATGGGATTTCTCTTCACATAATAACACCTTGATTTTGTCATTTCTTATTTGTTGTTTTAGTGTGTTACTTTTCACCTCTTACATGCAGGGGAATCTGACGTTTTGTTTATGAATAGGATCACTTAAATTCTGGTATGAACGCAGCAAAGTGGATTATGTAGTTGCTAATTCTGCTGTTTGGAATGATGATGCCGTCCGTGGAGCTCTTGATAGTGCTGCTTTTTGGGTCAAGGGCTTGCCATTCGTTAAGTCTTTGTCTGGCCACTGGAAGTTTTTCTTGGCTCCCAGTCCTGATAGTGTCCCTAATTTTTATGACAGTGCATTTCTGGATTCTGAGTGGGAAACTTTGCCAGGTACTTGTATATGTATAGATGGAAATATACACGTACATTTATACATGGATATGTATATACCCATGCACACAAATACATACACTAACAGAGTCTTGTATGCATGTGTACATGTATATTTATTATGTATATATTCCCTTTCCTCTTTGAATATATATTAAGTTTGATTCCAATCACATAAATATTCCTTTTTCCTACACTGCTTGTGAACTTGTGGTTATGTGTTCTTAACTTGCATTGTCTTTTGAATTTCAACGTGGCACTTCTAGTTAATCTATGACACCTATGTATATTTTGGTAGGCATGTTTGGAAAAGGATGCACTGTGTATATTGGGTTTCTCAAGTTACGCTTAGCTAATTGGTATAGGCAACATTTGAGTTGAGATGAGCTTTCTAGAACAGTTGGTATTAAATTGTGCTAATAACATTCACAAATGCCAAGTGTAGCAGCTAGGATTGTGAAATTATATTATAAGTTCCTACTAAAATGATTTCAATATCAAATACTTTTTTTCTTTTTTCTTTATTAGATATAAAAGGCTGAAGAACATTTGGGATGTTGATTATTTCATGATGTTCATGTTTGTAATAGAGTTTTGAGTTTTTTAATCACTGTAATGGAAAAATCATCAAATTCTTCTATTTAATCACTTGATTTTTAATCATTTTTAACATTGTGTCATATTTAATGCTATGAGTGTTCCTCGGTTGAACATGTCTCACAATTTTGTTTTCTCTAAATGGAACAGTTCCTTCAAATTGGCAGATGCATGGATTTGATCGGCCTATTTATACAAATGTAGTATATCCATTTCCACTGGATCCTCCATCTGTTCCTGTGGACAATCCCACTGGTTGCTACAGAACGTACTTCAATATCCCTAAAGAATGGAAGGGTATGATCTATACAAAGATGAATACTATTTTTAGCTCATTACTGTGTTTACCTATGCTTCTTGATCCTTTTATGTATTTTCTTTTGTTCTTTGTTTCTGCTTCTTGATCAATATACATTGAATAGGAGTTTGGTTGTTTGTATTTTGTGTAAACTCTGATATTCTACTTAATATCTGACAGGTCGTAGGATTTTGTTGCATTTTGAAGCTGTTGATTCTGCCTTTTGCGCATGGGTAAATGGGGTTCCTGTAGGATATAGGTAATTAAACATACTTCTAAGGAAGTTTTTGTAAATTCAACTAATTGTCCTATATGTTGGTGCTTCTATTTGGATACCCTATACAAAGTGAGTGAAATAATAATTACTCCACACATTTAAGTTAATCAAATATAGTGATATCAGTATTTACTGTTCTATATTTCATCATACTGCAACAATGTGTGTCTTTTGTCCAGTAGTATGGAATTTAAAGTTTTTATATGAATCCTTTATGTGCTAACAAATTGTTTAATATTGTGTTAGGTCAGTCAGGATAGTAGACTACCTGCGGAGTTTGAAATCACTGATTATTGCTATCCTTGTGATTCGGACTCTAAGAATGTTTTAGCTGTTCAAGTATTTAGATGGAGTGATGGCTCTTATCTTGAAGATCAGGATCATTGGTGGCTATCTGGTATTCATCGTGATGTGCTTCTTCTTGCCAAGCCACAGGTTTCGGTTCTGTCCAATCTCATTTCCATGTTATGTTGTTCTATTGCAGTTAAAATAATTAATGGGCTGTAGTTGGAGTACTTTGTATGTAATCAGGGTACTCACATGATCACCGACCGAGACACCCCTCTGCTTCTTTCAGCCAATTGAACCCCTCCTTTCACATCAGAACGGATCTCAAACGATTTAGTTTCCACGTAAAAGAAACCCAACTATCCCATCACTAACTCAATTGCAAACAAACGTAAAAATCTTAAAAGATTCCGGTGACGACGTCCTTGCAGTTCATTGGAAAAAAGGTTATATCTTTGCTGTACTAAATGCTTCGATGGTCCAATCTTGTTCTGGCTGTATCAGAACAAAAGCTTTATGTGCTGCCTCGTTGATATCTATAGGAACTCTGTCAACTCTACAAAGAACAACACTTGATTCTGTAATTCATGGGGGTTCGACACATATTATTGAAAGTGTAAGACGGCCCTAAGAACACAAGAAGTATACAAAAGAAAGCGTTTTGTGGTTAGAATGCCCTTGTACAGTTGGAAGTTTGAATGGTATTTTTGAGAGTCTCTTTCCCTTGTATGACCACATGCACCTTGTTTATGTCTAGAAGTAATGATCAGTGAAACATAGCCTTGTACACTTGGAAGTTTGAACGGTATTTTTGAAAGTCTCTTTCCCTTGTATGACCACATGCATTATCATTTTTCTGTGTCTATTTTTTGCCCCTACTAGTTTGGCGGCTTCTCTTATATATTTTTTGTGTACATGGGGCACCCTAGGCTTTTTATGAAATTTCGGTTACTTATTAAAAAAAAAAATTCTGTCTGTTTTGGCAACTTTGCCAAACATACAAGAGCTGCTCGGAAGTTAACTGTAAACTGTACATGGTATGCAGGTTTTCATTGCTGACTATTTCTTCAAATCGAACCTGGCAGAAAATTTTTCTTATGCAGATATACAGGTAAGCATTAAAGTTCTAAAATTAGGAAGTGATATTTGAGCCTGATTTTGACAAGTTGTTCTCTTTCGAGTAGAGGATATTAGGTTTAACAACGTATACTGATCTCCACTCTTCTGTGGTTCCTTAGTAAATACAAGCTTGATAGTGTATCTACTATCTCAGTTTAGCTGCTGATATGCACCAGCTGGCTTGTTTTGTATGTCAGAAACATCCAGTTGCTTATCATAAAACTTGGTCTTCTTCTATATATGCTGCAATCTTTATTCTTAGAAATAAGAGATTACCATTGTAAAAATTTGTCACTTGTCAGTAGGTTTCACCCTCTTGGTGCCGAAGTTTCTGTCATACTTCTAGGCAGTACTTTGGGTTTCTAAGGTGCAAACTCCCTTGGCATTGCTTCTGTCTGCATGATGTTTGTGCACGTCCTTTCCCTAAAAGACATCTTATTTCTCATTCATGCACAATATGTTCATCATAAATTAGTTGTCAAAGATAGTTATTGCCCTTATTCTCCAACTTTCAGTTTTCTACCGCCATTTTTATCTAGAAATTCACCATGATGTTGCAATTTGGCTTCATGTCAGAGTTAGCTGTCTTATTTGACTCTATTCTGGAAATGTCGCATGCACAGACCAATTTTTGTCTATAATTCTTCACTTATGTTATCAGAATTTATGTATGATTTATTTTTTAATAAATTGTTCCATTACTTATTAAAAAAAAAAAAGAATTTATGTATGATCAATAGTTGAAATATGTTTAGATTATGATATCCTCAGTACATCCAGTTATGGCATACATTTTAAATTTCTATTTCCTTGCACTTATCATACAGGTTGAAGTAAAAATAGACAACTCTCATGAAACATCAAAAGACACTGTTCTTGCGAACTACATTATAGAAGCTGCATTATATGACACTGGCAGCTGGTACAACTGTGATGGATATGCTGATCTGCTTTCATCTAATGTGGCTAATATAAAGCTCAATCCATCTACTGCAAGTCTAGGATTTCATGGCTATGTGCTTGTTGGGAGAATTGAAAAGCCAAGGCTTTGGTCTGCAGAGCAAGTGAGGGATTTGAGCTCATTTAGATTTCTTTCTCATTTTATACTTAAGTTGGGTGTTGATAGATACTGGCTTGTTGATAATAATTCTGAACTGCAACTGGGTCAATGATATTTCATTGAAAATATGTTGCCATATGTCTGATATGACCTGGATTCTCAGGCATTTAAATTTAACGGGGACAATAATAACATGATATGTAGTTATATACCCTTTTTTTTTTTTTTTGCCTTTTTGTTACTTTTTTTTTTTTTTTGGGGGGGGGGGGGGGGGGGGGGGGGAGGGGGGGTGTATAGTACACATGACCATTATATTTCCTAGATAGTTATCATGTTGTTAGTTGAAATGTGGGGTAGAAAGATGATTCAAGTAAAGTACTGAATAAAGACTTATCAAAAAAAAAGTAAAGTACTGAATAAAGCACTGAAATAAGAGATGTGGGGGGAAATGAACTTTGAAGGAGAAAATTTTTGTTAGGGAACTTTTTTAACTAGAAGATCTAATCTCTTTTTTTTTTTTTTTTTTTTTTTTTTTTTTTTTTAACTATAAGATCTAATCTTACTGCAGACTGCAGTTTGCCTAACGAGATTTTGATGATGTGGGTTAAACTTCGGTTAATATTTGATGAGTTTCTCTTTCATTTTCCCCACAATAGGATGACTCTATCAGAAAAAAATAGAGAAGACCCAAGATTTCAATTAAGAAAAAAAAAAATTAATTCCATTTTCCCAAGTTCCATCTCAAACGGGAAAATTAGTATAATTGATGTGTGAATTTGGAGAGTGGGCCTTCGATCAGCAAGACAACTTTTACTTTATTAGCCCAAGGCAACTTTATTCCTAATGATTGATAAAGGATATTGTTGTATGAACATGTATAATGGTGAAGGACAATACCTTGTGGAAGCTCAAAAAGAAAACCAGAGTGAACCATCATTTACCTACCTTGATCATTCCCAACTAAGAACTTATAACAAAGGTTCAGCCTCTTTTGATTACATTGCCTTGAAAATGGACCTTATACAATTTACCAATATTTAATTTATTTGACTATGGGCTTTAGTTGCTTCTCATTTCACATTGGTTATGCATTTGTTTCTTTGAAGTGGAACAGTTTGATTCTCATTACTTGTCAAAAAAAAAAATAGTTTGATTCTCATTACCTATGATAGAAAAAGCATAGTGTGAAATTGTTGAAATATTGAAATTTCTCATGACTCATTAGAAAGCTCAAGCATTGTACTTTGAGGGATTGGATTTTTTTTTTATTTGGTTTTCCATTTTATGTTAACTGCTAATGACACAGTTTGTTTCAGCCAAGATTATTTGAAGCTTTGCATTTTGTTGTTTGCTTACCACTTTTTGATCTAATTCAATGTTTATCTATCAATTTTACATTTGGATATCTTATGTATTTGTTTGCATTTATTGGCAGCCAAATTTATACACATTAGTTGTTATCCTGAAAGATGCATCTGGCAATGTTGTTGACTGTGAATCGTGCCTAGTAGGCATGAGACAAGTATCTAAAGCCCATAAACAGCTACTCGTTAATGGGCATCCAGTCATAATAAGAGGTGTGAACAGGCATGAACATCATCCACGGGTGGGGAAGACAAACATAGAGTCCTGCATGGTTAAGGTGACCCATTTGAATGTTCTACTAGCTATCATCTCTGCTTGCCAAGTTGATTTCTCAGATTATGATGATAGTCCTGGTTTAGGTATGCTTAAGACATTCATGACTATCCTGCTTGCAGGATTTGGTTATAATGAAGCAAAACAATATCAATGCTGTGAGAAACAGCCATTATCCTCAACATCCCCGTTGGTACGAGTTGTGTAATTTGTTTGGCATGTACATGATAGATGAAGCTAATATTGAGACACATGGATTTGATCTTTCTCGGCATCTGAAGCATCCTACTTCTGAACCAATTTGGGCTGCTGCCATGTTGGATCGTGTAATAGGCATGGTGGAGAGAGACAAAAATCATGCGTGCATTATTTGTTGGTCCTTAGGAAATGAAGCCGGATATGGCCCTAATCATTCTGCTTTAGCCGGTATCTGCTTTTATAGCTTTTTTTTGGCGTGTGTTGTTTTGGGGTCGGAAGCAGCTTCTGCATAATATTTCTGCCTTGTCACATTTTAATCAAACATGTTATTGAGTTGTTTTCAATCATCCTCTAGACATATTATGTTTCATAGCTTTTTTTAATTAATTTAAATATGTAGCTTGGCCAATGATGTTGTTCCTGAAAGAATATCATTTGCTCTTAATGCAAACTCATAACAGAACCATGTTTTTTTTCATTTAGAGAAGCTTTTCATTGACTACACATGCTCAAGCATTATAGTGGAGACTTTAGCACATCTAACGTAGAAGAGACATTCAATCTATGGAAAATAGCTATTAGAATCAGTTCATCAGCTATCAGAAGTTGTTTTTCCTTGGAAGATGGCGAGAAATTATGAAAAATTCAGGAATTAATTGGTGAAAATTTTGGGAAGAGTTGAAGAATAAACTTAATGAGGGAAAAGCAGTTCTTCAGTGGAGAGAAGCGTGCACTCTTAAATTTTGAACAATCAATCAATATTTAGAATTTTTACATCACTTTTTCCTCTCTTTGAAATCTTACATCCAAGTTTGTTGATCATATTTGGGAATTATATGATCAGTTTATAATAAACCTGTACTAGATGCACTTCTTGAGATGTCATTCTTGGTTTTGGATTTTGTTTCATGGTTTTGACAACTTGCTTCCAGAGAGGGCCTTTTCCTTTCCATTCACTTTTGGTATGGAAACTTTAATTTAGGTTGGGTGCGAGGGCGGGATTTCTCACGGCTAGTGCACTATGAAGGAGGTGGATCTAGAACCTCATCTACAGATATTGTATGCCCCATGTATATGCGTGTCTGGGACATATTGAAGATTGCAAAAGATCCAACTGAAACACGTCCTTTGATATTGTGCGAGTAAGTTACTTTAGTTGTGGCATGTTACTTTTTACTAATATTTTATAATAATGCCATATGCATTTATTTGTTCTAGCATAATGCCTCGATGTACTTGAGGATACTTATGATGCACTAATGGCAGGTATTCACATGCAATGGGAAACAGCAATGGGAGTCTACATGAATATTGGGAGGCAATAGATAGCACATTTGGTCTTCAAGGGGGCTTTATCTGGGATTGGGTTGATCAGGTCAGGAATCCTTCAAGTCCTTATTGAGATATTGAATGATTAGTAAATTATTTTGCTTATGGTAGAAAGAAGTATATTGAGTAATCCACATCATGTCAAAAGTTGAATTTCAGGAGGTCCCATGTTTCCTGAAAAACTCTCCAATTAAATTGTTTGACTTAAAAAATAAATTTATGTGACTTACAATTGGAACCTTGTATATTAACTGTAGAAGGCATGTATTAGGATAATATGCAACTCAGGATGGATCCTGTTAAGATTAACAGTTTCAGTCTGAAACTTAGGACCAGGCAAAATAGGGCACAGCTGCAACAAATCTGAGATTTAAGGTTCAGGTGACAAAGAAAGAGTAAGATGGTAAGACCACTATGCTGAAACAAAAAGGAGACAAGAACCTATGTGGTTGAAGAGAAATGATTACTGAACCCCACCCCCCAACCCCCCCAAAAAAGAAAAAAAGAAAAAGCACAAACTCTAATTCTGCATAGAAGATACAAAAGAAGATAAATATCCACTAAACATAATGATAAACCAAGGATAACCATATAATCAGGCTGGGTGAAGTTGGTTGGCGTTTTGCCCATAAACCCCAAAGGGGTACTCTCGCTGGAGCCCTCTTGCATTGGCCCACCAATCTGCTACTCACTTAATTCTTTTATCTATAACTAAAAGTACAGATTATTGTCCTTGAAATTAATATATATGGCCAAATGAACAAAATTTCAGACCTTTTCTCCAGATCAATATGATTTTTTTTTTTAAATGTATAAAGAACTAGATAAAGTTAGCATCCCTCAATGCATCTTGTAGGTCATATTAAACTATCATAGAGAACCAGAGTTGGTTTAGGATTCTTCATGCCTACCTACCACTGATTTGTTTAATAAGTTTCTTATAATGAAGTCCATACTCAGTAGAGCTACCATGATTTTTTTTATTTTTTATTTTTAAATTACCAGTAATCCCCAAAGTTTAAGTTGATAAGAAATTGTGAATCTAACAATTTTGTTAATTTTTTAATGCTTTCCATTACGTGTGGGATCAAATTCTCTTTCAATAAGTGAGGCGTAACATGTTGAATATTTAACTGAAATGTGGATAACCTATTGAGTTAGGGTTTGAATTCATGGCTTCTACTCTGATATCATATTAAATCATTAGGTATCCTAAAAGTTTAAGTTGGTAGGAAATTGTGAATTTAATTAGTTAGTTAATATTCTAACAATTTTTACATATTTCTTTTGAAATAAGTAGATGTCCAAAACCTGTACCACTAATTATTTCCTAAATCTGCTCTATAGTTGTTTTCCCCAGTTCCTTTTTCTTTCTCACCCCCCTCCCCACTCCCTCTTCTGGGGTTACCCATAAGAAGGAAATATATTAGATAGCTAAGGATTTTCACTTTACATACAGGGGCTATTGAAGGATAGTGCAGATGGTATAAAGCACTGGGCATATGGAGGTGACTTTGGGGATATTCCTAATGATTTGAATTTCTGTTTGAATGGGATTATGTGGCCAGATCGAACACCTCATCCTGCAGTACATGGTAACTCAATGTTTTGTGTCATACTTAAACTTAACAACGTGCTAGGAGTTTTTCAACACTATACCTGTGTGTCACTTATCAGTTTGTATGATGGCTCATGGCTGTAATTATTATTTTCAGAAGTCAAGTATCTCTATCAACCGATCAAGGTTTCATTAGAGAACGGAACACTTAAGGTGCTTACATACTTCACTGACCTTCAACTTATCTTTAGTGGAACCTTTCTTTATATTTGGTTGGAATTTCATGTTGCAGATAACAAACGCCCAATTTTTTGAGACAACACAAGGATTGGAATTCAGCTGGGCTGCTAATGGGGATGGATGTGAACTTGGAACTGGAGTTTTATCTCTTCCCCTGATAGAACCACAGAGCAGTTTTGATATTGGATGGAAGTCGGGTCCATGGTATTCTATATGGGATTCATCATTTGCAGAAGAATTTTTTCTAACAATAACTGTTAAGCTATTGCAATCCACACACTGGGTTGAAGCTGGTCATATCATTTCATCTACACAAGTACAGTTGCCTGCCAAAAGAGAGATCATTCCTCATGTAATTGCTCCTCCTTCGTCCATACATTGATTCAATGAATGGAGTTAATTATTTTGTGATATTACTAACAGTTGTACTTACGATATCACTAACTGTTTACAAACGAATGCGGTTCCAGGTCATCAAAACTACGGATACTACCTTCCTCGGTGAAATTATTGGGGATACAATCAAAGTGAGCAGGCAGAACTTTTGGGAGATAAAATTGAATGCTCAGACAGGAATAATTGAAAGCTGGAAGGTAGTCTATTAGTATAATTAAAACATATGTCTGTTCTATTTTTTTTAGTGTAATTTGAAAGAATAATGTTTTCTCTGAACTCTATTTACTTGTTAAATGAAGGAAATGAGCATTAAGAATGTTTTGACATGATTTTCTCCTCAACTAGTAAAGCCTGGAGTTTCTGGAGAACCTCTGATACATGATTGTTTCCCAGTTTACTGTCTTCTAAAAATTCTTGAGTGAAAGTTATTTTTTCCTCTTGCATTAAACCAAGAATTTCCTTAAAATAGTGCTTGTTTTTGCAATTGATTGTGTGTTGATGAGACTAGAGTGGGAATGAAAAGTTAGAAATTTGGAGGAATATCTTAGAAAATAAGGGTTTGGGGGTGAAGTAGGACTAAACCTGAGTATAATAAGAGCAAGTTTTGGCAAAAGTAGAAATACAGATGGAGTGATTGTAAAATCGATACTTAGGAGATACCAAAGAGCAATCACTTTTGATATCTTGAGTTGATATTTCATAGGGATGTGCAGATTGAGGAGGATGTGGCTCATAGAATAAGAGCAAGTGATTGAAGTGGAGAAGTGCAAGACTGTAGAATACTCTTGAGTTATAGGTGGCTTTATACTTCCTGTATACCCAGGGCACCTTACGCTTTTAATGATATCTCTATTACTTATATATAAATTAAACAATAAAAAATAAAAATACCTGTTGAGTTGGAGGAAGAATTCCATAGGACTGTTATAAGGACCAGTTATGCTTTACGATATAGAATGTTGGGTTTTCAGAAGCAACATACTTATAAAGGAATTTTTTTGTTTATTCAAATCTTTTTTTCTTAATCCTTTTAAATGAAACAAAAAAATAGCTTATGAACTCAAATCCTGGTTGCACATCATGGCATATGAACTCATGACAAATGACAGCTGTAGTTCTAACTGTATGATGGTTAACCACAGGTTGAAGGAGTTACTGTGATGAATAAAGGCATACTCCCATGCTTCTGGAGGGCACCTACTGATAATGACAAAGGGGGAGATGCACGTAGTTATTTATCTAAGTGGAAAGCTGCTCATATTGATAGTCTTCTCTATATTACTGAAAATTGTTCTATGCAGAATATGACAGACAGCCTTGTAAAAATTGCAGTGGGTTTTATCGCTGTCCCGGGCGGTGAGAAGGGTTCTCTCGCTCAGTTGGAAAAATCAAATGCTTTATTCAAAATTGATATGATTTACACAATATATGGCTCTGGGGATGTCATTGTGGAATGCAATGTCAAACCAAATTCTTCAAGTCTTCCTCCATTGCCACGTGTGGGACTTGAGTTTCACTTGGATAAGTCAATGGACAAGATAAATTGGTATGGAAAAGGGCCATTTGAATGTTATCCAGATAGAAAAGCGGCTGCACATGTTGGGGTCTATGAGCAGAAAGTAGATGACATGCATGTTCCTTATATTGTTCCTGGGGAATGTTCGGGTAGGGCAGATGTTAGATGGGTGACATTTCAAAGCAAAGATGGATCTGGGATTTATGCTTCAATCTATGGTAGCTCTCTTCCTATGCAAATGAGTGCAAGTTACTACACCACAGCAGAGCTTGACCGGGCCACACACAACAAAGATCTTATTAAAGGAGATGACATTGAGGTATTTTTCTTCTTCTTTTTTTCCATTAAATAAACTCCATACACTACTGGTAAGAATTTTCTGAATTGCTATCATAGATACAATGGCCCTGTTGTGATTTCTTATCAAGGGGTGTGTGTTTGTGTATGTTATGCCTAACAGACTTTTAAGTCCATAACTTGTAGACTATATTTGTACAAGTCTATGAGGAAGTCTGAAATTTTATGAATATAAGCAAAGAATATATGCCTTTTTAAGTGTATATAAATGGTGTCCTCATTGCATTTGAAATATGTGCATCAGTATTAGCAATTTCCTTATTTACATGCCTACAGAAAGAGAAGAAAAATGTGTTTGCAGGCTTGGGTTTTCAAAGTGGCGTGTTCTTTCTCACACCCCAATTGGCTGCTTCTTTCTTTACTACTTTCCTTTCATTCCTGCATTGTCCTTGTTTTTGTCATCCATCACAGGGTGTCACCATTTTATATGTCTTTTATGGTCTTATAGGTCCATCTTGACCACAAGCACATGGGATTGGGCGGAGATGATAGCTGGTCCCCTACTGTCCATGATCAGTATCTGATTCCTGCTGTACCCTACTCATTCTCCATCAGGTTATCTCCAATAACGCAAGCCACCTCTGGCCATGACATCTACAAATCCCAACTCCAAAACTAGTTACATTTTTAGTTTCATGACTTGATCAAATGTCGTCCACGACATCTATTGCCATGAACCGATCTGTTTCCTTGAGATCATATATTACCTTAAAAGTTGGTGAATAAATGTCCAATCCACACCAGAACAATGGCTGAATTGGGACTTCCACCTTCATGCTATAAAGCTTGCTCCATGCAAGTTGGGTTGCTCCACTGTCATCGACCTTCTTATTTGTGGGACTTGATCATCAGATGTTTGCTTGCCTTTGGGCATGATGCTTGTATAGTTGTATGCAGACTACTTGCCATCTTGTCTAATAAGATCTCATGGGGAAACTAACATCAGTTGTAAATTATGTTGTCAAATCTTGTGGAATGAAGTTGATGACATACCTACATGCGTTCATGGTACAAAATCCAGTTCAACTTCGGGTCTGTTTCGATTTATGGTTTTAAAACGTGCAATTTGAAAAAATGTTAGGTAAAATCGCAATTTACCCTTTAAAATAGTGTGTTGTTAAAAAAAAAAAAAAAAAGGCACCCCTAGCCTTTTTTTTGTGTTTTTGAAGTTGTAATTTTTTAAAAAATACGCCTTCTAACAATACACTTTTACGATTTAGTTCAAAATTGCACTTTTAATTTGTGGAATTGCAGTGCCAACACACTCTTAGGTTTGATTGTTAAGAGCTTATTTGGGAAAGCCTTTTGGTGTGATTTTTTTTTTTTTTTTTTTTTAGTAGTAGTAAAAAATGATTGATGTGATATAAAGTATGTGGAAGTTTTGAATTTTTTGTATAAAAAAAATAAATAAATTTTGTTTTGTAGTGAAATTTTTTGTTTGAATAGTAATAAAAAGTTATTGAAATGATATAAAAAGTTATAATATTTTGAAGTTAACTTCTTAAGGAAAAAAGTGAGGAAAATGAGGAGGAAAGGAAAAGTGAAAAAGGTTTTGCCAAACATTTCCACGCAACAGTTTGGATGACTTTTAGAAGTTTTCTTAACCAAATTATTTCTCTTTCTATTAATTAATTACTTACCACTATTCAAATATCACATGGTGTAATGCTTTGGGATATTAATTAATTAGTAATTAACTCACGGCACGTCTCTCCGCTTATTTACCAAATAAATAAAAAGAACATATCTAAGGCCCTCATCAAAGAGCTTCTCTATTGTCTTTAATTTTTTAAAACATGATCTTTCTATATTATCATTTTTTTTTTTTTTTTGAGGGAAAAATGAAAGTAAAGCCGATTTGGCCATTACAATATCCCTAATGTAAGGGAGAGTCATTATTAACCAAAGCTGACGTACATTAAGATAGACGGCCATTTCTATATTATCTTGAAGTCAATCATTTGAAACATTCCGCTATACATATGATATGTATAAGGTACCACAACACCGGAATAAAAGTATCCCTCCCAATATAAATATTTTCAAGCCAAGCAAAAGTCTTCATAAATTCCATTGCTTGCATGGTTTCAACTTTCAACTTCATGATTATACCTTCTTTTACATCATTGTTACTCTAATAGCATGTATTAACACCCTTATTTTCATTTGTTACAATAAATACCAAAATTAGAAACAGCCAATAATTCTTATTAATTCCCATTGCTATCACAAATTTCAATACATTTCACCATTATTTGCAATTTGCATATACCAATACATTGAAAAAAAAAAAAAAAAAAAAAAAAAAAAACCTAATTATCATTATTTCCACCTTGCTCTCGCAAGTTTCCCTATTGGATTTCACCTTTATTTGCTTCTATCATGTCAAGAAACGCCGAAATATATGAAACTTTTATATGTATGTGTATGAACCCTGATATGCTCGTATTGCATGCAATTATATTAATAAAAGAAAAAAAGATCCTTAACAAAAAAATTTCTTTGTTCTACCTTACAAAGAAATTTTGATATTTTCTTTCTATGGCCCAATTTAATTTTTTTATTTTTTTATTTTATACTTGTTTTTATGTCCAAATTTATCATAAAACTTTGACACCACAGAAAATAGAAATCATCCAAAATTTTGGAATAAAATTCTTTGCTTAATTTGGGATTACACCTTGAAAAGTATTGCCACTCCATCTAAAAACTAATTAACCAGGAAAAAAAGGTTCCTCTAAATATTTGTGAGCACTTTATTATTTAAGGAAAAAATAAAATAAAATTAGAAATTAAAAGTAAAAGTAGCTAGAGAGAGAGAAGAGTTGGGGATTTTACCGCTTCTTTTTTTTTTTTTTTTTTTACATGTCCACGCAAAACATGTCCATGCAAAGGAAAAGAAGGGAGAGGGAGATTCGAACTAGTAACCTCCGCTTCATGAGATGTAGTCCACAGCCAATTGAGTAGACAATTTTACCACATCCATTAATCGTCATGCTTTGTCACTCTGCCCCAAGCACCTTCTGATACATCTATCATATAATTGACTCAAGAGAACGGAATTGGGTACTTTTCTTTGTTTATATAGTTTTACGCAAATCTCCAAACATTTTATTTGTTCTTCTGTAAATTCTGGTTGACGATGATGATGAATTCCTTCTTCATTGGGAGTATTTTTTGAATCAGGATTTGGATTCCTCCTCTGTGTAGGATTCTTCTTTCGAAATTTAGCATTATGATGCGGAGAGAGAAAGATAATCGGTGGGAAATGCGGAAAATGAGTGAGCGAGCGGGGATGATTGTGAGAGAGATCGGAAAACGAAGGGTTGCATGCTTTCACCGCTGCTTGAATAAGGATAGCCAGCAGCACCGTCATCATCACAACAAGTCTTTTCATAACTTCTTTAGCCATGTATAACACCCTCCCTCCCTCCTCTTAATTCTTTTTTTGTTATTTGGAAGGCTTGTATTAAACCAATGCCGCAATTTATAGAATGTAAACCCTTATATATATATATATATATATATATATGTATATATATATATATAGTTTGAAAATTGAAATTCATCTAATGTAATTTGTTTAGGGCTTGTTTGGGATTGCGTTTGATGGGTCTAAAAGTGTTTTTAACACTCAAAAAGTCAATTTAAAAAAAAAAAATATTCGTTTGATAAAAAAATTATAAGCGCTTTTAATGGTCCAAAAAGCCTAAAAAATGTCAAAAAACACTTTTGACAAAAGCTTAAAAATGAAACTTTTGCCCAAAGCTCTTTTTGACTTAAAAACTCTATTTCTCAAATACAATCCCAAACAGATTCTTAGTATCTTTTGGTTTTGGTTAAAGCCATGCAACTTACATCTCAAGTCGTTTATAACCACCAATAGAGTTTAATTTCCTCGTCTTTTGCTATTTTAATGTCCAATAGTGAACATATTAGGAAGTGCATCCGGTGTCCTTTCAATAACAGTAATTAATATAAAAATTAAAAAATAAATAACGGTTATATATATATATATATATATATATATATCCCTTGGAAATATGAAAGGAGATGATATAGTGGCCTCTCGTTAGTGTTATAAGTTTCAACAATTATTTGGTATTTTATTGTTTCTGCCATTTAGAAAAAAGAAAAAAGAAAAAAAAAATCACTATTAATGAATAAGGTGTATTTTGTATTGGCACCAACAAATGAGGATATGATATCATTGGTGAACGGGTCAATTCTAATTCGACTAATTTAATTAAATATGTTAAATTCTTTAATTTATAATTTTTTAATTTTGTATTGGGTCCTTGTTGAGTTTGTAGGTCATGTTAAAATATTTTTGTCATTACATCGTGTGTCAGGTTCAGATCGTGTCGAAGTATGAATATAAGTAGACGTGGCAATTCGTGTTTACGTGTTGGTTCGAGTCATATTAATGCACGGGCATAAGATATAAATCAACAATAACTCAATCTATATAATTAATGAGACTATTTAATTTTATGTTGAATTTGTTGTGTGAGTGAGACAAGTAGTGATTTTTAGTACACTAGCGTGCTTGAACGGTAAGCACGCCAGTGTTAAAATATTATTTTATTTTATTTTTTTTACTATTTAAATAATATTTTAATACCGGTGTGCTTACTGTTCAAGCACGTCGGTGTGCTAAAAATTCACTACTCGAGTGACTACTCAACTGTCACATGACCCCACTGGATCACAACCTTTTGTCGTTGATCAGAAGCGCCATCCACTTGGATTGATTGCCTAAATATGATAAAATCGGAGGCCCATCTCCATACAATGGATGTGTCCCCATGCGATAACTCCTCACTCTCACATAAACCAGTAGCTGAGCTTCACGACTATACCGGTAACGCTCTGTGAGAGTGAGAGTGTGTCATGAAGCTTTACACACTCATCTCGGCCGCAACCGTCGTCATTTTGGCATTTGTTTTGCGGTCATGGTGGACGCCATCTGCTTCTTCTTCTTCGTCGTCGTTTTTGTCGTCGTCTCCAGTTGCAGACTTGGTGGTGAGGAACGCCGTGATCTTCACTAGCGATGACTCTCTCCCTTTCGCCGACTCCATGGCCGTACGAAACGGCAGGATTCTCCGCGTTGGCAACCATTCCTTCGTTCAGGTACTCCTTCATCATCATTCTCTTATACCCATTTTTGTGTATCTTGTTCCAGTGCACCAGCGTTGGACGTTTGACCCTTTTATCAAATAGAGTTTAAAATCGATCAAATCAATCTCAAGGGTATAATCCGTTATCCAATCACTCCTTCGTCACAATTCTATGAAGTTTTCTGGCGGAATTTTGCTATGCAGCATTCTGTCAGTCTACAATATCAAAGCCTCTGAAAATAATATTTTTCTTTAGCTTGTATAATATTTTCATACGGTTCCTTTTTGATTGCCTGCCCTTTAGATGGCCCATGCTGAGCATTCTCTTTGTGTTGTTTCTCATTTTGATGCACATCTTTTATACTTTTCATCTCTAAAATTGATTCCTAGAGGCTTTTTGGTGTTTGTAAGTTGCAACAGTCTCTAGTTTCAAGCATTATTCATATGAACGCAGGAGGTGGCAGGACATGGGACTGAAGAGTTAAATCTGGAAGGAAAAGTTGTGGTTCCTGGATTTATTGATTCTCACGTGCACTTAATTTTTGGTGGACTTCAGGTTTAACAGAAGCCTCTACCTCTAAATTGCTTCTCTTCCCGATTTAAGTGCCAATTTTTTTTTTCTCTTCACCTCCCCTTAATTTTCTGTGCTGAATTGGTTGAGAAGATTATACATTGTTCCTTAGTTCCCATAACTCTGAGATTTCAGGTAGAGAATTATGTATAGCAGGGTCATTTTTGCTCAATTGAACTCATCTTTTGTGATATGTTAAAAGCACTTTTATTTGAAAATGCCAAATTGCTGGTGCATCTATCATTCGTATAACTAGTTAATGGTGATGGTAGACTTGGTTTAAACTGTCCGGCACTCTGTATTTCGCACAAGAGGCAGCCGTGGCTTAAAGCTCCTGATTATCATTTCAGCTTTTGCAATACTTAATTATTTCACTCTTTAAAGCTCAATAGGTGAGGATTTGTGAACTGCAAAATGATTTATAGTATATCCCTTGCCGCCATAATTGTTAGATCCATTCCCACTATTACTAAGTTATGCACACCTGTAGACTATTATTCTAGGTTCCATTCCTATGTGTGGGCATCAGAGAACCAAGTTTCCATCATGTGTATATGTTTGCTAAGTGTTTTGAAAAGTGCTTTTTGTGTTTTGATTTGAAAAGAGGTTTTGATATAATGGAAGTTGAGAGAGATGGGAAGGTAAAGACAATTGGTGGGCCCCTTCCAAAAAAGGGTTGTTCGTTAGTGTCCCGGTTTGTAACAATGTCGGTCTTCTCCCGTGGAAGAGTATTTGGCAGACTATGATTCCTTTGAGGGTGGCTTTCTTTTTTTGGTTGGCAGCCACATGGAAGATCCTTACAATGGACAATCTTAGGAAGCAGCATGTCATTGTGATTGATAGGTGCAATATGTCCAAAAGGAATGGAGAGTCTATGGACTATCTTCTTCTCCATTGTGTGGTTGCTTGTGCCATATGAAAATTTTTTTTTATCTTCTTTGGGCTATCTTGGGTTATGCCAAGCCAAGTAGTTGACTTGCTTGCCTGTTGGTGGACTGTTGGTAGCACTTGGAGTGTTGCTGTGTGGAAAATAGTGCCCTCTTGCCTCTTGTGATGCCTTTGGAGGAAAATGAATAATACGAATTTTGAGGACCGCAGGAGGATGGTGGAGAAGCTTTAGTCTTTTTTCATTCTATACTCTTTATTTTTGGACTGCCTCATTTGTTTCTCCTTTGGAGCTTAGTTATCATGATTTCCTTTTTGTCTTTTTCCCTTTTCCCCTCTTCTAGCTAATTAGGTGTTTTCTCTTGTACACTCCATGTGTACCTAGGGACGCCTTATGCTTTTAATGATAATTCAATCACTTATAAAATATAAAATAATGATAAAAAAAGAAAGTTTTTGGCTGCTTCTAGCTTTTGCTGCCATATATTGCCCAAAATTTTGTTTCTTTTATGATGTGATATTTGTTTCCACCAATTGGATTTAAATCTTTATGTTGAGCTGAAATTTCATGAGTGGGAAATAGATGGTGCGGGTGGAACTCCGGGGTGTAAATCAGAAAGATGAGTTCGTGAGAAAGGTCAAGGAAGCGGTGAGAAGTAATTATTCCCATCCTTTTTCTTACTTCTAGAGTTCTGAATAACATGTTGATGGTGATTATAGATATAACCATGTAATGACCATACTGTCCTTGAACAATGGCTTGCATGTCAATTCATATTCCCATCTAAATGACATAATGCAAAGTGAATTTCATCCGTCGTTGTTGTCATCATCAAAGCATTCTCTGTGTACAAGCATTATCTGCATAACCATGGTTGTGGAGAGGAAGAATCTTTAGCCAGGACTTAAACTGACTACTGATGCTTCTGCAAGGCTAGCTCAAAATTATTTTTCTTTTCTTATGCCTTATCAAGCTTCTTCAGCCTTTTCAAAGTTTAGAATCCTAAACACAAAATTTCAGATGCAAAAGAAGGTTTGTGGATTTTGGGTGGCGGATGGAACAATGATCTATGGGGAGGAGAATCACCAGTGGCCTCTTGGATTGATGATATTACACCTTCTAATCCTGTAAGCGATGACTTCATTTATTTTGACTTCTAGGACGAATATTAACCATCAGAATGGTGTGGACCTACTTAAGTGTCTTTGTGCACAGGTTTGGTTGTCAAGGATGGATGGTCATATGGGCTTGGCTAATTCAGTGGCACTAAAGTTGGCTGGCATTAGTCATTTATCGGAAGATCCTGAAGGTGGAACTATTATGAGAACCGCCGGTGGAGGTAACATCAAATAGCACTCAATAGTGTTAACATGCTTTTGACCCACTCAAACCACCTGATTTTATTGAACTGGCATGTTGGTTATAAGTTCAACAAGTTTTCTCTCACACATCTCAAATTTGAAGTTTCTTCATTCTACCTTATTTCCTTCTTTTTAATGTTCTAATCAAGATTGCTTCACTTATGACACTAAAATAATTATGGCAGATGTTATTATGAATTGGCCAACCCCTAATGGCTTGCACAAGTTAGCGTTGGATGTTCCTTGCCCACTAAATTCTACCATATTTGATTGTACTGCTGCAATTATTTATTTTAATCTGACTTATCAAAAGAAAATTATTCATTTTAATCTGGTAGTGGATGGAGTTCCCATTCATAATCATATTTATGGATTCGATTCTCAATCTTATAAGTGTCACACTACTAATTAAAAAGAAAAACTTAAAAAATGCCACATCGTTGCTAAGGGCTTAGCAGTGTATGTTACTTTATTCAGTTTTAAGATTTTTTTTGATAATGTTTTAAATAAGTTGATCCCTACAATAAATAACTTGTGTTATATCTTGTGTTATGTCCATGCAGAACCTACTGGATTGCTGATTGATTCTGCAATGAAACTTCTTCAACCCTGGATTCCAGAAGTCTCTGTAAATGAAAGGAGGGAAGCTTTGGATAGAGCCAGCAATCTTGCGTTGATGAGGGGTGTGACCACAGTTGTTGATTTTGGGAGATATTTTCCTGGGGTGTCAACTGAGCTTTCATGGGAAGATTTTTCAGGTCTCAGTTGAAACCTCTCGAGGATTCATTGGATGTCGCATGAAATGATATTTGTTTTCTATTTATCAAAGGAAAAAAAAAAAAAGAAAAAACATGTTCTATTTTTTGGATATCACTTGAACATGCAATTTGGTTAGGTGAAATGGGTTTGCAGTCAAATTTACCAAAATGGTTATGGAAAGTTTTTAAATGGCTTTATTTCAGGTTACTGTTAAAGAAAAATAAAAACCAATTTATCTATTGAAATGCAAAGAAAAAATAAAGGGGTTTCAACACCTAAGTGCAATGTAATAAAATGACCATAAAATGGATTAAGATCCATGGGACATCGAAATGCACTCCTTAATTGATTGTTGAATTTCATTTAGTCATGCCAAGATAATTATGTATTAGTGACGGGCATCATTGTACATATACTTCTTAAGAAACAATATATATAGAGAAACCAGCCACACTATGTCGTTGGCTCTCTCATTCTCTTTTCTCAACGTCTGGTTCCATAACTTGTAAGTTGATCTAGTTCTATGTTTTTAAAATTTAATATTTTCATGGCTGTTTCATATGCACTTTTATAGCATGATGATAATTCCTTTTAACCGTCACACACTTGTTTTTACTTTTTGTGATTTTGACAGATGTATATCAATGGGCTGATAGTTCTGGGAAGATGATGATCAGGGTCTGCCTATTTTTTCCAATGGAAACATGGTCACATTTACATGTATGAATTTCTTGTCATTGCTTGTTGGAAGAAGTGATTTATTACTTGATAATTTTTTTTTCTATGTTCTGCTTGCATTAGGTGACCAACTGGTGTAATATTTGCTCTTATTATTCATAAGCCAGATAACTGTACTTAATATTATTTGCTCTTATTATTGTTAATGTGGCCAAATCAATTAATCACTATTTAGTACATGTCAATTTTCTGGCATGAGGAGTAGTTTTAAAAAGCAAATATACTTTTCCACCCTGGTTTGTCTGTGCTTATGCCAGTGTTGTTTGTGTCCATGGTTAGGTATTTTTGGCTTTGTTCCAAATTATTATGGATGAGACTGTGGCTTGCCAAAAGATTTCCCCTATCTGATGCATGAGATGTAGAGGGAAATGTTTCAGAAGTTTTGTGCTTTTGAGTATTTCATTTCTTTTCTAAAGGTTCATGTGCATTATGTATGCTTCTGTTTTTGCTCCCCACTCCCTCTGCCATGGATGGTTGTGGTAGTGCTGCGTTTGTTAGTAAAAGTTCAAAATTTCTTTATTTTTATTTGTTCAGTTGGATTTGTTCACAAGCAACTTGATCCTGTTGAGATTTCACTCCTTTATTTTATTTTATTTTATTTATTAATCTTTCTAATCTAATGGGTACCTTGAGTGGATGTTCTGAACTTTTCTCTGTTTACTGTAGCTCATTAAATTTTCTAATTCCTACTTAGGATCTAATTGAAAAAATGGGTCATGCCATGAGCCAGTGGATTTACTTGGGTGGTGTAAAGGCTTTTGCTGATGGGTCTTTGGGTTCTCATAGCGCACTGCTTTATGAGGTGAGAACAAAGTTGTTTTAGCATTTGTATGCCTTTTTAGTTATTGAAGTCCATCTCTTATTTCCACTTCCATCATTTCTGTATTGTTTCGGGAAGGGGCTCTTGAAAATCCTGAGCTGAGGAACCAAAACTTGACAGGGATCGAGCATGGCTTGTTGTTAACTATAACTTCATCTTCCCTCAAAAAAAAAAAAAAAAATCTATCACTTCATCTGTGTTAGATAAAAAATTTATACAAAACGTTTTTTTATTTCTTATCCACTAAGTTAATTTGTCTAAGATATGTGCTTCTATTTTGTAGCCATATGTCGATGAGCCTCAAAATTATGGCCTACAAGTGACAGAAATTGAAAGTCTTTTCAACATGACTGCATCATCGGATCAATCAGGCCTTCAGGTGTTTCCTTGTCTCACTAAAACCACCTTATATGTGCAAATAGTAATTGGCTTTACCTTTAGTTTGTTTCAGGTTGCTATTCATGCTATAGGTGATAAAGCAAATGACTTGATCCTGGATATGTATGAATCAATCGTTGCTACAAATGGAATGAGGGATCGGAGATTTAGGGTAAATGTTGTGGCTAATACATGAAAATGATTTATAATGTTAAGTTTATGTTGTTCCAAATTTTAAAATGAAGGAGATCATTACTTTTGACAATGATATTTTCCTTCTTTGTTCCTCAACTGGAAAAATACTCGCAGATTGAGCATGCCCAACATTTGGCACCTGGGTCAGATGCCCGATTTGGTCAACAAGCGATCTTTGCTTCAGTACAGGTTTCTTATTAAAACTATCTTTTTGGCTTTCTCTTGTTCACATCTTGCTACTGCATCAAGATGAACAAGAAACTTCCTTAGATTTTGGAGGCTTGCAATGATATGTCATTCCCCTCTATAGTTTGATGTCTCTCATCTTTTTTAGTGTTTTCAGTCTTCCCGTATGTTGGATGGAACGAATCAATTTCTTTCTGCATTTTTTTTTTCTCGCTTAATTGTGGCATTTGGTTCCATACACCGGATAGATTGAATATAATAGATCATTTATGAACAATACTATTGGTTAATATTATCTCATGATTTCCAAAATTGAACAGCCAGAGCATTTATTAGATGATGCTGATTCTGCTATAAAAAAACTAGGGATGGAGAGGGCAGAAAAGGGATCTTATCTATTCCGGTCGCTTATAGCTAGCAATGCACAGTTGGCATTTGGTTCTGACTGGCCTGTAAGTATCATGACACACATTCAATATTTATTTTCGATGCATATTATGCTTAATAGGACCTCGATTTTTTTCTTCTTAAATTAATCAGTAATATGTGATATTCTCTACAAAATATTAGAGTCACTGCTGTTGTTTCAGGTTGCAGATATTAATCCTTTAGGTGCTGTACGGACAGCTATGAAGAGAATACCTCCTGGTTGGAATAATGCTTGGCTTCCATCAGAGTGCCTTACACTGAATGACGCATTAAAGGCGTAAGTGATGCTGAAATATTTGATCCTTCATATGTTTTTCTGTAGAACGTTATAAATTAAATTTACCATTTTCTATCAGTTTAGACTTTTGGAATCAATATTCACCACTTCTGAGCCACGTTCAAGCAAATTGTCAAACCAAAATCAATGGTCTTTTTCTGTTGATGTGCATTTTGTGTTTATTTTTATTTTTTAACTTTTCAATCTATTTGTTTTCTCTGCCGATCAGTGCTCTTTTCCATGTGTTTCAACTTTCAACCCCTCCTTTCTTCACTGTTGAACTTCTGTTGTACATGGAAATCTTAGGCCTTCATGCTGGCAGGCACACTATTTCAGCGGCTCGTGCATGCTTTCTTGACAAGGATTTGGGGTCTTTATCTCCTGGGAAGCTCGCAGATTTTGTCATACTATCTACTGATTCATGGGATGACTTTGCAGCACAAGGATCTGCATCTGTTGAGGCAACCTATGTTGCTGGGCTACAGGCCTATCCCCGAACGCCTTCGAGTTTAGTGATGAAGAACTGAAGTACAGAAAATAGATACCAGAAAATGGAATGGAATAACTATTGTTTGATTTTATTGGTAGAAAACTTTGGTCATTGTGGAGAGTAGATTGTGTACGTTACAAAGATGTTTGTATGACTTCCATGTAGATTTAACGTATTGATGGCTAGATGTTTTATGACAAAGACAAGAAGATATTTGTCACACCTTGTACAGTGTAACTCATTTTCATGCTCAATAATTGGGAATGATTTTGTCAATATCTTTGTATAGAATAATATTTTTTGTTTCCCATAAATAAGGCATGAAAATTGAGGTGATTTTGAACCCATGTTGGTGTTTTGAGTATGTATAACCTAGAAAAGAAATAAGAAATGAAATTATTGTCTTAATTTTGCAGCTATTAAAGGAGTGCGTATGGATTGGGATTCCATACAATTGGCTGGCTGTTCAAATTGCACGTAAATTGGACAGGGCTTACCTGTTCCGAACAAGTAATTTTTGTATTTCAGGCTGTCCTTAACAGGTAAGCCTTGCAGCTCCTTCTATATGTGATTGTTCGAATTATGTGCAATTCAGACCCAAACTGCAAAGATCCTTATCTAGCCTATATAATATTATTTTGCTTAACCACATTTTAAGTCATAACTATTAGTGTTTTCTATAATATAAATATGAAGGTTAAGCATATAACACCGGTACATTAATTGTTAATCTTTAGGAGTTTTATTTATTGGAAGTTTAAAATATGAAACACTTACAAAATATTATATTTCAAGTCAAAACATTTTTTTAAAAGTAATAATATTTAGCAGATTGATATACAATTGAGATAATATAGCAGTTACAAATTACAATCAACCCTCACAACCCTTATTTTTTTTATATAAGCGTTGATTTGATGACCCATTTTTACTACCATATTATCAAATTATATAACACTATTATAACAATCTAATAAACTACCATTACCTTTTTTTTCTTTTAAATCATAAAGACAACTTAAAAAACATTAAAATCTTACCCTACGTCACCGTCATATAAAATATCTGCCACGGAAGAAATATACACGTGGGACAAATCACTCTCTCTCTCTCTCTCTCTGTCTGACTTGCTCTGATAATTTTCTCTCTTCTCTCTCTCAAACTGAAGACGATGACTTCGTTAGCCTCTCCATGGATTCCCAGAGCCTCTTTACTCACAACCCCTTCCAAATTCCCGAAATTCCAATCCTACCCTCCACCACCACCACCACCACAATCGTCTTCTTCTTCGTGTTTTCGCGTGGTGTGTCGTGCCGGATCAAATTCTCAGCAAGTGGGGAGCGACCTGAAGTTCGTTCTCCACGAGGCTTTGGAATCTTCTGGAATCGACACCTCTCATGCTAGAGTAACTTCCATCTCATCACCTTCTTCTATTTTTTTATTTTTTTATTTTTTATTATTTTATTTTTATCCATAGGTCATGTTCTTCATGAATTTTGATGGTGGAAGTGGTTTATTTTAGGGTTAGTAATAATTGATCCACCTATGACTTGAGTTCGAACGGTCAACAAATAATTTAACAAGTTTCATTTTAATTAGCATTTTACCCACGTGTGATCGGGCCCTTAATAATTTTCAGCTTAAAATCGATAGAATTTGTATGCATAAAGCCAAGAAGGAACAATAACAACCTCATTATAATCTGAATACATGAACCAAAAGTAAATTTTATTAGACCTTGGTAAACAAAGGGTAATTTTTTAAGTTGCAGGTTGACAACTCAGACTCAACTAAAACTACTTGTAGATAAAGTGTAGTTACCCTTTTAATTTAAATTCATCGATATTTTTTTTTAGTCTGTTTGGTGCATTGTGTATGTTCCGTGATTATTGATAATAAAAATTATAATTTTGAATATTTATTTCTACTTTTTATTTAAGGGAAATTAAATTTTGGTTCATGTAATATAGATTTGGTGAAATTTGATGTTTTGTGTATTGTCTGGATTCTGATATAAATTTGTTCACTGTTGGTACACTCAACGCAGTATTGGCTAATTTGATTCTTTGTCTTTCTTTTTTATTGTGTGAATTTCATGTATTGTTCTTTTCTTAATGAAATTTATTTGTTAAGAAATCCTACATTGGTTGAATGTGTGCTTAGTTATGGGTATATGTATTTGTTGAGCATCTACAACACCTACTAAGTTTAAGCTTTAGGGTTGGATACTCTAAGTGAAAGAACTTTATACATCATCAATTTTTAGTTTCTGAATCTATATTCATCTTTGTTTATTTTTGGATGTAGTGTTGTTTAATTTGGTGAACTTGATTTATGATTGATCATTGAGCAGGACGCGAGGGAGGGTTTCTGTACACAGATTCAAAACTTCTCTGATATCGAAAGGGAAACCAGCATCACGATTAATAGATGTGTTGATTTGGGGAAAACAGCTCTTTATATAGCTGCAGAGGATGATTCTCTTATTTCACACTCTTCAGTTCCTCTCCCTGTGGATGCTTTCATTGAGAGATTGGACGATCTTTCAGTGGGCTACTGTTCTCAGTATAACTCTTCATATAGTTTGTCGCCCGAGAAACTCTTGGAGAGTTTAGAGAGATATCTGTATGGCACGAAGGTATATTCATTGGAAGAGTTTTGGGGCCCGTTTGGTAAAGTTTTGAGAATTATTTTGGGTTTTGAAAAGAATTTTGAAAAAAAAAAAAAGTAAAAATTGAGAATTGATTTGGTGGAGAATGGAGATCATATTTGAGAAAAGTTGAGAATTGGTTTGGTGAAGTTTCGAAGGGTGTTTTGTAAGAATTAAAAATTGAGAAATATTTTTATAAAATAAAAGAAAAAAAAAAGTTTTTTTTTGTAATGAGAAAAGTGTTGCACCATGGTGGCAGTGCCACCACCGTGGTGGTGATTTGGCGGCCCTTATCAAACGGAGGCCACAACAACACCATAATCTCTCTTTTTTTATTTTTTATTTTTTTTTATCTATTTATTTTTCATAGATGTAATCAGCAGCCCCTACTCGTGGAAAAAATTGTACATGACAATATGAGTTTTTTTTTTTTTTTTAATTGTTGTGTTTTATTTTATGAGAAGTGTTTTGGGTTTTGAGAAGAGTTTTGTACTTTGTTTTGAAAAGTGTGTTAGTGGTGGGGGCCACATCTGAAAATCCATTTGGTTAATTGGTATTTGAGAAGAGTTTTTAGTGTTTAAGAAGTGAAATGGGTTTTCCAAAAGTTTACTAAACAGGCCCTCGGTTTTAAAATTTGAAGTTAATTTTAATTTTATGTAAAAAAAATGGAAATTTTATAAGTTGAGGCCCAGCGTTTTATATTTCCTGCAAGCAATAAGTTTTTGCTATTGTATTCTATATTGATCGATTTCATGTTTAACTGAGGCTGTTGAATGTTTAGGAAGTTTATGTTGCAAAATTGCCAACATATATATTTGTTGACTTGCATGCATTCTGCAAACAAAACCATCATATACTAACTCTAGTAAAATAAATAAATGATTTCATATAGATCCATTACTTTTAGAAGCTAAATCAGATTATATTTCATCAAGTATTTTCTCCCCTAGCTGCAATGGTATTTCAGTATTTGCTCTTTCATGATATGGGTTCTTCTTTTCAGGGCTTCCGAAGAACCCATTCGCGAAATCAATCAGAGCCTCGAGCTCTTTATCTTCACTCAGTAGGGAATTTAACCTTCTGTGTTGTTATTGCGAGCCTTTTTCTGGTTGATAGAGAATGCTAACAAACAAAGGAGTTCTAATAGTATTTTTCTTAACATGTTGAACAGGTTTTGACCCATCGTTCAGGCTCCATTGCAATGCTTTCACTTATATACTCAGAACTCCTGAAAATGCTTCGCTTGTGGGGCCTTGTGAATTTTGATGTAGAGATATTCTTTCCTCATGATCTTCATAGTCTACCCAGAGGCTATGTTAAACAAAAAAGCAAGGAGTCAGATCAACAACATATAGTTACTTCACAAACGCTATTGGTGGAGGTGACTTTTATGTTCTTGCTTGCTTGCATTTTTTTTTTCCTTCTTTTGTATTCCCTATATTGCCAAGTTTTTAGTACGTTATAACCACGTTGCTTGTAATAATGCCTTTTATCTATTACCTTTTAATGGGAAATTGAACAATCTTTTTAATTAAGGCTTCTCCCTAACTATATTTGTGGCTGCCGCCTCTATATATGTGTCATGTTCTATGGTACATACTATTTATTACCAAACCAAATATAGGATTTGATGTTTTATGGACAGACTCTTACACCAAATGCCTCCGCAGCAAGATGCTACACCACAAAGACATTTTGTATGTCCTGTCGCACAATTTTGAATATAATCTTCCCAGGCCGAAGCCTGCAGATCAAACACCTTCTTACAGTTATAATTGACATGGCATTCTTGTAGCGTATGGAACATATGTGATGACATGTTAAAAAAAAAAAAAAAAGATTATGTTTAACCACTCATGTTTGAAACTAAGGTAAATATGTAAGGACCAAGCATATTCATAAAATAAAAAATAAGAATAATAATAATTATTAAGAAAAAAAAAAACATTTATGAGCCAAACAAAGGGTTAGAGACTTAGAGTCTTAGATGTGCATGTATGTGAGTGACAAAGCTCCAATGTGATATCATTCATAACTACACACATCAGTTCAACTTTTTGTTTGAGTTTAAAATGAGAGGTTTGAGATAACGTATCCACATAATCGTCTTTTAGTACACATTAATCCTGCTATATGAAATGTACAGATTTTGAAAAATTTGAAGAATGCTTTCTGGCCATTTCAACATGATCATACCAGGAGTTTATTCTTATGGGCAGCACATGCAGCTAACTGCATCGATAAAACAAATATTGGTGAAGAAAGGTACTCCGGTTTTCAATTCAATTGCAATGCAATATGTACTTAATTTACACAAATAAGGTGTTCATATCATAATTTTTCCTTTCAGTGGCTTTCAACTTGCATCTGCTAAGGCTGCTCAACATAGGCTAGAACGTGGGGTTTGGACTAGCGTACGTTTTGGGGACATGAGGCGCGCATTATCTAGTATGTACTATATGTAGATTTTACTCCTAGTATCTAGTATATTCTTTTTCTTTCTGCTTTTGAGCCAATGTCACTAGAAAGTAAAATGGATTTGAAGTGTGAGATGTGGCTACTCTAGAAACTTCTTGTTGGGAGGGTAATTGTAGTTTCCCCTTTTTATTATTTGTTAGAATTGGATAGTTGGTTGCTCAATGCATTTATGCTCTACAAATGTAGTGTTGGTTTGAGACTTCTTATCAATATTAACTACCTTTTAGAAGTCATTAAACTTGAGTGATGAGACCAGTGACGTGTTAATCATATGTTTTGGATAAGTATCAAGATTTTTTTTCAATATTAGTAAGATTGGAAATTTATCATGGTTGAGATGGTAACCTATCTTGAGCTGTTAATGGCTCACTCTCATTTTGCTTCCTTTGAGATTTTAATGCACAATCCTCTTCTGTAATGGAAACATTCAGAAAGTATTCATATTAGCTGGCTTGGGTGCATTCTCAATTTTTAAGAATTGTGTAAGCATATTTTTTTATTGGATATGAAAAGTTATATGTATTTGAGTCATTTTTGGAAGCAGCCATCACGAGAATTATAACCAAAATGACATCATCTTCTCATATCGCATTGCACTAATGGTCATGATTCAAAACTTTAGCTTACTGTTCCAAGCATGTTGCAAACCAGTGAATGATTACAAACTATCCTGAGAGGATAAGATCTTCTCATTTGCCTCTGCACCTATTTATGTGGAAATTCTTGCCATTGTTACAGCATCTGAACGTCTTATACTCCTGGATACTGATGCAAAGGAATTAAGAGATTATAGCATTCTTCTCTACCACTGTGGATTCTATGAGCAATCATTGCAATATCTGAAGTTGTATCAGGAAGCAAAGGCACTATTCTCTATCTGTGACATAACATCTGTATTTACTTTTGAATTAACTAATTGGATTTTATTTAAACAATTGCAGGATTCCTCCTTACAAAAGCAATTGTCTGATTCACTTAGCACCCTGGAGGAAGATGCTGTGGAGAAATTGATGATACGCCTCAACCTCATCTCAATGGAAGAAGGTTGGAGCAAGTCATCATACTTCAGAAATTATCTTGGTAATAACTCTGAACCATGGTAGTGCCTCCTGTCAATTGACTCACACAGCTAAGAAACCAGATTCAAATTTGGTTCTAGTAAAATGGGAAGAGGGATTTGTCTATAGAACATCCTCCATTCAAGCAGAATCCATAAGGGTTGCAATGATTTTTGCTAAAACAGCAGCATGTCTAGAGCCTAAGATCTTGGAGCCCTTTTGAGTTGATGAAATCATCTTATCCATTTGGAAGACATCATCAGTCAATTTGGAAGACATTATTTGTTGAGTGGATGAAATTATCCATTCAACACAATGTGAGTGTCAAATTTCCATATTATTGATGTGTATACACTTGTGTAAATAAATCTATAACAAAAATGTTCTTATGATGAAGTAACATTTGCATCCAATGTTTTTAATTCATTTTATTAAATTGACATATGTTATCGGTTTTTTTAGTTGTAACTAAAATAAAAATACATATACAGCAAATTCGATACAAACAATAGGGCTCTATTTGTTAATGCTTCATGGAGTGTGTGTTTTTTTTTTTAATTTTTTGTTGAAAAAGTATTAATGAGGCTGATGATGGCGATATGCACTGGTTGATGTTAAGAAAGCAATTAATGACGCTGGTGATGACTATGATAATAATAATAATAATTGATAATGATTAATGAAATAAATAAACTGAAAAGAACCTGACCTCTTTGTCGGCAAAATCTGATGCAAAATAGATGAAAAATCGTTAAAAATCATTAATAATTCTGCCATTCTCTCTCTCTCTCTTTTTTTATCCAAAATTTTATAAAAGATGTGGGCCACGTGGCCAAGGTAATGTGTCAATTTTATTAGATACAATGTAGTTATCACAATGAGTGTTTTTTTACATGTTCACACTAACGAAAATTTGAAATAGAGACCTTTATTTTATAAAATGTGGTTTTTAGCTAATTAAATTATCCTTTGAAGACCTTTACTCCGAGTCTTATTAGTTTATCGATGAAGAATCTAATGGTACGAATCAATAATGATTTGATAACAATACAAACTTTAAAGAGTGATTTGATAGGTTTTATATTTTAATAAATAACCAAAAAAAAATCACGACATACAAGGATCTCTTCAATTTTTTTTTTTTTTTTAATAGAAAGTTATTATTTCTAACTCCTCTCTCGAGTCAAATGTATGATCTATATGAATCATTTTGATTGCAATTTAGTCAATATTTTCCTGTAAACACAACTGTTTTTTTTTTAATTTGATTTTGATTTAACTTGTCATGAAGAACCTTTACACTGTTAAATGATGCATCCAAAATGCATTAAAAATGTGAACCCTTTTCCCCCCAAAAGAATGTGCTCCTTAGGAACCGATGAAAGGTCATGATAACAATTATAAGATAATCCGAATCTTTCATCATATCCCATCACTACCAAACTTGGCTGGCCTGAGAAAAAGGCAGACTAATCCCATTTAGAAGCCTAGACTAGGGCTATAGCCCTATAGGCATCTAGCCTGATTAGTCACTAACCTTGACCAATTCAACTAGACTAGGACGGTCCCATACCCTTTCATTTCTATAGATTTTACACCTTTTTTTTATTATTACTTTTTAAAATTTTTAAAATTTTTAAATTTTTTTTGTGTTTTTAGAGGTACAACAAACCTTAAAAAGAGAGAACCTACTGCTGAATACCTAACCTCGTGGACTATCTTTTTTTTTTTTTTTTTTTAATTTAAAAAAATTTATTTTATAGCAACCTCATGGGTCATGTCCTATCTCATAAAATATAATAAAATGATAATTTTATGAGATATTTGTGTCATGTGACATTAAGAATTCTATGCCTTCTTATTTAAGTAGTTCGCGAGAAAAAAGGGTTTTTTGTCTAAGTAGGAAGCTCGCTTAAGCATAGGACTTACTTAGACACGAGAGCTTTGTTTAGATAGGGGAGCCCCCGTTTGGATAGGGGCCTAAGTAGTTTGTGAGAAAAAAAATTTATTGTCTAAGTAGGAAGCTCGCTTAAGCATAGGACTCACTTAGACACGAGAGCTTTGTTTAGATAGGGGAGCCCCCGTTTGGATAGGGGCCTCCTCTCACGACTCTAGAGAGCATCTTTAGCAGCATAGTTAAAAGAGTAATATTAGCTATTATAATTTTTTTTTTTTTTTTTTTTTAGCTCCAATAGAATAGTTTGCTATTAGTTAGAATAGCTATATTGCTACAATAAATAGCAATTTGGTACTATTCATTGTAGTACACTAAATGAATAAAATATTATTTACTTTTCTTTTGTTTATTGTTTATTTATTTCATCTCTTTTCACCCAACATCTTTTAAGATAATAATATAATAATAATAATAAAATGAGAAAAAATATTTAAAGGCAAGTAGAGAATAGAATAAAGAATCTGTTAAAGTGTGTAGCAAAAAAGCAATAGCTAAAATAAATAGTTATATTTTTTTACTAGGTAAAATACCTAATGCTGTTGGAGATGCTCTCAAGAATTTGAATTTGTTTGTAGATGTATTTTGGAATTTTTTTTATTGAAAAAGTATTTTGAATAGTATTTTTTTAAAAAAAATTATTTGTTAATATTTTTCATTTGAGAAAAAAAAAAATCATATGAATGTGAGTGAACCAATCAAGTTGAGTTCATGTTCCCTTAGGAGGATTGATTTAACATTTTAATTTAGGTGTTTTGACAAATTGTGTAGAACATGAACATCCATTGGAAAAGGTAAAAGAAAGGAGAAAAGAAAAAGGTAACCCTATAATGGCACATCAACATCAAGCGTTATGGCCAAAGAGAGTCTCAACTTTATGCAGTGCATGGAGATGTGTAGGCCAGCTATAGGGCAATGTAGCCTAGGCCAGCTAGGGTATGATCTTGACCCCATCTAGACTAGCTAGGCTTCTCACCCCAAACATCCTTAAATAAAATCTCTTTAGTGATCTTTTACCTAACAATAATGTCTCCCTAATCCTATACATAGATAAAAGAAAATGCCAATTGCCACACTCCATCCACCCAAAAATTGGTGGATGTAGAGAAAATGCTTTCCACTATCCAAGTAACAAAACTAGGTCTAGGCAAAATCCTCCCGAACTCAAGTCAATTCGAATTTATCAAGCTGATCGGCTCTCAATGGGGCTTGATTCGAGATTGATAATAACTTGTTTTTCCTTTTAATTCCAATCGGGTAAGGTCAAACTTTGAAATTTAGTTTGCAAAAAAACTCGAAGTATGATTATTGCCACTCCCTGATGTCACTTACCACTCCATTTGTGTCGATTTCGTTGTTGTTGCCATATTTCGTTTTGCATCGATCTACTAGATGCCTCTCTCTCTCTCTCTTCCAAGTTTTTGTGCCGATTTATTCATTGATCTTCTTGTTGCACTCTCTATTTCTCTAAACCAAGATAACCCTAAACCAAGCTCTAAAACCTTAATAAATATGGTTACTTTTCAATTTTCTAGTACAACACCATATAATTATTCATTGAGAAAATATTTTTTTGGCTGAATTCATTCTTATTGACTAATGGTTATCTAACGTTGCCCTATGTCTATGACTCTATGTTAAAAAAAAAAAATCTGGTTTTTATACTCTTTGTTAGTTTTGGCACTCTTACATTTACTAAAAGACAACAATTCAAATAAAAGTTCTTTTTTTTTATAAAATAAAAATGTTAATTAGTCTACTGAGTAAATTAAGTTTGCAAGCTTAAGGACCTTTTACTAGTGTGACCTATACCCAACTTGCTCTAATGGGTGCATTTTTTGCATGATTCTCACGGCAGATGGAATACATTTTTTTTGCAACAATGTTTTTCAAATACACGATAGATCTCAAAATAAGAAAATATATATGTTGGTCGATATTCATTTAAGGGACAAAACTGGGGTGGCCCGTGTAGGCCATCCCCCCCCCCCCCCCCCCCCCCCCCCCCCATTCCAAGGAAAAAAAAATTTATAAGGTAAATTTTTGTTTTTTTTTTTTTTTTTCTTTTGGCTGTTGGCCTCTAAACACCAAAATTTTTGATCCTTAGCCCCTACTCATCCTAAGCTTTGGCTTCGTCCCTAAATCATTTACCTGTATATATGTTTTACCAAAAATAAAAAACACTCTCAAAATACATTAACAAACATACTCAATTATATTTGTCTATATTTTTTTTACTTGTATGTATTTCGGTAGTAATATAAGCTTAGATAAAAAGTAATAAATATAATGTGACCAAATATGAACAACCTAAAAAATACTTCAAAAAGCTTGTATTTTTCTTTTTGTTTCTTTGTTGTTTTCCTTCTGTTAGTAATCTCCTATGTTGTCCTCAAGAAGTAACTCAATCGGCTGTGACCACGCCTAATAAAACGGAGGTCACTAGTTCGAATTCTCCTTCCCCATCTTGTGTACACATGTAAAAAAAAAAAAAAGTAATCTCTTATGTTGTTGAATGAGAGCAGTTTCTTACCGAAGAAAAAAAAAAAAAAAAACCTTCAAAAAGCAAACAACATGGAAAAAACGAAATATTACATCAAACCTCCACTATTTTCATAAGTAGAACTCAAGCAATTATCCAAAACAAAGAATTCAAAGCCATTGCCATTCTTATGCAAAACCAAGACCTTTTCAAAAGGAATAAACTTCAGTACATAAGCTGATGTACATGTACTAGTACTTGTAGCTATGGTTTGCAGGCCGCTGCAGCCTCACCATCAAAGCCTCCATAGTAATAATTCCTCTTTCTCTTTCTCTCTCTCTCTCTCTTTTCCTGCATAGCTTCTTCAGTTACTCATAGCTCACATTCACCAAAAGATTCTCACATCAGAATTCAGATCACATTCTGATTTCCCTACAAAAAGATTTTCCCATCCTGTTTTCTTTTTAGTTAAGTGAAAATAACTTATGGGGTAGTTGTTAATTGTAATATCATTTCTGTGATCACAAGCAAATTTCCCAGCTGATCATATGGGCATGTTGGGCCTGAGAGACCTCTTTCTCATAGCTCCAAGCTCTTCCATGCACCAGCAAAACCAAACCATTTCCTCTGATCACCGCCCAAACATTCCTCTGCCTTCCTCTGCCGCCCTTGGTGTTGGCCTCGGCATTTTCCCGCTCCTCACCGCCACTCCATGCATAACTCCATCAAACAATGATGGCTCTGAGAAAATGGTGGATAGCAGCAGTGGGAGTGGTATGAGGGCTTGCAGGGACTGTGGGAACAGAGCCAAGAAGGATTGCAGTCATAGGAGGTGCAGGACTTGTTGTAAGAGTCGTGGTTATGATTGTTCTACTCACGTGAGGAGCACGTGGGTGCCGGCGTCTCGTCGGCGGGATCGGAAGATGGTGGTGGTTGGCGGTGGCAGTGGCAGTGGTGATGTTGATGGTTCTTCTGGGTCTTCTGGTGTTAAAAGGTCGAGAATTGTGGCGTCACCTCCTCCAGCAACTACTGCATCCCATGCTTCTACGTCTAGGAGTGGTGACATTAGTTCTGCCCACCAAGGTACTCTCTCTCACTCTTTCTTTCTGTCTCTGATTGTTACAAAGTTGTGTGATGATGGAATGTTGGAAAAGCTGTCTCTCCTTTTACTCTGTTTATGTTTTTTCTCTTTCTTTTCAGGGTAGTGGTTTTTTGTTATTAGAGTAACCCAACTGACTTGGGTTTGTTAGAAAAGAAAATTCTTTCATTTTCTCTCTCTGAATTATCTGTGTTTGAAATTGGTTAAATAATGGAATTGAGACAGAATTGACTTGGTTTTGTTGAACTAAAGATGCAAACTTTTTACAAATCTCTCCAGAAAATACTGGAACAGAGTTTTAGAACTTAGAATATAAGATATGGTTTCATAATATGTAATTATTCCTTATAGGGTTGATTGTAAACAAATATTCTAATAACAACAACAAAGAAAGAACAGCCCAAGGCTATCTGCAGAAAACAATGCAGAAGCCAAAAACACATAAAGCAGGCACATCACCTACGTTACAAATTTGCAAACAGCAATTCCTCAATTCAACAACCTCCATAAACACTAAAAAGATGCAAGCTTTTAAACAAAATGACTTGGTTTTGCTGGATTATAGATTTTATTAAGTTTCTCTCTTTCTCTCTTCCTTGATGATTTCAAACTGGCTGATTAATGGAATTTAGGCACTTGACTGACTTGGGTTTTGTTAAACGACAGATGCAAGTTTTAAGAAGTTGTTACCGGGCCAAGTTCGTGCACCAGCAGTTTTTAGGTGTCACAGAGTCACTGCCATTGGTAATGGTGAAGCCGAGTTTGTCTACCAGGCTACTGTGAGTATCAGTGGCCATGTATTCAAAGGGTTTCTCTATGATCAAGGGGTTGATGAGAAAAATGCATTCCCATGTATTTCACAACAGCATCTTGATAGTAGTAGCAGTGGGAGGAATAGGGAGTCCTCTTCTTCTCCAATTGTGGTTCCATCAAGCTGATAATTTCTCACTGGTAAGGCCTCTCAAGGCACCCTATAGAAATTTCCTCTTGGTAGTAAATCTCATATTAGAGATATATGGAATGATTATCGTGTTTAAGAGTAAAACGATGAAGCGTAATGATCAGACAAAGATATCTAATTTTAGAAGAAAAAAAATTTGGCTATCTGAAGTTATAAGTTCTCTCATAGCTACAATGGAATTCCAGATCAGTATGCAATGCAAACCTCTGGCATTTGTGTGCTCTGCTTCCAAAGAAGTTCAATTTTCTTCTCCCAAATTTGTTGATCATGTGTATTTGGTCTGTAAAAGGATTTGTTGTCAAAAAAAAGTGTAGCCAAAGACAAGGAAAATTGAGCTTTAAATGCTAGCTACTTGGCATCCAACTTATTATAAGATTTCATGGGATTTTTTTTTTTAAATATTTATTCTTCCAATGATGTTGGACTTTAAAGATAGTGTTAATTAGCATGGAAGGGTCACTGATTCTATGTCAATATGGATCAATGGAGAAAAGGAAAAGCATTGCATCTGTCTTTTTCTAAATCCACTATGGAAACAGGAAAGACATTCTATTAGTGCACCTAGGCATGACATGATTAATTCAATCTCTGATAGAAACCTTTTGAGGGGCCAATTGTTATTGTTCAAGTTTCTAACAAGCTGTTTGTGCATTCTTATACAATCTCTTATTCTTGTTAGAATATAAATTAAATGGTTAAAATTAACCATTTCCTATTAGCTTAAGCTTTTGGGATAAGTTTATATAGAAATATTAGCCAAAATCTATACTCATTTCTTCTCCATACTTACCTCTTTGTAGAGGGTACACATCATTATTTTGATTTATAGACGAGCTCATAGGGTTTGATCTTTTTGCCCTATGTGTATTTTTCTTTCAATAGTTGTGGTTAAGAATTATGCAATTTATAGTGGTTTCCGTGTGCATTCAGTAATGTTTCCTATGGCTGCTGCATATATGACCTCTTAGGCTAACCATCTAAGTTTTAGATATAGGAGAAAAAACAGAAATAATTCATCTTTCTTCTCATGCAGTAATTAACCTTTATTCTTGTTATAGAGCAGTGACCTCTATCTAGCTAGGTGAAAAGAATAATGACATGGCCGGGCAACAGCACTATGCAGTTTTTCCCTCTCTTTTTTTCTTTCATACAGTGAGGTTTCTAGGCTGCCATGTAAGAAGTTGCATGCAGAAACCATGTAACTGCAGCCATGCTTTATCATTGCTGCATTTGTAGCTCCCTTGGTTCTTCGTTTTCATGATTTTCTTGTTCTTTTTTCTTTTTCTAACCAAGTGTTTCTCATGTATACTCCCTGTATATCCGAGTAGTGCGTTTTGCTTTAAATGATATTTCAATTACCTATTAAAAAACAAAAGAACAATTACATAGATTGCAATTGTATCATATGTGTTTATGGTGCACTCTCTTGGAATATTAATTAAATAATCAAATTCAAGATTTCCTATTAGCTTAAGCTTTTGAAATAAATGGTAAGTGGCTTAAGTGGATTCCTTTTGCAAATATTTTGCATTTTTGTCCTTAACACTTAAAGCAGCATCATGTAAACATTGACTAAAATTTGTTTGTCATATGGCAGGTGATAAATGAGATTTACTTGTGCAAAACCAACTGGACAAGTTGAACATCAGAAGTGGTTGCTGTAACTCATCTTCTAAAGAATATATGTAAATATAGAGCATATAAGAACCTCTACTGCTAAGTTTTTATGTTAGAAAACAGCATTTTACTTCGGGGTTTCATGGCGACTGCATGTAGTTGTGAAACGAAAACCTTGTCGTAAATGCTCGATTCGCTTTGAAATTTCCCATTTCCTGGCTGCCAATCTTTATAGGGCATGCTTCTCCTCAAAGCTCATTTGAAAGAAAAAAGAATTAGAAGGAGGATCTTCTGAAGTAGACAGTAGACTTAAAACCTTCCAAGCAGTGAGGCAATGCATATATCTAGCCAATGCATTTGATGGTAGTCCAATACATCTCAATCTGGAGGGAGATTGTTTCATGTGAAAACATTTGACTGCACTACAGAAAATGAAAAATGGTTCAGTCTGCACCTGACATAGGTTATGCTTGTTTTGTGTTCTGTCTTTTGCTTTATGTTTTCAAAATAAAAACATTTACAAACAACCCAAAACGCACTTACTCAAAACTGTTTTTAAAGCAAAAAATACAACCCTAAAGACTTTAACAAACAAATCCTGTCTTAATAGCATTCATCTTATAGAATTCTAAACAGACTTTTGTCTTGTCTTTTACAACAATTGACCACAAAATCAACTTATCAGTTCTATGCATTTGATTTATGACATATTGGGCACAAAAACAATGTGGTCTCTTTGTATTTAGCTTTGAACATTATGGTTTCCTACATTTCATAGTACTTGGACATATTATTTCCATCATGCTCTTTGACAATTGATGCTGAGATGGTATATGGAGCCCAGTGCCCACCTAAGGTTGTACGATTATTAACAATTCAAAACAATAAATATAAAAGAGTCTTTATATAGCGTACATGGGGTCTACCCATATGAATGTCGTGAGGGATTTGGATTCATTCAAATTTTTAGGGAAATTTTAGTTCTAAAATTTTAGGTCTAGGCCGTCCATTTTTTATCAAATGGTCATTGTTCTGCCACGTGTCCTACTACTAATAAAATAATTAATATTTATTATTTTATTAGTAGTAGAACATGTGGCAGAACAATGATCCTTGGATAGAAAATGGATGGCCTGTATCTGAAATTTCAGAAACTAAAATTCATAAAAAATTTCAGTAGATCCTGATCTCATCGTGTGGGGTCATGCCGGACCAAGGCCCCACACATTTGGTGCAATCTTAGGTTTCAGTTAGAAAAGATAGCTTTTGGTGTGGTTGGTAGCAGCTGCTCTAAGGAAATGAAGAAATAATAAGTAGGTCGGCGCATTTAATTTCTCATGGTGTGCACTAACGTACAAGATAAAATACAGGGGCTATATAGAGAGGCTGCCTCAATCCTCATACCATAATTCTATCCAAAGCATATCTATAAGCTCGTACATGAATTAAAATTATTGAAGGGTGTTTTTATTTTATTTTATTTTTTTATTTGTGTTTAAAAAGTGTTTTGATGTGATATAGAGGTGAAAATAATTTTGAGTGTGTTTGAAAGTATTTTGTATTTAAAAAATATTAAATTTAATCCTTAAGTTTTCATACGATTTCAATTTAGTCGATGAGTTTTTAATTTCAACAATTAGGTCCTTAGGTTTCCCTCCGGTGTCAAATTCTCTATCAACCTATTTCAACAATTAGGTCCTTAGGTTTTCTTTAATTTCTTATCTTACAGGTGGCACATCAACCAGTCTGATCGTGTAAAAGTCTGATTTTGCATGTGTAATCATATATAGCCAATCTAAACTATAACTAGTAACCTAGATCAATTCTTTGAAATCATCTATTAGGTACCCAACTAATACGCCAAAACCTCCAAAGTTGACGAGACTGAAAAAGTTAGGCACTTAAATATATCTCATACTAGGTTGGCACAATCTAATGTCTATCCTCCAAGTTGGGTCCCACTAAGATCATAACAATCTACCATATTTTCATGCCAATAATTTCTTGCTTGGCTTACAAAAATTAGCCTTAGTTAAACGCAGCCAATCAGATCTAATACCAAGATTAAGAAACTGCATCTGTTAATTTGGGGGCAAAGTGTAATTAACATTAAAAAGGTAAATGTCACCAAAAAAAAATAAAAAATCTTCACCACGTGCAACTCACATGTGATGGTCACAAGGCCAAGTTTGACCTAGGGTGCTACTCGAACAAAAAATGGTAGTTTGAGAATACGAGTTGCATTGACTCATAATTTATAAGTGTAAATATAAATAAGATGTTAATTTGAGAGGGTAAAATGTAATATACCCATCCAACTATATATAGATTCCCAGGGCCGGAACCACCCCTTGGCTTCCAAAGGGGTCAATATTTTTTATTTTTTATTTTTTATTTTAAATATAGCTTTAAAAATTAACTTTTGCCCCCTAAAAATTTTTTTTTTAAAAAAAATTTTGCCCCCAACAAACAAAACGTTCTAATTCCACCCCTGTCGATTCCTATATAGGATCCGAGACAAAAACTTATAAAAACAATATTATATTGTTTTATCTACTATGGGTGCGGATTAAGATTCATATCAACAAAGAATAATGCAACACGATCCTTTTGACCAAATGGCCTGCAATGAAATGTAATGCCAAGAATATGGAAGTATGAAGTTTTATATAAAAAAATGGTTTGAAGGCATATTTGGCCTCAAAGAGTGCTACCCCACTACTCCCAGCCTAGACTTTCTTCAACCCCTTTTCAGGCTACCACCAATAATATTCTTATACACATTCAACCCTCTGTTGATCAACAAAAGGACAAACCATATCACATAAACAAAGAAAACTATATAGTTGATCAGTAGTGCTCCCCCATTGTCCCCTTTCTGGGACTTCTTGTGCTTCCATCCCTTTCCTCTCAGCCATCACTTTCAGACTCTCAACTCCCCTCTTTTTTAATAATAATAATAAAAAAAAAAAAAAAAAAAGTCTCTTCCCTTGCAAAATCAGGGGATATTGCCATATAGATTCAAAGGTCATATGTGGTCCATCTTTGTACAAAAATAACCACTTTGAACTCCTGTACATTTTTATTCAATATGCCGAATTCCCAGGAACTCCCCACCTTCTGGGAAAATTGGATACAAAAAGAATCAATTCCAATATAGATTCACCTTTTGTTAATCATATACAATTGGAAGAGGCTGAAGAGCTCTGGTTACAACTTTAATCTATACCTTTACTAGAACATATCATACTTTTGTAACTACAAATTAAAATAAGATGTTGAGGGGAAAGGTGCACTGCAGAATTTGCAAGGCATGTATGTCTGGCAGCCACAAAAAAGCCCTCCAATGACCAAGCCAATGGTCAAAATAATCACCTTTTGCTGTTAACTAAAGTCATTTCCTTCGAGACCAACTATACATGGATGGCCACCAGCTGAAAGTTGAAAATGTGGATCAATCTATAGCTTCAAGTGTCTTCTAGAAAAACTCTGAAGATGAAATCACGAAACCGTTTCGAGTATTGCTTCGGATCAACAGCAGAGATTGAAGTTGGGTCATATTGGATTGATTTGTATGCATGCTCAAGCTTTTTGCTAATGTCATAGTCTTGTAGTATGTCAATTATACCAAAGAAAATGGAAACTTCAAATAACTCTCCTGTTGGTTCTCCAACCAGCTGAGGATCCCAGTCACTTCTTCTCACTGTCCGTTCTGCCCGTGCTGACATGTTTATACCTAATTTAACGGACGCCCGTCTGCAGCATGCAATCAGATAAAATGATAAACACAAAATTGCTTATTGATTCTAGGGCTTGGAAATAACTTTAATGTAATCCTATCATATGAGTGGTAAAAGATTAGGAATTCAGAAAATTCTTGAGGCAGAGGTTCCGGCGAAGTGCAGTATAGTGATCAAGTTGGGAAGCCAGCAGAAACTCCCAATCAGAGAGGATAAAAGAAAATTTGGATGTGATGGTGGAAAAAGAGTAAATATCTCATTAGTCTAGAACAACTTGTAACTGGCAACCCATATTCCAAAAAAATATAATCTTAAATCAGTGAATAACACAGACTTGAAATATCATGGTAAGCTAGGAAGTAGGAACCCTGATAGAAAATTCATGTCTAACTGAGGAGTTGGGACTTCTTCAAAAATATTAGAAACGTTGGCACAATGTTCATGAATTTGACGTACCGGATGGGATCAAAAAGAAGCTGATCCATGTCTGTGCTGGAAAGGCGAGGGGCCCCTTCTTTGTCAGAGTCTCCATTTTCTGAAATATAAGTTCATCTCTTCAGTAAGAATTCATGCCAAAACCATGAAACCAGAAAGTAATTCCAAATAGGACATAAACAGTAGTAGGAGGGCAACCTCTAAATGAAGTTTCTCGAAAGTGAAGACCAACCAATAAACTGTAGTCCATAATCCTCTCCTGTTCAAGAAAGTCACAATCCCTGTCCACTTGCCTGCATGAAGGTACACTTCAGCTTACAAAGAGAAAGAGAAAATAGAACACAAACCACACATCATTCCACAAACTTCCCATATTTTAACTTTCGATTCAGAAAGAAAGACACACGTGCACAAAGTATGCAAGTTTATGAATCTAATAGAAATGAGTGAAGAGGATGGCCATTGCTCAAGCAGATAAAGAACAACAATAAAGCAAAAGCATACATCATTCTATTACTTCATAACACGGCCAGGATTTTTCTCCTAATATGTTGAATTATTGGCATCATAAGCATCAATCTGCAATTTAAAAGTTTTATATTTAATTCTACTTAAGAGCTATGATCACAAATTTATTATCACAAAAACCTAAAACCAGTAACTCAACCATCACGGAACTGTCAAGACGATATTCCTATACTCTAAGCAAAGTAACTGCCAGCAATATCTGAATTCTTATCCTAAGCAAACCAAGTTTAGCATACAGATTAAACATATTTCATACAAAAGGATAGAAGCAACTAAAATTTTGACTAGTCCACCCCTCCAAATATATCATACATAACATAAGGACAGTTCCAAATACTAATGAAGAAAATGGAAAAGAAGAATATGAGAGAAAAAGTGATAAGAATAAGAATCGACCTGCAGAACTCCTGGAACCTAACTTTCGGCAACCTGAATATATAATTGAGATCAAGGTCCTTAAGGGTTGTTGTTGGATCAATTTCTGCCTCAGGTTTATCAGTTGTACGACCGTGGGAAGAACCTTTCAAGTCAAACCGCCTGTGAATTGCATACTCAGAACAGAACAGATTCCCCATTATGACAAATCGAACCTGAAATGCATGAAAGTCAGTGCACCATTTATTTTTTAAAATTGCAAATGAGAGGTTCTATACACCTTGACATTACCTTCTTCTGGGTAGCCCCTGTCAGTTTGACACAATGAAGACCATAAAACTTCGTGACTAGAGTGTTCTCAAAGGCCCGAACATGATTGTAGTAGGCTGGGAGCATCCGTAGGAGCACCTGTAACATTTTGGCAAGTTATGATCGCATCTAATTCCATAATTCCATAAAGAAGAATATTCAGAATTCAGGTGGTAATTAGGAAAATATCATGCAAAAGTGGCTAGGTCAGAAGAAAAAGAAGCTTATGTCACCATTATATTTCAAAAGAATACCAAGAAGCTGCAAATAATTCTGGCATCATTAGCACAACTTGATAATTTGAGAATTACTCAACTTTTCTGGATACCAAATAAGAAGTCCAGATATAATTTGGAAAGCTTTTAGAAACTAGAAGTTGATGCAGCACTTGTAATAATACTAAATTAGAATCAGAAGCGGGTTGCAACAGTGTTGATCTCAAATTTGGGTGCATGAAGCAGAAAAGGAACTCACTTTTACTTCTGCCTTCTTCATGGTTTTTATCATGTATCTGTCATCGTTGGTCAAGTAAAAAAAGCTTCCGCTTTTTCCAGGGGATGAGAGTTCCCGAAGAGCATCATTCCCACATATCGATATCATGTAATCTGCTGGATCCACCTTGAACAATTTCCTGAGAGTCCTGAAAATAAGAATAAAACGGATCATCAGGCCCTGTATGTTTCAAATCCAAATTACAAAAGGCATCTTGATGGTAAGAGTATCATAATTTCTAAGGTTATTGCTGAAGCAATGCAATATATGAGATGAATGAGCAATAGTAACCTAGTCTGCTTTCAGTGAAATGGCTTCCCACAAAAATTTCCAGTCACTAATGTTATCTGGGAGATTATAGCATATTCTATGAGCAGAGTGTCTAGCTCTTTGTGCCCCACATACGATAATTGCAGAAATCATATCTGAGAATCCACTTTTGTATAGCACCAAACACAGCCTCACTGAAGTTATATAATGAAATCTGACATATAGCCAAAAGCAGACTACCAATGTAGAAGTAAATCTTTCTAGGTCTGACCTGAAAACAACTGGGCAGTAGTCCTTCCACCTGAAGTCACTTGACTGATGAGGGGGGGTGTACTTGGATCCTTCTGGTGGAAATTTTGTCCATACTTTTTCCTTTGGATCAAAAGCCGAAGACTTCAAATCAAGGGTTGTCATTGGAGCAGGCCTTCCAACAGAATGTCTGTGCTATGGCACAAAGAATCAGTTATGTGCAATTAAGATTGCAATTCTGGATAAAGATTTTGGAACTTTAAGAAGTAAAGTTGGCAATATCATCCGTTTTATTGCACTTTGGACATTAAAGAAAATCGAATGCGAACTCTGTTTCAAATGAAAATTCTTCCTAGATTTCATAATCTTTTCTCCTCCAGGAGAACCCTTAAATGACAAGGAGTAGAAGTATAACGACGCCTTAATTTTTGGCCTCTATTCTCTTTTATGCCACATTGATCTAACAGACTTTTACATGAGTGAGACAATCCAAACAATTCTTTTTTTTTTTTTTTTGATAAGTAACAATCCAAACAATTCTAAAACATAAAAAGATTCCAAAGCTTGTAAATTTTTCCAATATAATATATCAATTTCAGTATACAAGTCATATTATCAGTAAAAAGTTAGATTTTATCATTGTTGTCCCTTCACTTTTCATCCTCTCGAAGCAGTCCTACAAGTTTCTTATGTATGACTAGAAAGTCTTCAGAACTTTGGCATGCATTACATATACTGCAAGATCTTTGCTACAAGCTAGATTGGAAGATTGTTCTGAGCTAAAATGGAGGATACTAAAGACATGAATAAACACAATAAATCAGTGGAACCTGAAAAGCATATTATAGAACCTTTGCATCAGAATAATGATTCCTGTGAAACGTCCAAAAGATTTGAAAAGTTAAAACCCATTTCATGTATTCAGTTTTGAACCAGATAAAGAAATTGAATCTCTGAATATAAAGTACATAAATGCATTGAGTTTCGCAGCTATATAACAATGGGGAAACCCTGACACCATTTCCTCCACCCATTGCATTTGAAACTTCTAAATTTAGAGAAACATAATTTGAATGAAAAAAAAAAATGGTAAGAAACTAAAAACCTCACCAAAACAATGTAAGCAAAAAACAGAAGTCAAGGAAACAACCAACAATTCATTAATACCTGATCCCCAACTGCAGATTGAGCATGAGCTCATAGTTCTTATGCCCTTTCGATATTGTCAACCCCTGTTTCTTCGCTGGCTTTAGTCTGAGCTGCTGTGTTCCATTCCCTTTGTTAACCGACCCCTCAAGCTGAAGATTCCCCAATCCCTCAAGTCCATTGAAGCTACCATCCTCACCATTCTCCCAGCTATAATTACTCACTTTCCCATCCGTGGACGTCCTCTTAGGCCTCACATGCCCATCATATCCTTTTCTACCTATCCCCTCCGTCCCTGGCCAATTAAACATCTTCTGAGAAGGAAAAATCAAAACTTTCTCCCCTGGACAAACTTTACAATCATTCAAATCCACTGCAAAAACCTCCTGAGGATCCCAATCCAAGTTCCTATCGGAATTCGCAGATGGGTAATAAGTACCATTCTGCTCTTTACCATCCTTACACCACAAACCCACATAGAAACTCCCATCTTCCCACCTAAAAGTACCATTCCCTTGAGGAAGCCCATCTTCCCAAAACCCATCATATCTATTCCCATTGCTCCAAATCAATGTTCCATTCCCATTCATACACCCACTTCTCCACTGCCCAATATAATGATTCCCATTCTTCCACTGGTACCTGCCATGCCCATTCTGCAATCCACGCCTCCATTCACCCTCATAGTAATCTCCATTGGAAAAGCTATTAGTCCCTTGTCCATGCTTCAAGTTCATCACCCAAGAGCCTTTATATGTGTCTCCAGAACAGCTCGTATAAGTCCCTTTCCCATCCATGTAGCCACTCTTGAACTCACCCTCATAGGTGGCGCCGGAGGGCCAGCTGAACTTTCCCTTCCCGGCAGTCCTGCCTCTGTGCCATTCACCGACATACATGCATCCATCTGTCCAAAGATACTTGCCATAGCCGTTTGGGACATTTTCAACCCACTGGCCGGTGTAGAAGTCGCCATTGGAGAGGACTCTCTCGTCGTAGACTTGCCCTGGACCTGGCTCGTCGTCGTCAGCATGTGCTACAGACATTGTTGTTCTTTTCTTGGTAATAGCTTGTGATTTGCGTACTGTTGCTTCCCAGACCTTCACAATGCCAAAGTTTTCTTTGCTCATTCTCTGCCTCTCTTTTCTCTCTCTCTCTCTGCTACATTGTTCTCGTTTCGTAAGGTTCATCCATCAACACGGCAACACCCAAATCAAACTCTCTCTCTCTCTCTCTCTCTCTCTCTCTCTGCTATATTCAAGAGCAGAAAAGACCATTTATTGAAACAAGCTCAAAGGGTGCAGAATGGAGGGAACAGAGAAACAAAAACAACAACACAAGAACAAAAAATTCGTTTTTGTTTGTTGTGGGTTTTCTGTTTAACTGTTTTTGGATTGGTTTAGTGAAATGGGTTTTTTTTCAGATTTTGAAAAAGAAAAAAGAAAAGAAAAAAGAAAAAAAAAAAAAAGAGGTGTTAGATTGATGGGAAAAGCAAAAAGGTCGTTGGTGCCAATGACTTCCTTTTTCTTTCTTTGTTTCTGGGGTGTATTTTTGTTTTGTTTTCTTTTTTCTTCTTTATTATTATTATTTTTTTATATTTACTTTTATTTTTATCTTTTTGTCTTTCTCACTTTGGTTTGGTTTGAACAAGAGATTCAACACATTTGTCTTTGATTCCGGATTTTGCTCCTACAACAACTAAAACACCAAACAGTTGGAGGGAGGAGAGAAATGCTGGCTGTGAGGATGATGTGCTTCCCATTTTTAGTGTCTCAAAGAGGCTAAACACCAATTATTTTACTATTTGTTTTGTCAATACCAGATTTTTCCTTAATAAAACCTTTTCTTTTTCTAATTATGTCCTTGCATTTTGACTTAATTTCACATACTTCCAACTCCTTTGAATATTTTGTAGTTTGGCATTGCCAATGACCCTTTTTCTTCCTTTTGGTCATATCTTGAAAGAGGTGTGAATAAATTATTGAAAATCTCTTGAACAAAAACTAACGGTAAATTACAAGATTGGGATAGAATTTTATTGGAGACAATCTTTACCGTTAATTTTTGCACATATGGCCTTCTGTAATTTTTTCATTGGACGTAAGTCAAACGCTTGTTGATAATAATACTTTATAGAGCTGAATAAAGGTTTATTTGGGTGTGCGTTTAAAGGGTTTAAAAGTGCATTTAATACTCAAAAAGTTCGTTTGAATAAAAGAATATTCGTTTAGTAAAAAAAATTAAAAGTGCTTTTAAGGGTCTAAAAAGCCTAAAAATGACTAAAACACACTTTTTGCAAAAGCTTAAAAATAAAACTTTTGCCAAAAAGCGTTTTCTGACTTAAAAACTATATTTCTCAGACTAAATCCCAAACATGCTCTAATCAAACTACATTTCTTTTCATTTGTGTTTGGCCAAATGATTGAAGAATTCTTTCATTTGAAAAAAAAAAAAATGGGTTAGGCAAATTTTAGCCAAGTTATTGATAATTTTTTATTTATTTATTAAAATGATTTGCCTAAAATTTGCCTAAACCTCTTTTTTTTTTTTTTTGTCAAGAAGATAGGATTTCATCTAAAATTAGCCAAGCTATTTTAATCATGGGTTGAAATCCTATCATTATTGGATAAATGTTTCTTTAAGCAATAATTAGCAAATATATATTTTGAACCACTAATGAATATAGCTTTTCGTTAAAGAATGTTCATTTTAAGCATAGTTAAAATAATAATTTTTTTTTATTTTTTATTTTACAATGATACTTAATTATTAGCATTAGAATGTGTTTCATATGGTGTTAGAAGATAACAACTGCTCTTACGTTTTAAGGTATAAATCATGATGTTTCAATTACCTTGTGTATAATATCAAGTTAATCTTCCCGCTAGAAATCACATTTTTATTTCCCATTATTTTATCTTGCTAATGTGCAGTGTCAATCAAATCTTGGATCAGTCCTTACTAAAAAAAGAAAGTTGATTATGTGGCGTAATAGAGTACTTGTTTAGTTGTTTAATACACCCTCCATTTTTTGACAATTATGATATTCTCCGGTTCATTGCCGAGACAAAAATACCCATATAATATAACTAACTAGATATTATTCAGTTCAAATGAACTGGAGAGGATCCTGTTCCATTTTTTGGACTTTACTATTCTTAGCATAAACAATTTAATGCATATTAATGTCCCTTGTCTAGAGAGTACTTATGGGAGAATCAACAAGAAATGCTTATGCTGCTGCTTCTTCTTCTTCTTCTTTCTTCTTTTTTTCCCATTCTTTTTCTTCTTTCTTATTGTTATTTTATACAATTGCATAAAAAATCATCAAAACCTCTTTAAGGACTCTAAACAAATCATAAAAAGCTTCACCTCACAAGCTCAATTATTCTATCAATTTGAGTGTGTGCTTCGAAAAATGTCCTATAGGAATGATCTTTTACTATGATCTAAAGAGTTAAATTCTAATAATTTTCAAGGCTCACAAAAAGAGTTCTCTAAGCTCAATGCAAGCGTAATGAGATAACTATAAGTGAGTAGGAGATGGGATATTTTTGTTAACGTGTTTCAAGGGTTTTTTTTTTTTCGTGTCATAAATGTGAAAATCGTTTCAAGTGTTTTATGTTTTAGATTATTTGTTAATGTTTTTATTTTAAGAATAAAAAATAAAAGACAGTATAAGAGAATTATAACAAATGAAACAGTGTTTTTTTCTTCTTTATAAATTTAGCTTGGAAACAATTATTTCAATTTAATTTATTAAACTGACATTTATCCATAGAAGCATCACATGATGGAATAAAAATGGATATAAAAACTAAAATATATGTAAAAACAATACACTTTAAAGACAGATATCAATTTCATATAATAAATTTAAAAATCTTCTTTCAACACTTTTTTTTTAATATTACAAAAAAATAAAAAGCAACAACAACAACTACTACTTTGCTATAAAAGAGAACCTAATGTGCAAATATGGATTAAAAATAGGGCAGAAATGAAAGAAAAGTCGAATTTTGTGGGGATATGTTTAAAATGGAGGGCTTGTATCAATTAACTGCAAAGCGCGTGAAATAGACCCAATCGTGCAGCCTGCTAATCCCCAGACAAGGTCAAACCTCAACACTTAAATCCGATTGGCCCATAGAAGTTTTTTCTTGGTTGGATGCAAAGGCAACACGTGTCAATTTTACTGACAAGCTACTGATTAATGCATGATGATGATGGGTCATAGAAAAGCAAATCTCTCTTGTCAATATATTCCACTATTTATTCCCTCTCTTCTAGATTTGTTTATTTCTCCTCTTAAAGTGAACATTCTTCTACCTCATTTTTGTCTTTAGGGCTTTTTAGTAGAAAAAAAAAAATCAAAGAAAACGAAAGTCTTTGGAACCAATCTACTATCACTAGCCCTCAAAGTAATTATGGTGATGAACTCTCATGCCATCAAAATGGAGTAGAAACTAGAAATAGTCTAAGAGTTTGTTGGCATTACTAGCAAAAAAAGCTTTTTGATGCTTAAATTAGTAATGATAAACTGCGTCAGTGTTTTAACTTTTAAGAAAGTGTTTAACATTTGAGAGAATGGTTATGTGATCGTATATGAAATTGTTGTGTATCTTCTCCTTATAGGAAGTGTCCACTAATGGAATATGATTGTGGTCAAGTGTCATCAACCAATAGGGTTCAACCTTGGCCAAGCATTGGACCAAATTCTTCGTTATCAAATAGGCGACGAGCGTAGCCAAATTCCGCGTCAAATTCTTTGTTTGCTGGCAGGTTATGGCCTTAAGCCAAATTCTTCATCTAAAATCACATGGCACGTAGGATGAAACTGTAGGGTGGTTATTCTTTGCGCTACAATCCCATAGCTCTCGAAGCAATTGCTATATAGATACATCAACTTCCATAGTCTGATTTGAACTCGTGGTTTGGGTTTTATTATCCCGACCCAAATCATAAACTCCCGAGTCTATACTCACGACCTAGGTTGGCTGAGTGGACATGTGGTCTATCATAGTTTAATTCAAGTTCAATCCAATTAGGTCCAAGTCTAAACCTGATGAGATCCAATCATAAAATTCAAAACTGAATATTTGTGTATATAAAATATATATTATTTATCCCTAAAATTTATTTTTTAATTTTTGACTTACAAAAAAGTAAATAATTTATATATAAATAAGTGTAGAACTTACTTAACATTTCAACATATCGTTTTACATATTATCTCCACCAACGTATCTTAACATTATGAATAAAGTTCAAATAAAAATATAATCATGAAGAAGATGTAACATTTGCATTTTTCAAATCTGTCTATTAATATAAGTGAAATTACTATTTATATTTGGAGTGAGTTCGGATTTTAAATACTTAATAAAAAATCAAACATCAATGCAATATTCTAAGATCATCACATTTTTTTTTCTTGAATTTGAAAATTGGTATGAAATATAAGCTTCAAAACACAATGCATGAAAAACCTCACCTAGCTATAATGAGAACACCCTCATTCTATCATTTTTTTTTTTGTTTTCCATTTGTTTCCTTTTGTTGCATTTGAATATTTTTGGGGTTATTATTGACTTTAATTTGAGGTTGATGGCCATCCTCCCAGTGTTTAGTGGATAATATTCAAACACCTCAAATAAGGCTGCAGACCCAACTAAACTAAAAACAACTTTTCTGCTTTAATAATTGACTTCAAGAACCTTTGCTTGTAGGAGAAGTAGGTGGCATGATTGACATTCCCACAAATTTGTTGTCTAAATTGTAATTTGGGCAAAATACCATATCAGATTCACCCTATGATTCTGCATAGCACCACTTTTTCGGAATTTATCCAAAAGAAGTGGTGCTCCTTAGCATTAACTGAGATTTACTTGTTTAAATAAATTTTATTTGTTCGATCAGCTACTCGAGCAGATGGTTATCTTCTAAACTGATCTCTTACATATAGTGTCTAAATTGCTGAAGATCCTAATCCATTGACAATATGAAAAATGAGTATTACGTGGACTATTATGTAAGTTTGTAAATGTTATGTATGTTATTCAACTATATTTTACTAATTGACACGATAAGTATCACGTAGATTATCAAATCAATTTATAATAAACTTATAATAAAAATTGTAATATAAAATGACTGTTTTTGTTTAAATATTGTACACCCTTGAGCATAGGATGCTGGTAATGCATGAAATTCATTTAATTGGATCATTATGGTGAACTTCTATAAGCAATAAATCTAATTCTTGTGGTATCAAAAATTTAAACCAAACCCGCTTCAATAAGGGCGGGGTAACTAAATAACATATATGAATAGTTATTTCGTTCTGATCTATTTATGCATGGATTCGGATTTTCAACAAAAATGAGAAAATTCTCGTAAAAACCTATCTATCCAAACAAGAAAGAGTAGATTGCTCGAAACCTACTTGCTTGGGATCTTTATCCATTCATAAATACCAAACTTGTTATTGGAAAATGACATGTGAATAAAAATGCCAAAAAGGCACTTCCTTTGATTTGAGGTTGTAAGCTAAGCCGCGTGTCAACCTTAAAATCATAAGGTTATATGGTATGGAAACTTGGCAAGGACCCAAATAAATAAATTCAAAATATGTGTTGCTTTTAGGTCTTTGTTATAGGTGTGGTTTGGAGAGACATGGGGATCAAGTTGTCAACATAAACGTAGGCAATTGTTGCTGATGGGGATCACACATTGGCCACAATGTTTGGGGTTGGTCTCCTATTGGGGTTGCTGCAGTCAGAGACAAATTAGTGTTTTGTCTCCTCTAATTTCATAGCCACAATCGACATACACCTAGCCTAGAGAGCCAACACCCCAAAGAGGAATTTAAGATTCATGGCTCACAAGTCACAACCCTCATTTGTGTGAGAAAAATCTTCTTCTACATCTTGAGAATTTAATGTGGGCACAACTCTTTACATCATGCATTCGTAAAGAAGAAAAAAAGGACACACTTGCACGTATCTACCTATTTGACACCACCAAATTTGATCAATATATTTTCGGATATATATGGCTTCGAAAAAGATTGAGTTTCGGTTCAATATCAGATCATACCTTTTATTTGAACGGTTCGTTTTCAATGAATGGCTTAAATTATAATAGAAAAATAATGAAAAGGGTGACTTGTAAGGCAAAAGTGCTATTGGAGTGGCCAAACCGTTTCTTTTTGGGTAGAGGAGATTATTTGCCCACTTTTCAAATTAATCATTTGGGTAACTAAATCACCCCGTTGCCACCCTTTTGGATGATTCAGTCGTATGCTCTAATTGAGGCGTCTCAATGTTGACTGATTACAATTGTGTTGATAAATATACTATGAGATATAAGATTTAGACTTGTGAGAAATAATAATAAAGCGTAGATAAATTTCTAGCCCAGAAAAAAATTTGATTAGGTACTTGTGGAAGAAGATTTGGTATTTTCTGACAAAAATTCTTTTGTGCACTTTGTCTGACTAGAAAGAAGAAGAATTCTGGCATGGAAGTAGGGTTGTGGAGACTGCACTAACACTTGCTGACATTGTGCCAAGCACAGATTTCATGCTTGTCAAAGCAATGATGATGATATTCCCATATTATGCATATCTCGTATCTGTGTTCTCCAAACAGCATTATATACTGGGTGATGGTACAATCATACAAGATTGGACTGTCGGAGGAATTGAATATATTCCATCTGCTATGCTCACAAAGTTAAAAGGAAAAAAAAAATTAAGCAAAAAAAAAAAAAGGTGAAAAGACGCTTTTGCCCTTCAACATTTAGGAATCGGCCGTTCTCTAGTTCAAAATTATCCGGAGAGAATTCGGTTCCGTAAATTTATGCAACGGGTCAAAAACGTGTCTTACTCATTTGGGATTAATAAGAAGAACATATAATAAGGAGTAGTATCTCTCCTCCTAGATTTAGATAAGGTGCAATGTGTTGCCAAATTGCATGTAATACGGTTTGTTCATGCGAGAGAGTACACTTAAGTCACACCTATTCGGAAAGAGTATCTGTCCAAATAATAAGTCTAAATAACCTCTCATTTTTGCATCAATTCACAAATGTGTCTTACTCAATTAGAATTAATAAGAAGAAATATACAATAGCCTCTCCTCCTAGATCTCGATAAGGTGCATGTAATACGGGGGTAATTCATGTGAAATGACACTTATGCTCCACTTATTCGGGTAAAGAGTTAGAGCACTAGTTCGAACTTTCTGAACAAATATGCGCAATATAGCATTTCATTACACCCTTTTTCCTTTGGTTTTTTATTTTTTATTTTTTATTTTTTATGATTTTTTATTTGTTTGGGTTTCTTTATCGATGGGATGTTTGAGGCCCTTTGAAGCAACCCCACATTCCTGACAAGGTACAAACCCCCCATCCCCCATTGCCGAGAAATCTCTTCTGAAGTGATCCTAAAAAGGGTAATCACAGACTTTAACTAGTTTGGAGTGATGCCTCCTGAGAAAATTAACTTAAAATGAAGAGACAATCAAATCAATTCCTTAGATTCTTAAAATCATGTAGAATCCAACTTCGAGTATAGCACTAAAGTAACCTGACAAACACATCTTATTGAAAGTAGTCACAATAAAGAACATTATTTATGCCTTTGAAAAATTCAACAATACAATAATATCAATTTGAATCTTCTATAATCCTCTTCCCCCCCACCCAAAAAAAGCAAGAATTTACCGGCCAAATTTAAATAATGTGACATTATGTATACTGTTTCTTCTCAAAAAAAGCAAGAATTTACCGGCCGAATTTAAATAATATGACATTATGTATACCGTTAGATATATTAACTTCAAATCTTGAGCATAAATAAATTTTCTATTGAAAATAAGAAATGTGAAAGAGTTTTGAAAGTAAATCAGATCAAATGTGCCTCAAAAAACACACATTTGAGAGAGATTGAATGAGTGGGGGGGATTTATGATTATGACACCAGACTGGGAAGTGTGTACTTGGGATAATGAGGTTTGAAAGCAAAGTTTCAAGTCAGAGGGATGCTGACAAGCTTCATCAAATTTGGAAACGCCAATCCCTTTTCTGCCATTCTCCCTTCTGCACTGTTTACTCTGTTTTTTACCAGCTGCATGCTATCATTGATTATGAGACTCAAAAAATATGTAAACCAGTTTCCAATGCACCACCACTTTTCAGCTCAGCAGCTCAGTTGCTCAGGCTTTAGGCGGCGCAGCAGCTCTCTATGCTCTGCCCTAATGGGGGATGGTTGATAAGTGATAGGAATCACACAAGGAGGTGAAAGTTGATGATATGGGTCAAAACTCAAAAGTAAAAATAACTGCCACACTCTATTATGACACTATATCTACTTTGTGAGGATTGTGGGCCTTGCATTTAGAGCTCTCCAGCCTTTTCCATTTGTTTTTTTTTTTTTTTTTTTGGGTCTTGAACTTTCACATTCACAGCAAAGGCCAAAGGGTCCATCAAAAGTATTAGATTTATATCAACACAAAGGTTTTGGGTTTTGAATCTGGTAAATTAAGGGAAGCAATTGTCTTCTATTTATAATAAACCCCACGCAATTCATCGGTTCTTACACGTTATAAGTACATTATTGAAACTCTAAACCTTAACAATTTTTCACTATATGTTACAAACTCTTTCACTTCAAACGATTTATATCTCATGTGACTCATTATTATTATAACTTCTATGACCTTTGTGTAGCCGATGACTCTTCTTATCATCCAAGAATTATGCTTTAATAGGAAATGTTGGTAGATAGTATAGATGACTGAGGGTCAATCTCTTTTTACAGGTCTGATGACACAACTAGAATTGCTCACCTAATTCAGCTTTGAAATTGCATTACTAGTTGCCAAATAATAGAACACTATAATCATGCAGAAAGCAAGCCTTAATGAAAGCCACCTTAGTGTAATTAAAGCCTCCAAAACACTTTTGAGCTCTATTTAGCAGCTATGGTAAATAATAATAACAATGTACTAATGGTAGCAATGACAGTAAGAATTCATTGCTACCATTAGTAGACTGAGGGGAAAGAATTCACTTTATGAGAAAACTAACCTTTCAACAAATCTCCACACTGGGCAGTGCCCAGTCCATTGACATAGGCCCATGTCAACCGGGGCCAATCTTGGGCCAGTATAGTTTGGCAATCCGCAATATAATTTGGATATAAATAAGTAGGACATAAATAAATACAAGTTAATTGGGTGGGCCCATGGCCCATGGGTCAATCTGGTCTAGAATTCCAAATGAGATTTGAAACCCCCCAAAGAAGTTGGACCCGGAGCAGGAAAGGAGCCGGTTCTTGTATTTTGCCCTTCTTTTTAAAAGAATCGATTCCTCTCTAGCTCAAATGAACCGAAAAGAATCCAAATTCAAAAAATTGCAATTATATCACAAGAAAATTATTGTAAATCAATGTAATCCAATAGATTTTCATTTATACTAAGTTAGATCCTATTTGAAAGAAAACCTTGTCATTTTCCTCATGGGCCTTCATCAATGTTGGGACAAGATATAGCTAACAAATGCCCTCAAATTGCTCCACGTGGCTTTGATTATGTAGCACCTTTAAACAAAGAGCAATGTTATACACACACCCACTTCTATATTCTCATTCTCACTCTCTTCCGATCACCATTGAATTTGTAATGAATTATTATTAAATTATAATCAAATTATAATTTTAAAAGACATGAGAAGGTTTATGTGTGAAAGCATAAAAACGAGAATGTGTATAACATTTCTACTTGAACGAAAGAAATTTTGCATATAAAAAACAATCATTTTCCAAAAAAATACATGCACCAAACTCACTTGTGTGTCCATGAAAATATAAACCATCATTTTCCAATCTAAATTATCATCTTTCTTTAAAAGATTTGCTTGCATCGGTACTTACAAAAATTATACTTGTACAAACGTTTTATATTGAGTAATGTTACTCGTACATACCATTTATGTACTTCCCTTACGTGCTAACTAACACAGTAGTGCGACATAAAACTATCACGTCACTTAAAAAAAATGCACGAACTCTCTCTTGGTTGTTGTCACTTCCGACCACCATACTGGGGGGGGGGGGGGTGTCGCGACCACCAGAACTCTCTTGTCGAAGGTGATTGTGACAACCCCCAGAGCTTCGGTGGGGTGGTGATGATCGACCATGAGGTGGTTGGGCAAATTTTGTTAGTTGGTGCGGCAATGCTATATCACATTGGCACATTGACAGGTAACCTTACAACAAGCTACACGCTAGATCTGTCTCCATAGTTGAAGACGTTATAAGTGTGTGTTTGTATGACACTTTTCCTCAAAACGAACTTCTCCTACCATCATAAATACACAATCTAAAAAACCAACATAATTGGCATCATAATATCTAAATACATCGTGTGTCAAATTACAAATACGTTAGCACAAAATCACTAGTACCCTACAAGTACCTCAGTACTTTCTCTGTAGTTTTTTAGGAACTTAAACTAGCATCGCTCAAGTATCTCCCAAGTACACTCACAATATAAGTAATAGCATGCTATATATATAAACCATACCCACAACTAATACAAATGGGACTGTTTGCATTTTAATTCTCTCTATCATTTTGGGGCCATTGAGACTTAGAGGGCATCATCCTTCACAGTATAGTAGGAGATTTTTTTTTTTTTTTTTTTTTTTTTTAGGAAAAAGCCAAAAATTTTAAAAGACTACTGTAAATAAGTGTAACACATGCATGCGTGGGACTAATTGTACAAATTTTTCCGAAACTAAAATAAATGCATCATGGACCACATCAAATAAAGGCATCGTGGCATCATGGACCACAAATTTAACAATAATGTTATTATAAAAGACAACCAATCGCTGCCCTCGTCTGTTGGGACACATGAAGTTGACAATATAGGAATTTCCACACCAAAAACATCCGGAGGTTACCACTTTCACTTCAACACATGCTTTGGGGGGGGGGGGGGTGGGGGTCCAATCTTTTGTGACGAGGAAAACAAGCAGAAGATGAAGATGATGAACTCATTTTCAAATGTGCTATGTGTTGATGCACAGTTTTTCAGATGATGACGTGGCCCGCCTGATGACCTTGATTTGTCCAACGCACACGAACAATTGGAACTGCACAACAAAGAATAAAGAAGAATCGAAGTGACTGGGGATGAGCCGGCGTGAGCACTCCGATGCCTAAGTCAGAATGGAAAAGAATACTAGCAACAACTATAGAGCTCAGATTATGAGAGTTGTGATTACCTTTGCTTTGATAGCGTGACTTATATTTATAGGCAGGGAGAGAATTTGACTTCCCGTATACTCAGGAATCTTATCCCTTGATATCAGCTAAGCAAACATTTGAATAAAAGATCATGTTTGTTAGTTGTTCCACGATTTCAGTGGCTTGAGATCAGAGGATCAGCCTTGTAATCTTTTAGGCCATGCTAGATTAGAGCGTCCGAGTAGGACTCAATCGCTTTTGTGATCTTAGATATCAACTGTCATATCTTCATGGATATTGTAAAAGATATGATAACAATGATTACTTATTTATTAAAAGTAACATCTTTCAGGATATCGGAGTTATTCCTTTTACCGAGACTTACATGTCCTGAGTTAATCTCGGACTTTATGGTCTCGGCTAGAGGAGGTCTCGGATTCATGGTCTCGGATCGGATAAGCAGGTCTCGGATTTGGGCCTCCTCTGGCTGGGCCCGAGGATTGCTGAATAAATAGTAGACTAGTCCATGACCCAACACTATGCATCGGTCACTGTCTGATGTAATAGTGAAAATCATAATTGAAAGCTACACATGTATATCTAATGATGATTTTTACAGCCATTTTAAGAAGTGAGCAATATATACTTAGAAGTATGTATAACATTTCTCTTATAATAACTGAGGCAATTAAGTGAGATTGGAGCTAACAATCATTGACAAAGATCATCTCAATTTCAAATGAAATTGATAGTATTCATCTCCTGGTCAAGTAATACTGCATACCATATTTCCATTAAGATGAAATCTAGAAAGAACGAATTTTCCTTTACATAGGAAGAAGGAATGGAAAAATGGTACGTAACATTATTTTTCATAGTTAAGATTTAAAGTCTGCATATTTAGCAATGCACAAGATTTTATATTATTTAAAGGCATACGTCAACATTGTCATATATATATATAGTTAGGGTTTGAGCATTATTGGTTGATCATTCTAGGACACATTTTGATCATTCTACACAAAATTTTTTAAAGTGTCCAGAAATTATATTTTCTCTCATTTGTAACCTAGGACCAAATTCCAAACATACCTTAACTAAATTAGAACACTCTTAACCCTACTCTCAGAGCACATTGTTACAAAGGTGATCCTGTTTTACCTCGACAATCTTATCGATAAACTTATTAAAAGTTAAACTCATCCTTTAATTTTCAGAAATATTATAACAAAAAACAGTCATATACTTGTCATTGTCACATATTTAGCTGCCCTAAAACCATTTTATATATTATATTTTGGTTCTTTTGTAACCTACTTCTTATTAACCATTGTTAGAGAAATATATATATATATATAAGCATTCTAAGAATAATATATTAAAGAGAAACTTGTCAGCATTTTAGACCACCAAAATATAACATTTATGACTTAAAAAAAAAAGGGACAAAGTTTTCCTTCAAACTGGGTTGGAGGAATTTCCTTCAAACTTAATCTATAAAAGTGACATGTGTCCATTTTTTTAATAACATGTGAGATGCACACGAATTTTTAATAAAATTTATTTCAACTTTGTCCCTGCTATTAAAAAAACATGTACATCTGACATATTCATGGGACATATGTCACTTATAGGTTAGGTTGAAGGAAATTCTTCCAACCCAGTTTGAAGGAAAACTTTGTCCAAAGAAAAGTAGATTTTTTTTTTTTTTTTTAACCAATTAGATATCTTTATGTAATTCTCCTAGATACTCTTATACATAATTTTAAGAAGTTATTTAGAATATTTACCTCTCATAAATATTTAGAAAAAATACATTTTTTTCTTATTTTTATTTTATTTTACATGTCCACACAAGGGAAGGGGGAGGGGGAATTCGAATTAATAACCTCTGCTTCATAAGACGTGATCTACAGTCGATTGAGCTACACCTTGAAGACACAAAAAAATAAAAATAAAAAGAACTTGAATTATAGAGCATATATATAACTTTCTAGGAATCGTACGTAGACCACATCTAAAACTCCAAACGTACAATAAATTGAAAGGACCACCAATAAAATGTTATATGAAGGACAAGCAATCGTTATCATTATTTGTTCATACTATTTGATATGGGTACGTTTCCTAATTCACTCATGTTCACTACTTTTATTTTTTCATTTCTACTAAAAAAAATATATATTAAAGAATATAATAAACAATTTTCAATGCAAAATACTCACAAAAATCTACAATATCTTTACTTTTATGCCACATCAAAATACTTTTTTAATTGAAAAAAAAAAAAACGCCTTAAAAAGGTTATCAATTACACTCATAAAAGAGTAATGCTAGAAATTATGTCTATATCTCATAATTATTCTACGATGTTAACGTGATGCTTACAACTAACTATTAGATGAAGCTTTGTTAAAAAAAATATATATATAAATAAATATTGTGTGATAATTTTAAAATAAAATATGATATATAGCTTTACTTTTCATAAAAGCAAAATGGAACACATGCAAGTGACGTGTGTTGATATATAGAAGGACAATGTGCCATAAAAGCGAAAGAGACACAATGATATATAATTTTTAGGGAAAAATTAATAAATTGGCCACTCTTTTAGCTAAAATCGTCAGTTTGGACGGAAACTGCAAAATGACTTCATTTTGTTGGAGGGCTACTTTATCACTTTCTGAACATTAAAGAGCTAAAATAAAAACGGCTGGTAGTTTGGGAGACTTTTTTATATTTTTCCCAAATTTTTTTTTAAAATTTTTTTATAAAAGGGCATTGTAGTAACTTACTCATAACAAAACGACGTCGTTTTGTAGTTTTCGTTCAAACTGACGGTTTTGACTAACGAAGTGGCCAAAATGTAATAGTTTGGTAGTTTGGGAGGCGACTTTATCACTTTTGGAACATTATGGGCTAAATCGAAAACGGCTAGTAATTTGGAGGGCTTTTTTATATTTTTCCCTAATTTTTATCACTTTTACGATTACAAGTAAATTACAATTTAAAAATAATTTATTTTAAACCCAATAATAATTTTAAAATCAGGTTAAGGAGGGTGTTCCATTGCATTTGCTGGCGGCAAAATAGAATTTCCTCAACCCAAGAAGGGGTGCATATGTGTACTCTGAGAATGAAAACTCTTCCATCTGTACAGCTGCACCATAGAACTGATTCCACGTGTCATCTGCTTATCTTTCTCGTACAGTATGACCATACAATTATTGGACAAAGGACACAAGTGATTGTTTGAATTGCTAATAATTTGAACATTTTAATTATTTCATACAAATTGCTTAAAGATGACTATACCACTCAAAATTTATTTGAGTAAGTAAATTCTACATAGATTTTCTGCATCAATTGCATTCGAAAGATAAAAGAGGTTAAAAAACGAGAAAAAGAAAAAAAAATTATTAAAATAATTATACGTGAACGGATTTTATATTTGCTTTTAGAAACATTAATGGATTTTTTTTTTCGGACATTTTTATTAGCCATTTTTGGCTAAAAATGCAAAATAACTAAGCCATTAGAAATGTTCTTATCATCCTTGCCCTAAGGGTGGTTGGTGTTCTAATGTTCTTATCATCCTTGCTCTAAGGGTGGTTGGTGTTGGTGTTTGGGGGGGGGGGGGGGGGGGGGGTGGTGTCCGATCTTTGGTGCGTGAAGGCCAAAAGACGAAGATGAACTAATTTTCATGAGGCATGTGGGATTGGAGCTAACTATAAGTCCTTCCATAGGGTCAGAAGGTCATTCACTGTCTAATTAAGGTCGCTTTCATGCGGGTAGATATTAAGCACAACTCGTACAACATGGGTTATGTCAATTACACAAGTTGCTTTGTAGGGAAATAAACTCAAAGCTGCTCAAATTCTAGTGGAGCCGAAAAAAAAATGAGTCAAAGTCGCGTGCGTTGATGAGTTGGGTAAGAATGGAGATGTGAAAAAATCAGGGTGGATAGGGTTTTGGATAGACCTAAAATGTTTTAATTTGGTTTTGTTGGCAAAACAAGGGTGGTGATTGCTTCATAATCATCACACATTGGTTGCTAGAATTTTTAAGGAAAAAATACCATCCCCAAAGGGTATTTTTGGAGGCAAATATTGGCAAATGGAGAATCGAGCGTATATGGAATTCCAGAATAACTCTTAAAAGCTAGTCTATTATGGAGAGTGGGCAATGGAGAATCAATTAAAATTTGGAAGGATAAATAGATTATGAGCCTCGCGTAATATGTGGCAAAGACACATGGGTAAAAGGATTAATTGATGAAGACACAAAGCGGTGGAAAATCAATTTGATTAAAGAAATATTCAATGTAGATGAAGCGATCGACAAAAATGAAAAGGGATACACTTTCCAAATTCTTTCTCCAAAAGTTGTTTTCCAAATGATGTGTTACCATCTAATGAGATTTATTATTTTGTCCATGGGATGGTGACACATCACTTAAAAACCAATTTTTGAAAAAAAAAAAAAAGTGTAGCATTTCTCGACAAGAATATGCAATTTGGCCGTAAGTCCTCATGGCAAAAAAGATCAGCTTTTTAAAAAAGAAACAGCTTAGGATCCCTTTGTCCCATCTGTGGTTTGTGTCATATAATTGAAGTTGCCCATCGTCTGTAGAAGATGGTCGAAATGTGATAGAAAAATACAGAAAATGTCCAGTGATGAAGATGATGTGTGGTGCCTATTTGAAAAGCTAGTGGAGAATTTGGATGAAGAAGAATTGGAACTGGTAGCAACATTGGCCTAAAAGGATTTGGTTCTGTAGTCTATGGAGCTGATCTCACATACCCCTCTCAATTGGTAAAAAGTGTCAAAGATTTAGTTGAAGAGTTCCATCAAGCAACACAAGTCTCTCGGAATAATTGGAGAAAAATAATAGACAAGATAGACATATATAGATGAAAGAAACCACTTGGTGGCATTAGATAAACTGAAAAATAAGATTGATGTGGGTGTTATAGCAAGAGGCTCTGAGGGGAATGCATTGGCAACTATGTGTATCACAATACCTTTTATTATTGATCTAGACGGTAGTAGCATGTTTTGGGGTTATCTCACATCGGTTGTGAAAGAAGCTGGTAGTCAATTTATAAGTGTGAAAGAAAACATTACCTCTTGAGCTAGCTTTTGGGGTTGAGATAGGTTCAAGACCACCTAACACTGATATCAAAACTCAAGTTTAACCAACAAATCTCGACCTAACAGTTTACGGGAGAAATGGGTTGGCTTCACTTCGACCCGAGGTCCGATGTGTAAGGGAGAGATTTTTGGAGTTATCCCAGTAGAATTTTGTAGATATTTCAAGATCCAATGAATAATTATAGAAAGAGATACATGAAAATTGTACTTGCTTTGCGATAACAATTGAGTCTTGTTGGAGTAGGTATGGCGAATTGATTGAAGATTGTAAAACTATATTGAGTAGTCTTTATAAGGCATGCAAGAAAGGAAGCTAATGAAGTATCACTAATCTGTAGAAAAAGTGTGAATGGAGGAGAGTTATGTTTTTAATTAAACAATCTTACTTGCTAAGCAAAATGTTTTGAGGAATGCTATATTTATTCTCACTTATTTACACAATTTTTTACACCCACAAGTGGCTTTTAAAACTACTATTGGATCAAAATCCAATAAAGATCCATCTCATATCCAATTGTGACTTTAAAGTCACCTATTGATGTAAAAAAATTGTGTAAAGAAGTGGGAGTAAATGTAATATTATTCAACCTTAATTAATATTCTTGGTAGAAAGATATATTCCGCCTCGCATTCTGATCAATCTAAAACTGGTACTTGAGTCTTTAAGGGTAGCTCAATCAGTAGTGGACCACCCCTCATGAAGCAGAGATCACTAGATCAAATTCCTCCTCTCCTTTTTTTTGTGTGAATTTGTTAAAAAAAAATAAAAATAAAAAACTGGTAGTTGAGGTTCTGTAGTACTTTTCTTGTCCCCCTAGCTAGGAAGGGTAGATGGATTGACGTGCTGACTCTTAAACTCCTCTAACACTGCTTAAATTCTCACTTCTCTCTCCCTCTCCTGCCTCTCTTCATCAGCAAGCTAGCAATATTGTCTCTCACTGTCCCTAGCAGCAAAAATATCACCTCTCTCTCTCTCTCAAATGGCACCAAAAAATATTGATGGATCAGCTAAGAAAGTAGCAATCAACAAAGGAGCATGGACTGCAGAGGAAGATCAAAAACTCTCTCAGTACACTGAAATCCATGGTGCAAAGAGGTGGAAAACAATTGCACTTGAAGCAGGTTCATTACCACTTATCTTAAGATTAAACCAATATATATATATATATATATATATATATATATATATATATATATATATATATATATATCACAAGGGAAAAAAATATATGTTTTTCTTACTGCAATTTATTTGATGATAGGTTCTCATGTTTTTTGCAGGTTTAAATCGATGTGGGAAGAGTTGCAGATTGAGATGGGTGAATTATCTAAGACCCAATATCAAAAGAGGCAACATTTCAGATGCAGAAGAGGATTTGATACTTAGGCTTCATAAGCTACTAGGGAACAGGTTAACATACATTTAACTCGACTGTTATACAATTGAGATGACTTGAAAATCAACTCTCAAATTTTTTCATTGTCACTTCATCCTAAAAAAAGGAAGTTTAATTGAGTACATGTTTATTATGTAGGTGGTCTTTAATTGCTGGGAGACTTCCAGGTCGAACAGACAACGAGATAAAGAACTACTGGAATTGTCATTTGAGTAAGAAAATAAATCAAAATGCTGCAGTGGCTTCAGCAGCACAAGAGATCGACATTGTGCCTCAAAAAACCTGCAGTACAATCACTCATGCGGACGTGAAGGGTGCTAAAGGAAGTGGGAAACCTTGACATGAACACCTTCTTTGATTTCATCATTGATGGATCATATGGTTTAGAGTGGGTGAACAAATTTCTTCAACTCGACGACGAGGATCCTTGGCTCACTCATTATGAAAAGTGAGCATTAATGTTATATATGTTTAGAATATTTTAATGATAGATTTGTTCTTTCCCCATAGCATTAATAAACTAAGGATAAGAATCACATACCTCCATTAATCATGAGACGAACTTTCAATATTTGTCTCACAAATCTCTTGCAGATGCATAAACATATAGAAGAAAATTGTGTTTTGTGTGTAGAAAGAGACTATTACTCTCGACCATAATTTTTATATAATGACCTAATTGAGTTTAATGGGCCAACTTCACTTATAACTAAACAAAATTTAGCTCATCCCATTATGGGCCTACAACTAAACAAATGACTATACGAATAATAATTGTTCTTATCTCCTTATTCAAAAAAAAAAAGGGAAACTTCAGAAAGCTCCCCTGAACTTTCGGCCATTTTGACATATCCCCCCTGAATTCTCAAAACTCTCACTTAGGCCCTCTGAACTTTGGTTTTCTCTCACTTTGGATCCTTTTAACTTTTTATACCCATTTTACCCTCAACCAAAACTACGTCGTTTTGGACTCCAAAACTACACCGTTTTGGGCTTCAAAACTATATCACCACCCAACCCAAAACGACGTCGTTTTGAGCATAATTTTAAAAAAAGAAAAAAGAAAATAAAACGAAATCGAGGGTGGCTGAAGGTCGGTCTGGGGGTGGTTGGACCACCCCCTTGGCCATGGGGGTGGTCCGGCCATCCCCAAAAGGCCAAAAAAAAAAAGAAGGGGCGGCCACCCCATACCGTAGGGTGGGGGGGGATCAGGTGCATTTGGGGGTGGTCCGGCCACCCCCAAAAGCACCCGATCCCCCCTTTTTTTTTTGGCCAAGGAGGTGACCGGACCACCCCCTTGGCCATGGGGGTGGTCGAACCACCCCCAGATCGGCCAGGGGGTGGCTGGAGCCACCCCCGATTTCGTTTTTATTATTATTATTATTATTATTATTTTGCTTGTCTTTTTTAAAAAAAAAATAAAATTAATGCCTAAAACGACGTCGTTTTGGGCTGGGTAGGTGTTGTAGTTTTAGGACACAAAACGACGTAGTTTTGGGGGAGAGTAAAATGGGTATAAAAAGTCAAATTGTTTGACTTCAACGTTAAAAGGTCCAAAGTGAGAGAAAACTAAAATTCAAGGGGCCTAAGTGAGAGTTTTGGAAATTCAGGGGGGTATGTCGAAATGGCTGGAAGTTCAAGGGGGCTTTCTGAAGTTTCTCCCCCCAAAAAAAATGGGTAACTTCACTTTAGATCCCTGAATTAACAAGCAATTTGAGAAACCCTCCAACTTCAAAACCTCTCAATTTGGACTTTTGAACTTTCAATTTCAATTTGAACCTATCCGTCAAATTTTAAACGTTTTCTTTCAAATAGTTTATTGATTTTAATGTTCAAACATGCACATCATGATAGATTATGCATATATTAGTAAGTGAAAATTTCCGATTTTATATTCTATGATGTCTTAGGAAGTTAGGGGGACTAATTTTTGAATGAGTTTTAGGTATAGTTTAATTTAGAGCATATGAAAATCGGGTTCTGCTGTAAACTCAGAATTTCTAAGTTGCCAGCAACAGTGATAAAGATAAAAAAGTTTATGTAGGTGCACAGTACATGCCCAGAAATCACAAAATTCTTTACAGTTTTTAGAATTTATTTGGGGATTTCATAGGCTCGAGAAAAATGAGAATCTAGAATAATAGCTCATTTGTAGAGCAAAAAATCCTAATATTCAAATGCAGACTTAGGATCCCATCCCGTTTTCGAAGAACCTGGCGGGGGTAATGGAGCTGGGTAGCCTTCGGGTGGCCCGCACCAGTGCCTGTATTCTACCAGGGAGAAAACAGGACCATGGGGTAAGGATGGATTTGATATGTTTTGTTTTACTGGAGAGTTGTCTTGTACTGGAGGGATGTTTCGAAATTATTTGCTCATTGATTAATAATACAACAGTCTGATTATCAAAAAAAAAAGACTCAGGATCTGCAATTAATTATCTCTTGGGATTTTACAAATTTAGTGAGGAAATTAGTCCAAAGAGTCAGGGAATTAAGTTTAAAAAAAAAAATTAATTGGGTTAAGGTGAATTAATTATGAATTTTTTAAGCTGCAAGGGTTTTATTGTGATAATGATTTTTAGTGAAAACACATTATTTTATAACTTGGGTTTTATGGCTCATAACGAAATAATTTTTAGATATGTGGTAATTAATTACCTCTCATAGTCTCATATATATATATATATCATTATGTTTCGCTGAGTGCACCCTGGTTAACCAGGTGGCCCAAATTCACTCACCTTGTGGCCACAAACATGATCAGTGAAGGAGTTCTTTCAAATTATGCGCAACCCCAATACACGTACGGGGCAAAATCATGTACATGGGACGTACGTACAAGAGAAAATTTAAGAATTCATCTCATTAAACTTGTGTTTATTTTGAATAAGTGCACTAGCACGTACCTTATATTTTTATTAATAATTTGATACTATTTTCTTAACATGAATTTAATTTAACATTTAATATTTCTAACAAAATAAAATAAAAGAACAAGAGATAGGAAGTGAAGAGGGATTAGGGGGTTTTAGCTTAAGGGGGCCACTAATATTGAGAAGGGAGGAAATGATAATGCATTGGGAGATCGTCCAATCACATGCTGAGGAGAGAAGTGTTGACACAACATTCAATGAGTCTCCCATGATTATGGTTTGTAGGCCAGAAACAAGGGTTTTTATTTTACTTATGTTCCCTTCATTTCACCGTAAAATTATTTTCGGAAAATGCTTTTTATATTTTTGGGTATTTAGTATGACATAAAATAATAGTCAATGAAAAATATTTTTCCTTTGATAAAAAATTCTTTTTTAATTTTCGAAAAATGGCCGGTTTCCATTTTTGAAAACCATAAACCATTTTTAGAGTTTGAGCATCTCATTCTCAAATTGATTAACCCTGCCAAGACCCCACCGAGACTTAACCTGCTTGGACCTACCCGAGACCCGCCAAGAGTTGATCAGGACCTGCTTGGGACCCGACCAGACCTACTTGGGACCTTGCTTGGACTTGCCCGGGATCCCACCAAGACCTGACCAGGACTTCACCAAGACCCGCTTGGGACTTGACTGGGACCCCGCTAGGAGCTGACCGGAACTTGCCTGGGACCTATCCAGGACCCCACTGGGACTCGACTTCAAAAAATATTTTTGGTAAAAACCATTTTCCTGCAAAATGATTTCTTATAAAACATTTTTCGGTATTTGGCATATATGGAAAATCATGTAGGATCTCGATCGGGTCCCCTACGTCGAAGAATGTTTTTAGTAGAAAACATTTTCCTTCTATTCCCACACAATCGAAGACAAAGGTCCACTTATGTCTGTAATTGTTTTTTAAAAAATTATTATTAAACAATAAAAGACACATGGAGATTATTGGTGTAACAATCTCGATCCTCTTCTAGGGAGGTATTTGTGAATTTAGTTACAAGCTACTTGGGATTTTAGGAAAATTGTAGGCTCAGTTTAGTAATGAGAATTGACCACTGTGTTGATAATTTTAATCATTTTAATCCAAATTGATACAAGGGGCGAAAATGATAAATATATAGGCTCTCTCTCTTTATAACTCACGCTCTCTCACTCTAGGGTTTGGTGAAGCAACCGGGTGTTTAAAATTCTCTTCTCATAATTGATATTTAAGGGTTTTGGGATTTCAGGATTTGTAAATTACTATAACATACATATAAACTCGAGATTGAATTATTTAAAATTCAAGTTAATTTATTTACTTAACTAAAATGATAAAATCTTAATAATAATTGGTATGGATTTACCAAAAAAAAAAAAATAACAGTCATGATATTTACTTTATATATATAAAAAAAAGAAGGACAAAAATTTCCTTCAAGCCAGTCTGGAGGAAATATTCTCCAATCCAATTTAAAATAGTGCTAATCACTTTACTAATTTAGACTAACGCTTTAAATCCTTATAGACACCTTACACTATTTTAAATGGGTTTGAGGATATTTCCTCTGTAGATTGATTTGGAGAAAATTTCTGCATTAAAAAGAAATGAATAAGTTAACTGAGCAGCTGGGAAACAAGCTCAAGTTCACTAGAAAAATAAATGAGCCAAGCCCAAACAAATTATTTAACTTAGAGATAAGCTCAAGCTCAATTCTTGAGAGTATCATGGTGGGTTTAAAACTGTTTGAGGATCTTTATCATAATTATTATCTGTCTCTTTCTTTAGCTTGTGCTTCAATCAAATTGTTTGAGGATCCTGCTCTCGGTGCAATGTGATGTTTTTGTTTGAGCAATCGCTTTTGTAAATATGTAAATGTAAGCCAACAGAGATGTTATTAAGAGACAAAGGGATTTTTTTGTCTTAGCAAATGGTTCCTTATTTCCGATTTTGTTCTCCAAAACAATTCTTAGCAACAAAAACAAAAACCTGTTTGCCAAACATGCTCTTAATATTTAGATTCATTGTAGACTAGGACATATTTACTTTGTGTTACTCGTTTGGTTCGCAAAATGTTTAGTCTATTGGAAAAAGATTAGCTACTACTGAGAATAAAAGAGTGTGAAATAGACTAGCTATTCCTATTTCTTTGTTTGGTTGTAATGTTGGAATAGAACACTGATTACATATTTCTTAATTTGTTTGGTACAAAATAATATGTTAATGAATTGAATCATATTGTGATCAAATTTCCTAAAATACCCTTATAATACAAATAAAATTTATATTATTAAGGACTTTCTTTCTTTAATTTTTGAAACATAAACAACTATACTATAATTTTTATTTTATTTTTTTAATTATGCCAGGTATGTGGCCTTTTTTTTTTTGCAATTACATTACAAAATTATTTATATATAAAAAAAATCACATAATCATCATATCACCATTTAAAAAAAAAAAAAAAACTACGAAAAGCACGCCAACTATCTGGATATCATTTTGTAGGAACTCAATTAAAATGGTATAGCAATCGTTCTTAATTTATATATATATATATATATATATATATATATCTTAACCATTAAAAAAAGGGAATATATCATGTTCCTTGTAGCTAAACTTAATCGTGCCATAACTGTAAACAAACAACACACATCTATATTATAAGGTATAAGAACACAAAGAACACACACCGGAGTCAAATTTCATTCATGGGTGTTTTTTTATTTTATTATTATTATTATTATTATTATTATTATTATTTTGCTTCTAACAATATATATACAACAATAATTGTTATGAATTTTGTTTACAATATATATACAAAACTGGTATGTGATAATCAGAGGATGCCATTAAAAAAAAAGAACAAAAAAAAGGAATAAAAAACAGAAATAAAAATAAAAAATAAAAAAAATAAAATAAAAAACTGGTAAAAAATGGAGAGACAAATAGAGAAAGAGAGAGAGAAGGGGATGAAAAATTTTTTTTACGATATACATGTACGTTAAAGTAATGATTAAGTAATTAAATTTACCAATGCTTTCAAAAGTAATACAATAAGTGCTTAGGCTTTCTAAGAGTGAAAAATCAAGCATTTCATTCATACTAAAGCCTCCAAAACACTTTTGAGCTCTATTTAGCAGCTATGGTAAATAATAATAACAATGTACTAACAGTAGCAATGACAGTAAGAGCCTGTTTGGATTGCGTTAATAAACTTAAAAAGTGGTATTAGTGCATAAAAAGATGTCCCAATCAAAAATAGGTCTGTTTAGTAAAAATTAAAAAAGCCTTTTTTTTTTTTTTTTTTTTTTTTTTTGGTCTAAAAAATTTCAAGCTTTTCTATAGAGCTCTATTTTCCAACACAATTATAAACAAGCTCTAATAATAAACAATGCTAAAGTGTTTGATTCCTTCATGCAATTTTAAAATAATTACACGCTCCAAAAATAAATATTAATTTAATAGATTGAGGGGAAAGAATTCACTTTATGAGAAAACTAACCTCTCAACAAATCTCCACAGTGGGCTGTGCCCAGTCCATTGACATAGGCCCATGTCAACAGGGGCCAATCTTGGGCCAGTATAATTTGACAATACAAGTTAATAGGGTGGGCCCATGGCCCATGGGTCAATCTGGTCTAGAATTCAAAATGAGATTTGAAACCCCACAAAGAAGTTGGACCCAGATCCGGAAAGGAGTCTATTCTTGTATTTTGCCCTTCTTTTTTAAAGATTCGATTCCTCTCTAGTTCAAATGAACCAAAAAGAATTCAAATTCAAAAAATTGCAATTATATCACAAAAAAAACTATTGTAAATCAATGTAATCCAATAGATTTTCATTTATACCAAGTTAAATCCTATTTCAAAGAAAACCTTGTCATATTCCTCATGGGCCTTCATCAATGTTGGGACAATTTATATAGCTAACATGCCCTCAAATTGGAAAATGATTCTCTCCAGTCCATTTTAGACTAAAGAATATCTAGTTAATGGTTAGGATTTCTCTAAAGAGATCATGAGGCCATAAATAAGACATTTGTCTCATTAATAAAAAATAATAATAAAATATTATATATATTTAAAAAATAATTATAAAACAAAATTATAAAAAATTAAAGGGTGGCGGCCACGCCAGTTGAGGCTGGGTAGCGCTCACCCCAGTTGGGGCTGGGGTGGTCTAAGCAACCCCATGGGCCTTGGGGGTGGTTCGGCCACCCCCAAGGGCCAAATCTAAAAAAAATAAAAAAAAAAATTAGTTTGGCCCTTGGGGGTGGCCGGACCACCCCCAAGGGCCATGGGGGTGGCTTCGGCCACCCCAGTCTGACCACCCCTAAGGGCGAAACAATTTTTTTTTTATTTTAATTTTTTCGTTTGGACCTTGGCGGTGGCTGGTGTGGCTTCGGCCACCCCTTAATTTTTTATAATTTTTTGTAATTATTTTTAAAACATATATATATATATATATATATATATATATATATATATATATATATACACACCCGAGTCAAAGCCAGGTCCCAAAAACAGGGTACCTGGTTTTTGGTTTTTCCAAACCGGAACCGGAATCGGGTCCCCGGTAATTTTTGACACCCCTATCATAAATACACAATCTAAAAAAAATCAACATAATCGACATCAGAATATCCAAATACTTCGTGTGTCAAATTACAGGTATGTTGGCACAAAATCACTAGGGCCCTACACAAAAATTTTCTATGGACTTAGACTTAGAAGGCATCACCCTTCACAATAGGAGTTTTTTTTTCAAAGGAAAAAGCCAAAAATTTAAAAAATTATTGTAAATAAGTGTAACTCATGCATGCGTGGGACTAATTTTGAAAATTTTTTCCCAAACTAGAAGGCATCGATTCATATATGGACCACATCAAAAACTCCCAACAATAATGTTATTATAAAAGACAACCAATCAGTACTGCGCTTTGAGCTTTGAATTTAGGGAGAGTTGGGTGGGGGGTGGGCGGCAATCTTTTGTGGCGAGGAAGAAAAGTAGAAGATGAAGATGATGAACTCATTTTCAATGCGCTATCTATTGTGTCAAACGTGATAGTGAAACTCATAATTGAATGGTGCAAATATTCTTAAGTGTATGTATATTGATGATGATTTTTACAGTCATTTTATCCTTTTATATATATATATATATAGCATTTCTCTTATAATAACGGAGGCAATTAAGTGGGATTGGAGATATATATATAGCATTTCTCTTATAATAACGGAGGCAATTAAGTGGGATTGGAGCTCACAATTAGAAACAAAGATTCTCTCAATTTCAAATGAAATTGATAGTATTCATATCATGGTCAAATAATACTATATACCATCTTTCCATTGAGATGAAATCCGAAAAGAAATGATGTTCCTTTACATAGTAAAAATAGGGGTGTCCAAAATTACTGGGAACCGGGAAACTGGGGAGCTGGTTCCGATTCTGGTTGCAAAAAAACTAAAAACTGGGGACCCCGATTCCGGTCCCAGTTTTGGGCACCCAGTAAAAACCGGGAAACCGAAACTAGGTGCATTTATATATAATAATAATTTTTTTTATATTTTATATATATATATATATATATATATATATATATTAAATTAATATACAAAAGAGCCAATGTCTTTATAATAGTGATTTTTCTTTGATGGTGCCAAATTATTATTTTACCCTTTGGTATTAAGCTCATCAAGTTTAATTAGTAAGGAAATAATGAATTTGAATTAGTTTGACCAGGTTTTTGAGTATTTCACCTCACTTACTTTTTGTATGATGGCGTAGATTTATGGTTAGGCCTTATTATTTCTTTGTCATAGTTAAATTAAGAGGGTTATTTGTGTCTTCTCATCATTTATATTTTCCTCCTCATCCTTCGAGAGCCTCCTCTCTCCTCATTTTTTATTTTTCCATTTTCTTCTCTTCTCCCTCTTCTTATCATCTTTCCTCCGTTTCTCTTCTTCCTCTCCACTTTTTGTATATGGTATGGATTTTTTTTTTGGTTAGTTTGCTTTTGTGTGCTTCATTTTTTGAAGATTTGCTTTTTGTGCTTAATAATTTTCTTGGTGAGTTTTGTATCAATGAGTTTGGCCGAATGGATTGATAGTTCCTTAAAGGTAAATTTCTTTCTTTTGAAGCTTTGGTTATTTGTCAATTTAATATTAAGGTGATTAAATGGTTCTGAAATGAAACCTTATGATTTTTTCATGAGGTTTCAAAAAAAAAAACAATTTAAAAAAAAAAACCGGTTACCGGACCTGGTAAAAATTGGAACCGGCCGGTAACTAGGACCTCGGTTAACCAGGACCCAGTTTCCGGTTCCGGTTTCCCAAATCCAAGAACCGGGGTATCCTGGTTCCGGTTCCCGTTTTAGTCAAAAACCAAGAAACTGGACCGGGTTGATATCCCTAAGTAAAAAGGGATGGAAAGATTTTATATTATTTAACTGTTTTTAAAGACGTGTCAACGTTGACTTCATATACATTGTTAGGGTTTGAACATTATTGGTTGATCATTCTAGGACACCGATTGATCATTCTACACAAAATTTTCCAAAGTGTCCAGAAATTATATTTTCTCTCATTTGTAACATAGGACTAATTCCAAACATACTTTAACTAAATTAGAACACTCTAACCCTAGTCTTAGAGCTCAATGTTACAAAAGTGATCCTGTTTTACCTCGACAATCTTGTCTATAAACTTATTAAGAGTTATACTCATTCTTTAATTTGTCAGGAATATTACAACAAAAAACGGTTGTACTTGTCATTGTCACATATTTAGCTACCCTAAAACCATTTTATATATTATATTTTGGTTCTTTTGTAACCTACTTTTTATTAACCATTGTTAGAGAAATTTTTATACAGCTATTGAATATATATATATATAATTTTTTTTTTTGGAAATTAATAACACTTGGACCCAGCTATTACTTATAGTAAGATACCAAATAATTTAAATTTATAATATATTTTGATATATGCTTTTGTATTATATAAGCATTCTAATAATAATATAATAAAGGGATACTTGTGAGCATTTTAGACTGCCAAAAATATAACATTTATGACTTAAAAAAAAAAGTGAATATCCTTATGTAATGCACCTAGATACTCTTATACAGAATTTTAAGAAGTTATTTAGAATATTTACCTCGCACAAATATTTTGAAAAAATACATATTTTGAACTTGAATTATAGAGCATATAAGGACCACCAATAAAATGTACATGTGATATCGGTGCTATATTGAAAGGACCACCAATAAAATGTACATGTGATATGGGTGCGTTTCCTAATTCGCTCACGATCACTACTTTTATTTTTTATTTCTATTAAAAAAATTAAAGAATATAACAAACAATTTTCAACACAAAATACTAACAAAAATTCAAAACATCCACATCAAAATACTTTTTTAATCAAAAAAAAAAAAAAAAAAAACTCCTTAAAAAGGTTATCAAACACGCTCGTAGAAGAGTAATGCTAAAAACTATATATATCTGTATCTCATAATTATTCCACGATGTTAACGTGATAGTTACAACTAATTATTAGATCAAGTATTGTTAAATTAAAAAATAATAATAATAATAAAATAAAATATTGTGTGATAATTTTAAAATACAAATATGGTATGGAGCTTTAGTTTCTATAAAAGCAAATATGGTACAAGTGACATGATCATGTTGATATATCCCTGTTTTTTAACATGTGTTTATATATAGAATGTGCCATAAAAGCAAAAGAGAAATAATAGTTTTTATTTTTATATTTTTTGACGTGACTTTTACGATTACAAGTAAATTATAATTTAATAATTATTTATTCAAAACTTAATAATAATTTTAAAATCAGGTAATGGAGAGTGTTGCATTGCATTGCCGAGGCAAAATAGAATTTCCTCAACCCTAGAAGGGGTGCTTATGTGTACTATGAAAATGAAAACTCTTCCTCCGTACTTCGTCCCATCTGTACAGCTGCACCACGGAACTGATTCCACGTGTCATCTGCTGATCTTAACCATACAATTATTGGACAAAGGACACCGGACGATCTATCACTTGTACGAATCGCTAATAATTTAAATAATTAATATAAAAAAATTTATATCACACAAATTACTTAAATGGAAGACTATATCACTCAAAATTTATTTGAGAAAATAAATTCTACATAAGTTTTTTGCATCAATTGCATTCGAAAGACAGAAAGAGACTAAGAGAGGTTAAACAATGAGAAAGAAGATAAAAAAAATTATTACAATAATTATTCATGACCGGATTTTACATTTGCTTTTAGATACATTAATGGAGGGTTTTTTTTTTTTTTTTCCCCTGACATTTTTATTAGCTATTTTAGCTAAAAATGGAAAATAACTGAGCCATTAGAAGTGCTCTTATCATCCTTGCCCTAGTGGAGGTTTGGGGGGCCGGGTTTGGGGTGTGATCAATCTTTGGTGAGCGAAGGCCAAAAGACGAAGATGAACTAATTTTCTTGAGACAAGTGGGATTGGAGCTAACTATAAGTCCTTCCATAGGTCAGGAGGTCATTCAAAAGTTTTCGATGCACACTATTTAATCATGACATATACCTCTCACCATATATGCATTCCAATTTTTTGGCTGTGTATGGCTCATTTGAACTTGAAGAGTGTTTGCTATTTTCACTGACTAAGATCACTTTTATATGGATAGATATTAATTATTAAGCAAAATTCACACAACATGGGTATATTTCAATTACCCGTCACTTTATTGGGGGAAATAAACTCAAACATGTTCAAATTCTAGTGAAGACATAAAGAAAATGAGTCAAAGGTGGCGCGAGTTGATGAGTTGGGTAAGAATGGAGATGTCAAAAAATTAAGGTGGATAGGGTTTTGGATAGACCTAGAATATTGCTTTATTCTGGTTTTATTTGGCAAAACAAGGGTGGTGAATGCTTCATAATCATCACACATTGTTGCTAGAATTTTTAAGGAAAAATACTATCCCCATGCCAAAGGGTTTTTTTTAGGCAAATATGGGCTGCAAGCAGTTGTATACATGGAGAAGAGAGCATATGAAATTCCCAGAAACTCTTAAAAGCTAGTCTACTATTGAGAGTGGAAAATGGAGAATCAATTAAAATTTGGAAGGATAAATGGATTACGATCCCCACATAATATGTTGCCCAATCATTGGACAAATTCTTGGTAAAGACGCTCGGGTAAAAGAATTAATTGATGACGACACAAGGCGGTGGAAAATCAATATGATTAAAGAAATATTCAATGTAGATGAAGTGACAAGAATGAGAAGTGCTACACTTCCCATATTCTTTCTCTAAAATATGATTTCCAAACGATGTGTTACAATCTAATAAGATTTATTATTTAAAAAAATGTGTCACAAATTCATGAAATAGTGACATTGAATAGTACTCTTTGGTCATAGTTTTTCATCAGAATATTTGTGCTTAAGAAAATTCCTTTAGCTTTGAGCTTAGCTATTTAGCTTTCATTTCTCACACGTATGATATGTGATACCATATCATAATTTATTTTCTAGCCTTACTCATATTATCACACTTTTCATATTTTTAGATACTTTAGGCTAGTGATTCTGCTATTATATATATATATATATATATATATATATACACGTTTTAGATTACTTAACCTTAATGAAGAATTCTATTTACTCTCATTTTTTTTACTTTTATAGGTGACTTTTAAAATTGCAATTAAATCAAAATTTAATAAAAATCCAATTCATATATCGGATGATAATTTTAAAAGCAACCTTATTTAATATTGTTGGGAGAAACATATATTCCACTTTGCATTTTGAGCAATCTAAAACCGGTAGTTGATGTTCTGTACTACTTTTCTTGTCCCCCTAGCTAGGAAAGGTAGTTGGATTGACTTGCTGACTCTTCAACTCCTCCTTTAACACCACTAAATTAAATTCTCACTTCTCTCTCCCTCTCCTGCCTCTCTTCATCAGCAAGCTAGCAATATTAATTGTCTCTCACTGTCCCTAGCAGCAAAAATATCACCTCTCTCTCTCAAATGGCACCAAAAAATATTGATGGATCAGCTAAGAAAGTAGCACTCAACAAAGGAGCATGGACTGCAGAGGAAGATCAAAAACTCTCTCAGTACACTGAAATCCATGGTGCAAAGAGGTGGAAAACAATTGCACTTGAAGCAGGTTCATTACCACTTATCTTAAGATTAAACCTATATATATATATCACAAGGGAAAAAAAATATGTTTTTCTAACTTTAATTTATTTGATGATAGGTTCTCATGTTTTTTGCAGGTTTAAATCGATGTGGGAAGAGTTGCAGATTGAGATGGTTGAATTATCTAAGACCCAATATATATCAAAAGAGGCAACATTTCAGATGCAGAAGAGGATTTGATACTTAGGCTTCATAAGCTACTCGGGAACAGGTGAACATAGTTTTACTTGACTGCTATACAATTAGGATGACATATTTTTTCAATGTGAACGAAATCCGTGAATGTGTGAGTACATGTTTATTATACAGGTGGTCTTTAATTGCTGGGAGACTTCCCGGAAGAACCGACAACGAGATAAAGAACTATTGGAATTCTCATTTGAGGAAGAAAATAAATCAGAAGGAGAAAGTAGTGGTGTCAGCAGCCCAAGAGATCAACATTTTGACACAGGAAACCTGCACCATCACTCATGCGGACGTGGAGGGTGCTAAAGGAAGTGGGACCTCTGCAGGAAACCTTGACATGAACACCTTCTTTGACTTCACCATTGATGGATCATATGGTTTAGAGTGGGTGAACAAATTTCTTGAACTCGACGAGGATCCTTGGCTCACTCATTATCAAAGGTGAGCATTAATGTTATATATATGGGAATAATAATTGTTGTTATCTCCTTATTCATGAAAGAAAAGGAAAAGAAAAAGAAAATTCTCCTAGAAAACAAGCCAGGACTGAAACTCAGACCAAAAGAAAGCAGAATTGTGCTGGATATTGCTTTTTGTTTTTGTTTTGGATAATGACATTTCTATAACAACGACAAAAACAACCAAACAAAGCTGTACAGAAAAAATCTGAATCTTATGAGATTCAGGCTAAAACATCTACCGTACCTTAACGACAAAGAATCAATATAATTGCAAAACCACAAAGGAAACAGCAGACAAACAACTTTACAACCCTCAAATCAGAACATCGAAAGAAAGCTTAAAAGACATAAAATAAAATAAAAAAGAACAACAATTAAGAAAGACAACAATATTATAGTAATATGAAGAGATCTCTAGGAAGTTTTACGTAAATATATATATGAAGAAATTAACGTCTATCATGATCATCAGCCAAATGCATGCATGGCAAGCCTTACATATATGGCGAAGTTCCTTTACGTATTTCAAGAGGAGCTCAGTTTACATGGAATCAACGTAAAAAAAGATGAGCTTTCTGTAAACTATAGAGCAGGGATTTAGTCAATGAAAAATGCTCCATCGATCTTTACATATATCACTACAAAAATACTAATTTTTTCCCGACTTAAGTTTTCTGACATGTCAAGTGGTCTGACACGTCAGAAAAATTTTGACACGTCAGAAAATTTCTTGACGTGTCAAAATTAACACGACAATAATTTAAAAATTATTAAAAAATAATAATTTTTCTTTTTTTTAAAAAAAAAAATTTCTGGATTTTTTTTTTCAATTAAAATATATATATATTTTTTTAATTTAGTTCACCGGCCAGTACCGTTTCTCCATTTTCTCCCAGCCAACTCTCTCCCTGCTCTTCTTTTCTCCATTTTCTCACTCTCTAGCTCTCTCTTCTTTCCTCCATTTTCAAAACCCAAACCCAAAAAATCTTCAAAAAATTAAAAACCCAAATCAAAAACTAAAATCAAAAAATCAAATTGAAAAATCAAAAGCCCAAACGTCAAACCCAACAAATCTTCAAAAAATCTTTTTATCTTCTCCTTTATTGTTTTTCTTCTTCTTCTGCTTCTCTTCTCCTTTTCTCTTCTTCTTCTTCTTCTTCTTCTCTTCTTTCTCTCTTCTCCTTTTCCTTTTCTTCCCTTTAGAGGGAGCTGGCCGGCTGTTATATGCAGAGAGAGAGAGAGAGAGAGAGAGAGAAGAGGGAGATTGAGATCGAGAGAGAGCTCATGAGTCTGGAAATAAAAGAAAAGGGATGAAAGAAGTTGAATAAATTAAAAGAATTATAAAGGGAAAGAAGAATAAATAAAGAATATACAGGGAATAAAGAATAATAAAAGAATAAATTAAGGGAAAAGAAGAGGGAAAATGAGGGAAAAAAGTTGAAAATCCCGCCCAATTTTTTAGTGACGTGCCAACATTTAACACGTCAGAAATAAACCAGATTTAAAATATATATATATATATATATATATATATATAACATGATATAAAAAAATAATAAAATAATAATAATAATAATAATACTGACATGCTGAAACCAGCACGTCAGAAATGGACCATATATATAAATAAAAATAAATGAAAATAAAGAAATACTGACGTGCTGTTTTAGCACGTCAGAAATATTATATATATACACCTGATATTAAAAAAAAAAAAAAAAAATTAAGAAATACTGACGTGTTAGTTTTAGCACGTCAGAATATATAGAATTAGCAGTACGAAAAAACATAAGTGTAACAGTACCCCTACCTTAAACCCTAGCTTTTATTCAAATTTGTTTTAAAAACGTGCATTTATTATGGTGTTTTAAATGCTATCAAATTCAACTAGGAAAGAAAAATATGTTATCAAATTTCAAATCGCACGTTAATTAGTTGAGCTAGCACAATTTTTATTAAAAAGTACTTCTTACAAAATTGCTTAAAGGAATCTTATCCCTTTTTGGAAAGCATTGAAGTAAACTTTTTTGCTTACTACACTAGTACGTTAAACATGTATAGTGATTTTAATTAAGGGCCAAGAGTTTTAAAAACACCAAAAACCATGCAACGTAGGATATCAACCTCCCTAAAAACATGCATACAAACATTCTAAGAACCAAAAACACCTAATAACCGACCAGTACTATCATATATATATATAACACACCATTTTGCAAAGAGCCAAGCTTATCAATTCCTCTCTTTGATTAAAAGAATTGCATTCTTGCAAGTGTTTAAACTCTCTTCCTTTTCTTTAAAAAAGTTACTGATTTTAATGTTCAAACATGCACATCATGATGATATATAGATTATGCCCCAATAAGGATGAGCTAGCTAGTATGGTTGTTTTACTTACATTTGGATGGTAGGAATAGTTAGAACATATGGATCACACATATGATATCAACACACAAAAGTGTAAGTGAAAATTTCAAATTTTATAGGCACTGATTATTAGCAAAACAAAAGTGTAATCTTGTTCTATGATGTCTTAGGGGGACTAATGTTTGAATGAGTTTTAGGTATAGTTTTAGAGGTTCTGCAGTAAACTTAGAATTTCTAAGTTGCCAGCAACGGTGATAAAGATTAAAAAGTTTATGTGCATGCCCAGAAATCACAAACTTCAAGCTAATGTTATTTGTTATTGCTTATTAATAGTTTTTAGAATTTAATTGGGGATTTCATAGGCTCGGGCAAAATGAGAATCTAGATTAGCTCATGAGTTGTAGAGCATAATATTCAGAGAGAGACTTAGGAAGTTAGGATATACATATCTCATGGGATTTTACAAATTTAGTGAGGAATTTAGTCCAAAGAGTCAAGTTAAAAAAACTGGGTTGATGCAATTTGGAGTTAAGGTGAACTAATTATGAATTTTTGAAGCAGCAAAGGTTTTATTGTGATAACGATTTTTAGTGAAAACAGATTATTTTATAACTTGGGTTTTATGGCTCATAACGTAATAATTTTTAGATATGTGGTAATTAATTACCTCTCATATATACATCATTATGTTTTGCCACGCTGAGTGCACCTTGGTTAATCAGGTGGCTCAGATTCATTCACTTCGTGGCCGCCACGAGCATGATCAGAAAGAGTTCTTTCAAATTATGCCAACCCCATCGTGTACATGGGACGTACAAGAGAAAATTTAAGAAATATACCTACATGTTTAAACAAAGTAAATTTGCTCTAAGGGAATTTTAGAAAACGATTTAAACAAAAATGAATTTATATATATATATAAAGTGTTGAGATCGAAGAATTGAAGTAATATATAATGATTTTCATGCGATTTTAAAGAGCAAAATTTTTTAAATATACTATTTTAAAGAATATGAATTTAACTAAACTATTTTCTTAGTTGGAAATTTTACTTACTAAGGGTTTTTTTTTTTTTTTTTTTTTTTTCAGTTTATGAGCAGCATGCATTAGGAGGCTATGCCGGGACGGAGGCTTAAGAAATCATTATAGTTAATCTCATCAAACCTGTGTTTATTTTGAATACGTGCCCTAGCACGTACCTTATATTTTTATGAATAATTAGACACTATTTCCTTGACATGAATTTAATTCAACATTTAATATTTGTAATGGTAACCTTATGATGCTTTGCGTCTTTGATGGCAGTTGTTGACATGCCTAATCCTAACGGCCGGAGGCCCTAAGACAAGGTAGGCTTTTATTTTTTATTTTATTTTTATGGTAAAAAAAGAAAAGTATCTAACAAAATAAAATAAAAGAACAAGAGATAGGAAGTGAAGAGGGATTAGGGAGGTTTATGCTTAAGGGGGCCACTAATATTGAGAAGGGAGGAAATGATAATGCATTGGGAGATCATCTAAATACATGCTGAGGAGAGAAGTGTTGATACAACATTCAACGAGTCTCCCTCGAGGGAGACTATGATTATGGTTTGTAGGCAAGAAACAAGGGTTTTTCTTTTACTTATGTTCCGTTTGTTTCACCGTAAAATTATTTTCGAAAAATGTTTTATGTATTTTTGGGTGTTTAGTATGATGTAAAATAATTGTCAACGGAAAATATTTTCGCTTTGATAGAAAATTCTTCTTTAATTTTCGGAAAATGACCGGTTTTCATTTTTGAAAACCCTAAACCATTTTTCGAGTTTGAGCATCTCATGCTCAAATCGACTGACCCTACCAGGACCCTGCCGAGATTTGATCGGGACCCGCCCGAGACCCCGTTAGGACTCGCTCGGGACCAGATCGGACCTACCCGAGACCCGCCAAGAGTTGATCGAGACTTGCTTGGGACTCTACCAGACCTACCTAGGACCTCGCTGGGACTTGCCCAAGACTTGCCTAGGATCCCCCGAGACCTGACCAGGACCACGCCGGGACTTGACCAAGACCCGCTCGGGACTTGACCGGGACTCACTCGAGATCCCGATGGGACTTGACCGAGACCCCGTCGGGACTTGACTGAGACCTACTCGGGACTTTGTCCAGGACCCCGTTGGGACCCGACTTCGGAAAATATTTTCGGTGAAAAACATTTTCCTAGAAAATGATGTCTTAGAAAACATTTTTTTCGATATTTAGCATGTGCGAAAAATTAGGCAGGGTCCCTGGAAAATGATGTCTTAGAAAACATTTTTCGATATTTAGCATGTGCGAAAAATTAGGCGGGGTCCCAGTCGAGTCCCCGATGTCGGAAAATATTTTCAACTGAAAACATTTTCCTTCAATTCTCATACATAATCAAAGACAAAGGTCCACTGATGTCTGTAATTGTTTTTTTTTTTTTAAATATATTTTTTTTGTTGGAAAATATATCAATCTCATTCATTGATAACACGAGTATAAAGCTTTAATAACACAGAGCGAAAGCTCTGAAGCAACCATAGTCGAAGCAACGAGATTACAAGCGTTAAAGATGACGTATTACATTCCAAACTCTAGCAAGCTGCTAACCAACGACTAATCATCATATTAAAATAACAGATCTGTGTCACATAGACTCCATCCAATGCATATGTAGCTCTTATTCCTTGACCCTAGAGCAAAAAACCTCATGTCGAAACGCATCCTCCTCGACCTGAAAGCCAAGAAATCGATCACATCCACAACCCAAGGGTCTGGACCAAAAGCAAATACTTTGAAGAGCATCAAGTAGGCAGATCAAGAGAGGACAGAGCCTTATTAGAAGCAACAAACACAAATACAAGGAAAAACAGGAAGGAAAAAAAAATAGGGAAACTGAAAAAAACAACAAAAAGGAAATACAACCAAAGGAAACAACAGAAAAACATTCTCTGCGGATGATGACAGCCGGGAGGAAGCCAATCGCGTGCTAGCCGGAAACTAAAGCGGAAGGTGGCGTTGAAAGCTCATCACGGGGGGACGCATGAAAAGACCGGCGGCAAATGGTGGGCAGCAAAGCAAACGTGGAGAAGATCGACGGTTCACTCAGAACCGAGGGGAGAGTTTGAGTGAAACCCCAAGGGCGGCACCCACACAGAGTGTCAAACAAGCAAAAAACCAAAACAAACCAACAGGAAATAAAAACACCAGAACACGATAGAACCGCGGCAGAGGCGATGGACTCGAGCAGAGCCGGAGAGCCAGGAGGAGGGATTCACGTCGATCCAAGAGCCTAGTCAGATTCTACAGAAAAACAGAGGAGATGGCAAGGCGACGAGATGATGGGGCTGGGCTTTAAGACGAAGAGAGGGGTTGAGTAAAAAGGAGGAGAGGGGCTGAAGAAACGGGACACAAGAGGGGAAAGGGGCGGAAAAGAAGGGGGGAAGCACTGTACAAAAAGCTAGGGAGCATCAGGTAAATTGACTAGCACAAAAGGGTTGGGGGCTCCCATCTAGACGGCGCTCACACGTACAACGCAGGGACTAGGGTTTTTTGGGAGAGACGCGCAATTTTTAAAAAATAATTATAAAACAATAAAAGGCACATGGAGATTATTGGTGTAATAATCTTGATCCTCTTTTATTAAGGTATTTGTAAATTTAGTTACTAGTTACTTGGGATTTTACTTTTTAGGAAAATTGTAGGCTCAGTTTAGTAATGAGAATTGACCACTGTGTTAATCCGAATTGATACAAGGGGCGTAAATGATAAATATATAGGAAAAGAATCCTCTCCGTTTTTTTTTTTTGTAATAATCATCAGATTTCATTTTGTATTCAAGCAAATCAACATATAGTCAGAGCAGATTGCTCTGAAGCAAGAATCTCAGAAATACAGTCAGGGGACTTATGAGTCCACGTTCTGTCCAGAGTCTGCATCGTAGAGAACCGTGCCAACCCATGCGCAGCTTGGTTAGACTCTCGCCTGACGTGGTTCATTTTCCAGCAAGGGAAATGCTAGAGGGCAGTGCGTATATCTTCAATTAGGTGACCTCTTCGGCTCCAATCTGGAACATCAGACAGCACAGCCTCAATGACCACCTTTGCATCCCCCTCCAAACTTATTTGCATGAGACCCAGATCACGCGCCAAATGGAGGGCCAAGATGGCTGCTGACGCTTCAGTAGCTGCTGGCTTAAGGAGACCAACCCACATGGGGCTCCTCGTTGCCTGTAAGTTCCCTTGATGGTCTCGAATCACAACGCCCAACCCAGTCCTCCTAGTTTCCTTTGCAATCGCAGCATCCCAGTTCACTTTGTACCAACCTGGCCTTGGCGCCATCCATCTTTCTATAACAGCACCATCTTCCTGAGCACTGCTCCGTATTTCCCCTGCCCGAGCCTGTGGAAATCCTTCAACACATTATCTGAAGCCTTGAGAAGGGAATTGGGATGTGAAAATGAGCCTTCATACAGATATTCATTCCTCTTTAACCATATCCTTCTGGCTATCATAACAAAACTCTGAAACTCCTCAACATTACATTTCCTCAACATCTCTTCTGTAACCCCTAGAAAGTCAGCATCACCAAATGAGCTTTTTTGGAATTTAATAGATCCCCCACTCCATACATCTTGAGCTGATGGGCATTGCCAGAGAATGAAAAACTCTTTCAACTTCACATCCACAAATGGGACAGCTGGGGTTTGTGATTACCTTTCTTCAGAACAAATTCTCACTTGTTGGCAGAATATCTTGACATGCACGCCAAAAATAAACCTTCTCCACGTGTGGAATCTGCAACTTCCATAGAGCTTTCCAGACCGTGCTAATATTCTTCTGAGAAGAACACTCTGCCACCTACGAGGATTCCAATTGTTTTTGGATATGATATGTCAGGGGCGGACCCACGTTTTGTGTTGGGGGGACGAATCTCCCCCCAAAATTTTTTTCAACCCCTCTTATTAGGGGCTTAGAAAGAAAAAAAAAAAAAAAAAAAATCCAGATTTTAGAGGTTTTCCAAAATAAGTGCCCCCCAAAACATTTCTTTGTATATATTCACTCAACTTCGTCCCCCCAAAAGTTTTTTCAACCCTTCTTATTAGGGGCTTAGAAAGCAAAAAAAATCCAGATTTTAGAGGTTTTCCAAAATAAATGCCCCACAAAACATTTCTTTGTATATATTCACTCAAGTGATTCTCTTTGGACTCTATTCGTTCCAGCCTCTGCTCCTCTGCAGCATTCAAGACAGCAGTGAATGACAATCCTCCTCCTCCTCTCTCTTTTTAATCTCATTCAATATTCATTTCACTTCTTGAAATTTAGGGAATTAATTTTGTTGGCACCTTGGCACATAAACTAATGAACGACGGATCACTCAGTGAGAACACTCATTTCAATGGTTCAAAGATCTTAGAAGATCAACTCCTCATTATTACCACCACTCACGTCCATGTAAGTTTGTCCCCCCAAATAACAAATCCTGGTTCCACCCCTGTGATATGTGCTATTGACTAAAAAGATTCCCCTTGCAGTACCCCTCCATATCAACTTATCTTCTTGATTAGTGTGACTAATGTGAATCGATTGTATCAAAATTTTCTCCTCTACCGAAAATAGAGAAATGCTAAAGGCCCAACTTTTTTGCCCAACAAAAGTCCAACTTTTGCCTTATTTTTTTTTTAAAAAAAAAAAATTAAAAATTAAAAATGGAAAAAATGTCTGAAGTAACTCTATCTATTTTTGGCCTTTCTTTTATTTAGTATTTTTTTTGTTTAAAATGAAAAATGGTATTTTTCTTCATAATAATGACATTTTCTTAATAAAAAAAATGACATTATTATGAAAAAAAAAACTATTTTTCATTTTTTTTAAAATACCAAATAAAAGAAAGACAAAAAATAGATAGGGTTGCTTCAGACATTTTTTATTTTTTATTTTTTATTTTTTTAAAAAAGGCAAAAGTTGGACTTTTGTTGGGCAAAAAAGTTGGGTTCCTATCATCCCTCACGAAAATAATTGGTCCAGTAATTGTTGCTTCCACACATGCCCAGCTTCATCAATCAATTGGCTAACAGTAGCTGACGGGTCAAGCATAGTTGGAGGAGATTGCACCCGAAAAGTGGAGGGGTTAGGTAGCCACCTATCCTTCCATATTCTCGATTTTTTTCCATTCCCAATCCTCCACACCAAACCCTCCCTAATCAGTGCACAAGAGCTCTGAATGCTCCTCCAAGCAAAAGATGGCTTCTTTTGTAATGAGGATTCAACGATCGAGCAATCTGGGTAGTGGCTTCCATTATGCGAGCCACTAAGCTATCCGGTGTAGTCCACATCCTCCATACCTGTTTTGCCAAAAGTGCTTTATTGAAACAAGCAAAATCACGAAAGCCCATTCCTCCACATGCCTTAGACACCCCCATTTTACTCCAACTCATCCATGCAATCTTCCTATCCTCTCCCTTATTTCCCCACCAGAATCTTCGCATAAGGGAATTAATTTCTGCACACATGGATTTTGGAAAAAGGAAAACACTCATGCAATAAGATGGAATTGCTTGGATTATCGCTTTTAAAATAATTTCTTTCCCTGCTTGGGAGAGAAATCTTAATTTCCAATCTTGTAGCCGTTTTCACACCCGCTCCGTTACGCTCTTAAAAGCTTTAATACGGGAACAACCCACCAAGGCTGGCAAACCCAAATATTTGTCGTAGCTATGTATTGCTAGGATCCCTACAAACTCCAATATGTTTTCCTTCTCACCCACCGGGGCATTTTTACTGAAGAAAATCGAAGTCTTGTTGCTATTCATTTTTTGCGCCGACGCGTCTTCATAATTTCTCAAAATGGCTGACAGATTACTCCATTATGCAAGAGTGGTCCTGCAAAACAATAAACTGTCATCTGCGAAAAAAAAGATGGTTGATCTTGGGTCCCCTCTTTGATGTCGGCACCCTAAATAAAAGTCCCTCCTTATTTGCACTGGTTACCATGGAACTCAAAACCTCAACACATATAAGGAAAAGGTAGGGCGAAATTGGGTCTCCTTGCCTAATGCCTCTCGTGGGATTTATATGCCCACAAGGTTCTCTATTGATCAAAATCGCATAATGGGCCAAAGAGACACACATCATCACTAATCGGATCCATCTCTCATCAAAGCCCATTTTCCTCATCACCGCCTCTAGAAACCTCTACTCCACCCTATCATAAGCTTTACTCATATCTAGCTTAACCGACATAAAACCTTTCTTTCCCCTCATTCTGGTTTGCATTGTATGAAGGGTTTCATACGCTGCCAAAATATTATCCGCAATTAATCTCCCCGGAATAAAGGCACTCTATGTCGGGAAAATAATATGTGGGAGGAATTTTTTGAGCCTATTAGCTAGGACCTTAGAAATCAACTTATACAATACTTTACAAAGACTAATGGGCCTAAATTCAGTCACACATTCCGCATTCGTAGTCTTTGGGATAAGGGCAATATGAGTCAAGTTCAAATTAGGCGGTATAAAACCAGAATTGAGAATATCAAGTAAACCTTTACATACCTCCTCTCCCATGACTGCCCAATTTTGTTGAAAAAAACAAGCGTTCAACCCATCCAGTCCGGGAGCTTTTAGTGGCGCCATTTGGTATAAAGCTTTGCTAATTTCATCCATAGTAAAGTCATCCATTAGCTCAGCATTCATGCTATCCGACACACGCGTTTCAATATGTTGCAGACACGAGCCCAAGTCTCCTTCCCTATGAGCTATAAATAAATTGGTAAAGTAATCAACAAAGGCCGTACCCAATCCATCCGAAGACTCCCACCACTGCCCCTTCTCATCCATAATCCTTTTAATTCTGTTTTTTCTCCTCCTTGATTTGACATAAGTATGAAAATATTGTGTATTCCTATCCCCATACTTGAGCCAATCCACCTTAGCCCTTTGACGCCACCAGAGATCCTCTTTTTCCAATTGGACTTGAATTTCACGTTTAAGTTTGGAGATTGCATCACTGTTCCCCATCTCCTCATGGCCTTGCATATTGGCCAATTGTTCTCTTATACGTGCTATGGACCCAACCTTGGGCTCTTGTAATGTATCATTCCATTGTCTAAGTTTCTGCATGCATGCAGAAAGCGGACAATATTGTGTGTCATTAAGGTGTGGTGTTACAAAATAGTATCAGAGTCATTGCCCAGCTTGAGATGGGGGGAGCGTGCACAAGCCCATGAAGGTCGCTAGCGGGTGCTCGCTGGGGCGGACACCAAGAATGGGCAAATCCCATGAGGGTCGCCAGCGAGGATGGTTGGTCCTAAAAGGGAGTGATTGTGACGTCCCACATCGCCTAGGTATGGAGATGGGGATGTGCTTAAATGTATACTACACCCTTAATGACAACAACGCGTTTTAAAGCCGTGATGGTGTGTCACTGGGGTTGGATGCTACAGTTCCCCATTTCCTCATGGCCTTGCATATTGGCCAATTGTTCTCTCATACGTGCTATGGACCCAACCTTGGGCTCTTGTAATGTGTCATTCCATTGTCTAAGTTTCTGCATGCATGCAGAAAGTTTACTTTCTAGCCCATCCCACCCTCTGTTTTGTGCCCTTGGTTGCGTCCAGAACGTCTTTATCACGTCTTTACACCCATCCTCCAATGCCAATCCAGCTTCATATCGGAATTGCATAACTCCGTTTTTTCTCTGAATTATTTTTTTAAGGGACAAAACTAATGGGGCATGATCCGAGGAAACAACGGCTCCCACCGACACCACAGCCTCAGGGAATAAAGACCTCCATTCTAGATTGGCCACTCCTCGATCAAGCCACTCCTTAATGAAGTCCTTCCCTTCTCGACAATTGCTCCATGTATATTTAGGTCCACAATAGCCCAAATCGATCAAATTACAGTCCTCCAATATTTGGTGGAAAGCTTGCATATGACTCTTTAGCCTCACACTTCCCCCCCCCCCCCCCCCCCCAATTTTTTAGTTCCATTCAGTACTTTGTTAAAATTACCAATGCAAATCCATGGAGAAGGAGCTAGTCGGGCGAAATACTTGAGTAAAGCCCACGCCTCATGTCTCTTGGAGGTCTCGGGGTGGCCATAGAACCCCGTAAATCTCCAAACTAAATCAGCCTTGGGTCCGTTTATAATAGCATTAATATGCCTGCTACTGAAATTTTGGACTTCCACCTTGGCATCTGCTCCCCACAACAGTCCCAACCTTCCACTTCTCCCTACACAATCCACCACAAACATATTAGAGAACCCCAATTTGAGTTTAATATTTTCCATTTTCGTTCTTCGCAATTTGGTTTCCATGACAAAAACTAGGTCAGGTTTCTTTTCCTTCACCATCAGGCAAAGGTCTTGAACTGTCCAGAGGTTCTCAAGCCCCTAGCAGTTCCAACTAAAAATAATCATTGCGGTCGACAGGGCTGAATTTCAACCTCCGCCAATCCCGATCCATTTGTTGAGCCAATTTCGAGCATAGCCTTCTGTCCTTTCTTTGATGTCCCCACCTGCCTCACTTCCCTACCAACTCCTTTCTTTTGATTCTCTCCTTGTGTCCCAAGAGACTCCTCCTCTGACTCTTTCAGCTATTCCCTCTCTTTACGTTTCCACGTCATCATCGCCTGCATTGCATTTGCATTGGCAATACCCCTTGGTTGGTTGCTGCTTGCTTGGGCCTCCTTGACATTTTTTTCTATGTGAACAAATCGCAGACCCTTATAGACTCCTCCAGGACAAGGTTGTTTTTCTCCAGTCCCATCCAAGCCCACACTTTTCTTTGGGCTTGCGCTCATCCTCCGTTGACCCTTAGGCCCCAAAGCCCCAATGTTTTCTTGGCGCCTGTCTTGTGCATTAGCCTCCGCCCACATGCCTACCTTAAAAGCTAAAGGATCTTCAACTTGACTTTTGGTTCCCATATTTTCAAATTGGACAGGATCATCCTTCCTATTTTGCACCCACTGGAATCCCACAGGTTGGCTGTACGTTTTCGTAAATCTTTCCTTATAGGTTTGATTCTTCTCATTAAAACCCCCAACTCCTTCTCCACGATTTGCGCCACTATATTCGCTCCATTCCTTTCTGGTTGGCAATCTGAATCTTTCCCGAATTACCTCCTCGTCGCCGAAAAAATCTTGGTTTCTACTCCTGCTTCGATCACCCCTCACCGGCCTTCATTATCTCCACACTGTGTTCTTTCATCTGTGGCTGGTGGTTCTAAAAGATACCGTCCTTGCTTAGGAGCATAAGCTCCATGGTTCCGATCTACTCTCCTTGTTGGTGAAGATGCTCGGAGCCATGGCCTATACTGAGTTGAATCACCCTGGTTACGTAGGTCACTTATCTTCATGCATCCCCTAGGACCATGGCAAATAACCCCACACTGGAAACAAAACTTGGGTAGCCTTTCATATTGAAAGCCAATCAAGCTTGATTTTCCTTCTAATTTCATCTTCCTTCCTCTCGACAGTGGTTTGGCCAAATCAAGTAAGACCTTCACCCGCAAGTACTCTCCCCATCCAACTCCGCCTGGATCAGTGTCAATTTCTTCCACTTCACCCACTGTGGATCCAATTTTATGTCCCACTTCTCGCCCCATGCACCCCAGTGGTAAGCCATACATCCGAACCCAAAAGGAGGCCTTATCGAATTTGAGTTGTGCAGGTTATGTTTGATCATCATAGTCCTCCACACAGAAAAGGGAACCCTCAAAGACCCATGGTCGACCTTCCAAAACTCGTTTTTTGTCCCTTACATGCTCAAATTCAATAATGAATAGGTTTTCCCCTATCACTTTGAAATTCATAGTTCCAGAAGATCGCCACCATCGTTGTAGGGTGCTCTTAATTGTCTCCTTACTCACGTATCAATTTGTCACCAGCTTGCCGGACGATACAATCCTGACCCCGAGTAATCACCTCTTGAAAATCCGTCACCTGAACGTCAATCTCCTCGTCCTCCTCTTCTAGCAAAGAAAAGTTTGCCCATATCCTCGATAGATCTTCCTCCATAATGCACACACCAGGATAATCACGAACACGTAAATCCTCCACAATCTCAAAAAGACATGGAAACTTTCCTCCTCCTCTAGGTTGTCGCTAGAGAGAACACAGACCCCTAAACAATCCTCTCAATTTCAAAATCTCTCTATTTCCTCAATTTAGTGCATTTTAAAGGGCATTACATTTAATGTACTACCATCATTAAAACTTTTGGACAATACTACCCTTCAAAATGTACTAAATGGAGAAAATGGAGGGATTTGAAATGAAGATGATCATTTTCCAAATATATAGGCTTTGTCTCTTTATAACTCTCTCTCTCTCGCACTCTAGGGTTTCGTGAAGCAAACAGGTGTTTAAAATTAAATGATGCAAGGGGCAAAAATGATGAATATATAATCTCCATGAACGTTGAAAAGTGGTTGAGGTGTCCAAAAATTCAAGTTAATTTATTTAATTAATTAAAATGATAAAATCTTAATAATAATTAGTATGGATTTTACAAAAAGAAATAACAATCATGATAGTTACTTTATATATATATATATATATATATATATATATATATAATGAATAAATTAGGAGCAACTGAAAAACAAGTTCAAGTTCACTAGAAAAATAAATGAGTCAAGCCCGAACAAATTATCTATCTTGGAGATAAGCTAAAGCTCAATTCTTGAGAGTATCATGGTGGGTTTAAAACTGTTTGAGGATCTTTATCAGAATTATTATCTATCTCTTTCTTTATCTTGTGCTTCAATCAAACTGTTTGGGGATCCTGCTCTCGGTGCAATGTGATGTTTTTGTTTGAGCAATCCCTTTTGTAAATATGTAAATGCATTCTAAATGTAACCCAACAGATATGTTATTAAGAGACAAAGGGATTTTTTTTTTTTGTCTTAGCAAATGGTTCCTTATTTCCGATTTTGTTCTCGAAAACAATTCTCAGCAACAAAAACAAAAACTTGTTTGCCAAACAGGCTCTCAATATTTAGATTCATTGTAGACCCAGACATATTTAAGGCTTCATTCCTTTTAACATAAATTTTTGGAGAAACTTCACTTTAGACTCTGAACTACTACGTATTTTGAGAAAATCCCTAAATTTTTAAAACTCTCAACTTAACTCCCTAAACTTTCAATTTAATTCAATTGACCTCCTCCGTCAAATTCAACCATTAACCCCTAAGGAAAAGTACTAAAAAGAACAAATTATCCTTCGATTTTCCCTCGCTTTTTTTCATTTAAAACTTAAGGATAAATTTGAAATTTTATAAAAAAGTCAATGGTATAAAAGTTATTTTATCACTTTTAACGTTTTAAATTTGACGGAGGAATGTACATTGCATCAAATTAAAAGTTCAGACGGTGAAATTGAGAGTTTTTGAAATTTGAGAGAAGTCTTCTAAAAAATACGTAGTAGTTCAAAGATTTTAAATGAAATTTCCCCTAATTTTTTTTTTTTTTAAAAAAAAAATCCTTATTTTTGGGTATTTGATACATCCGAAAATCTAAAACAAACCATGATAAATTTACTCTAAATTCAAGATAAAAGCTTCAATTGAAAAAAAAAAAAAAAAAAAAAAAAAAAAAAAAGGTACAAAGCAAGTAATTGTTGTGAATCCTTAATCCAAACGTTCTACTAAAACACGAGAGCAAATGGCATGGATGCCTGATTTTCAACTTCACTTGTACAGAGAATAACAAAAAACAAATAAAAAGACCAATTCGAATGTTCATTGACACAATCTTGGCATAAAGAATCAGATAACTCGTAATGCCAGCAAATTAATCACACAGTATTTTTCACCAGAGAATCTCACACGCATGATTTCATTGCTTGCCTTGGAGGCGCAAAGTAAATGCCTGCAAGGATATAAGAACTTCCTTCAACTTCTCATTCACCGATTCATCGATCAAATTGCCGTCGCCGTCAAACTTCGCCGGAGGCTGGAATGCATTCAAGAAGAACTCTGGCTTGTTAATGAAATGAAGGTCCAAGTAAATTCCAATCTGGCGAAGGTGATATTGCGAGCGTCCTCCACCAAAGCCTCCTCCAGCACTTACAATTGCCGCTGCTTTATCTCCCCAAACATTTGGTGGCCTAGATGCCCAGTCAATTGCATTCTTCAGAGGTGCTGATATTGAAGAAGGGAGAAGAGAGTTAGCAAAATAAGGAAAAGTTTTACCAGTTGTACAACGATTCATGAAAAAGCTTTAGCCATCTCAATGCTATTACTTTCAAAAGAATGAGTCAAGTTACAATTAGAATTACTCATAAAGCTCAGTCTCATCTAGTAAAGAACTGATATAGAATTTAATACTCATGAGCACTTTTATAATCTACCTACCCAATATGGGACTAATTTTTTGGGGAGTCAAGTTTCTACCATAAACTGATTTAAACTCCTTTCACCTCTTTTTCCATTTATAATTGAATAAACTTACAGATCAAACTATGCCATCTATACTTGTCTCAAACTTGGAAACATGGTACTTTGAATAATGCTAAAAACTACACTTTTATCCAACCACTATCCCACTATGTTGACGTTGCTTGCCACTCCACATTTTGATTTTTTTTTTTTGAAATAAAATGACTGATCCAATGGTAGATTGGCACTATCACGTCAGCATAGTGGGATAAAAATGTTGTTTCAAAGCACTTTAGCATTGTAACATAACAAAGTAGTGACAATCCACCCTTGATTTATTTATTTTTTAACAATAGCTTATCCAAGGGTAGATAGGTACTGTCACGTTAGCATTATAGAATAGTAGTATAATAAAAGTGTAATTTTTTAGCATTACTCAATCAAAATATTTCAGGTGGCAAGGAAGCATCATTAGATGTGCCCTTTGTCAATGCTGATGACAAATTGATATCAAATTTGATGAACTCAAATTTTTAAGGGATGCATTAGAAGAATATTTGATTCAAGATTATAAAACATGGTGGTTTTTTTCCATTTACCATGTAAAGTTCTTAGAGTCGACTCAAAACCCTTGTTCTAAATATATATCAAACTCTTCATAGGACAGGGGATACCAGAGAGGAACTATTACTCATTTTCAAAAAGAAAAAATGCATACACCTAATAGATCGCCCCCCCAAACCCCATGATAAACATAGAAAAATGTTAGGAAAAAATTGCAAAATTAGTGCTCGTCAATGCACCGATTTGCGGGAAGCTCCATAGGATTTGAAAAGTGACTTAAAATTTTAACTGAAAACCGTCAGAATACCACATCAGCAACATCGACATGTGTCCCCATACTACAAAAATATAAAATATTACAACTATAAAAGCAGAATTATAAAAAATAATAATAATAATAAATAAAATTAGTAGGTGGTCGGACCACTCCAAAATGGGTCAACATCCAGAAAGTCAACTTCCAAAGTAAGGATGATCCAGCTGTGCCAGGCGGAGACCTGACCTTACCCACGTGCAACCTCAACCTATTATATTTATACCCAAAAATAAGTGGAACAAAACCAAGGCACCTACCTTATATGCCTCGCTGTGTCCCCCACCCACCCTTTGTCTCTTCCCTTCTAGAATTAGGGCAATGTTTTAGTGCTTTTTTATTTTTTATTTAAAATATATTTTAATGTGACATAAAAGAAGATAAAGTAGTTTGGATGTTTATATAGAAGATTTTATATTTTAAATTTTTTTACTAATGCTTTTATTATTTTTTTTTTTATAAAAAAAAAATAAAAAAAATAAGAGAGAGAGAGAAAAAGTGTTATCAATGTTATCTAATTAAGAGCACTTTGGTGATACAAGATTGTGATAATAAGTTGTTGGGATGCTATTTTAACTTTAAAGCACTTAGGTTATATCAATCAATCACTTATATAATCATTATATATACACCACTAAACTCACAATCTCACACACTCGAACAAATATATATATATTTCAAAAGATGATATGATGTCCCTAAGAGGTAATTCAATTGGTTAAAGATTACGTCTTAAAAAACGAAAGTTACTAGTTTGAATTTCTTCTCCTCCTCTTATGCAGACATGTAAAATGTATATATATATATATATATATATATATATGATGAGCTTCTTGTATTTTATATTGTTTGCCAAGACTTTTCATTCTCTCTTTTATTTTTTGTTTCTAACCAAAACCTTCAATTAACAATTTACAATGCAAAACACATAAAACTATTTTTACTTTTCAAACAAAAAAATACCTTATAAAAAGTATTAACGAACGAAGCTACTATTACCCTTTAAACTAATACTCAAAAATAATAAGAGTTTGAGGGTTAAAAGGACTTTTCTCGATTTCTTACTAATAATAAGTTAAGCATATTTAGTGGGTTTTGAAAATAGCGAAACAAAAAAGGAGTACCGGTGACGGAGTAGTTGTACTCCGGCGAGGCGAAGAGAATACTGTCAGCCGCTTTGATTTTCTGCCGGAAAGTTTCCACGGCCGGCGGGAACGTTCCCTCGCCTTCCAAGTCAGTGTTGAGCATCGGCAGAGGCGCTATGTCAATGTACTCTATATGCAGGCCGTTGATTCCCTTGCTTATCTCGATCGCTACGCAACGAACAATCACACCCAATCAAAACCCAAATCCCCCCACAAAAGAAAAAGATGAGAATCTCAATCACTGTGAGAGAAGAGTACCGGAGCGAATCAGGCCGCGGTTGTACGAGCCTTTACGAAGAGACCCACAAAGCGCCGCCACTTTGATTATCGGTTTTGCTGCCACCACTGCTTCCATATCGCTCTTTCTCAGGAGTTCTGTGTCTTTTCTCTCTTTTTCTCTCTGTCTCTGTGAGTGGTGCCAAATTAGAGTACATATAGCCAGGTGGAGGAGCTGTGGAGGAAAACAATTGGGTGACGTGTCTGATCAAAAGGTTGAGGATGAAACAAATGGGTTTGACCTTTGATGAGGATTAAGATTGAGCGTGATGATTGGTGGTGGTCTAGTGGAGGGATATGCTAGATGGTGAGGAGATGGTGAGGGGAATGAAAAAATAGCATTTGCCTGGTCTAGTGTGTATGTGATGAGGTGGCAAGCTAGAAAGAAAAGTTGTCGGATGACAGGTGGAAATTGTGAGGTGAAAAAAAAGGTAAAAGTACAATGTTTTTGGGGACCTATTGGAATGAAGTTGTCGGCAGGTGAGATGGAACTTTTACTTTTAATTTGTTGCCCGAATCTTATGCATAATCTATGAAGTAATTTTGAGTAGATTAATAATAAGAGTGAAGTTGAGATGTGTATTAAAGTTTGGTGTCACACTCATAAGGAAATAATGTGATTGATAAATTTAAATTATTGCTCGAATCTTATGCATAAAGGTCTAATCTATGATGGAGATTTCAAGAGATTAAATATGGAGGTAATGGAAGAAAGAGTAAAGAACGTATAGATTAATAATGAAAGTGAAGTGGAAAGAAAACGTATATATGAAAAAAAGGTAGAAATCACAACGAAAAATAGTGATAAGAGAGAAGGTTAAATATAAAAATTGGTCCCAATGAATCATTGGGACCAATTTTTATATTTAACCGGCAATGATCAAGGTTTGGTGGGTATTAAATTAGTTACTATGCTTTCAAAAGTGATACAATAAGTACTTAGGCTTTCTAAGAGTGAAAAATCAAGCTGAACTGTTTGCCACGTGTAAAAAAAGCTAGCTTATCCAATCACGTTATGATGCATGTTCCATCTCTATGTAATCATGCCAAACTATCAAACATTGTCAAAGTAGTGCTCCATTTGGTCCCGTAACTGTGATGTTAGCATCACTATGTTATCAGAAACAAATCGCAAAAACCTAGTGTTGAATCAATAGTATAGTTCTATGCTTAACTAGTCTCTCTAGCGCTGTGTTTATAACACTTGGCAATATATAATGCGAGACTAACTTGATAAATAGTAGTAAAAGACGAGAGGTGGGAAATCCTACGCCACTTTTGGCGTGGACAGTGGCGCACTTAACTGGTGTGGTATCTGATTGTTGCATCTTGGAGACGAGTTGCCACCAACTTGTTAGCCGCTCAATTCTATTTTTTGTATCTTAGAGACGATTTGTTAGCAACTTGATAGCAAATTTTAATCGAGTGATGGCAACTATTGTCTTAAAGATAGTGGCTCAATACGCCTCAAAGTAAAATTTTATTTAATAAAAGAGAAAAATTTAATTTACCCTCCTGAAGTTTCAGGAGTTTTTCAATTCGAACCCTAATGTTTAAAAATTGACAATATACCCTCCCTAATATTTCAAAAATTTTCAACCCAAACCCTTTTGTTTACTAATTTCCGTCTAATTGGACTGAAATCATCTCACGTACGTCTCACGTAGAATTTTGATGCCCTCTATTCCAATTTTGCCCTCATTAAAACCTATAAAATTACGTAATTACTCTCATTAAAGCCTATGAAATTGAGAGTAATTACGTAATTTCATAGGTTTTAATGAGGGCAAAATTGGAATAGAAGGCATCAAAATCCTACGTGAGACGCATGTATGATGATTTCTGTCCAATTAGACAAAAATTAGTAACGGAGGGTTTAAATTGAAAACTTTTAAAACATTAGGAGGTACATTGCCAATTTTTAAACATTGGGGTTCGAATTAAAAAACTCTTGAAACTTCAAAAGTAAAGTGAATTGAACTCTTAATAAAAAGAGCTTGAACGCTATGTTCAACTAATACAATGTCAGAAATAAATTATAAGGGCTTCCTTTATATGAACTTATTCGTCTACATGAGAAAGTGCTTCCTTAATTAGCCTGCTTTGTTCGCCTCCTTTCTAGCACGAGTCACATTTCCAATGTTGCACTTCGTTCAGCACACTTTTAGCCCCGTCAATCAATTGGCCATATTTGTTTCTAATTCTTTTATTCCTTCATGAGTGCCTCCTGAAGAGCATCTCCTTCCAATTTCACTTTATGCAGCCCCAATTCACTAATGAAAACCATAGCCCTCAAAGCCACTATGACCTCTACAATATATGGCTCAATGATATTGTATTTGGGAGCAATCAGCGCCAATACCTCCCCCACTCTCGCTTTTCCTTATCCATAGCGGCGTCTTAATTGACTTTTCCAAGTTTGGTTTCACATTTGTCAATCGGCCTTGCATTAGCACATTTGAACTCATGAAGCGACTCAAATGCTTTCCTAACAAGTTGATTTGGATGGCTAAACTTCCCTTCATGCACCAAGGAGTTCCTCCTAAACCACATTTCTTGCCACCACCTTCAATAATTCAAACTCATTATTTTCCAATTTATTGTGAAGGTCCCCACAATATATATATATATATATATATATATATATATATATATATATATATATATATATATATATATATATATATTCATCACCCTCCTTACTACTCTTTTGTAGCTTTCTAGTTCCTACCACATATATTCCATGCATCTTTTGTCGCCAAATAATTCTACAATCCATGCCCCGCTGTCTCTACCTCTAATCCACATATAAGTCATAGCGAATCCACCGCTATTTTCTTCTCAAGCAAGTTAGCTTTAGTGGGTAAAGCATTATTTCAAGCCGTCCATATAAACACCTTGACTACATTGAAAACTACCATCTTCCAAAATTTTTATTTATTGCATATAAAGGCAGATACCTTTTGATATAAAAGAGTATGGAAAATGCCGCATATTTTGTTGTCCATATGCCAACCTCCAATGGATTTTTTTTTTTTTTCAATTTTTTTTTTTAAAAAAAAAGTTAGTGACAAGTCACATAAATATATAATAATACTTAGAAATGAAGAAACCATTGAAAAGGTCAATTATGAACCCTATAAATAGTATTTAATCACATAAGCCTAATGGTAGTGGGTTGTTATCTAGTCTTGTAGTTATAGGGAAGGTGGACAAATCCCAAGGTCACCTTCTTGCCTTTTCTTATTGCAAATGGCATATTCATACTCGGGGATACTATTCCTTCCAATCCCCCACATGAGTTATTCTTCTAAAATATTGTAGTTGGTCTATGCTAAATTGCTAATGCAATTTGCATTCAATTTGTAAGTCAACCATTTAGTTTAAGTTGCCTTAAGTCTCAAATAGAAGGAAAATACTTTTCCTACAAGAAAAATATATATATATATATATATATATATAACACAAGATCTAGCTAAAGAACCAAATTTTTTCATCAAAAGGAGGCATATCATCAATACGGGGCTAAGCCTAATTCTGATAGGAGCCAAACCCTAATATTTTATATATATTAAGCAAAATTTTGAAAACCTAGGGCTCCTCCACCCTAGCTCTATTGGAACTGGATCATTTTCAGTTCAAATGGTATTCAGTTAGTTATATTTGAAAGATATTTTTGTTCTTCCACTTTTGATGGGACAAAAATATCTATCAAATGAACTGAAAATGATCTTAATTCAGCTCTATCCTTACTTGCATTTAATTTTTTAAAATCAAAATATGAATTATTTTTCTTTTTCTTTTCAGGTTCAGAACCCTAAACCACGATCATAAAAATATTCAAATATATAACATATATCTATAGCTTTAAATTTTAAATTTTTATATATTTTTATTATTATGAGAGATATATATCATAATTTGATTGGTCCTGATGTAACATTTGATAATTTTTATAAAAAATTTGGACGAAAGTTGAATGTGGAGACATATTTCTTATTTTCGCATACCAAAATGAGCTCCCAACAAATTTTCTGTTTGGGATTGCAGGATTTCAATATGTGCGATTTTAAAAATTATGTTTTTGAAATCGCTACTTTTTAAAATTGCAAAGGCGTTTGGTAAAACATGTTAAATTTTTTTTTTTTTTTTATCAAATATTTTTATACGAAATCGTGATTTTTGTTTAAACTGTGTTTTTTCACATAAGTATTCCTTAGCATGCTTATAAAAATCGCAGATTTTTTCTTCTTCATATTTTAGATTATATGGCTTTTAAATTGTAATATCAAACGCATTACGTTTTACAATATCTTTTAAAAACGTAGATTATTCTTACGAAATCGCAATCTCAAACGCAGCCAAAGTGTAACCACCAAGACTGATTTTTTTTTTTCTCCCCCTTAAATTCAGTGAAATTCAGTGAAATTACTTGACCAAATCTAAAGAATCTATAGCCAGCCTAATCCAGTAATCCCATTAATGTGTACCAAACGACCCGTCGCCAATGGATGGTTTTAAAAGGCCAGCAACTCATCACGGCGTTGCCAATAAGGACAGAAGAGAGACACGACTCCAAGCACAAGCAGAAAAATACCCACTTTTCAAATCTTGCACAGTCCCTTGGATCCAAAACCTGGAATCTCTCTGTCCCTGCGCACACGTCAAGGTTCTCTCTTTCTCTTCCTAGCATCCACGCCTGTTACATTATGCACACTACAATATCATTTTCTTCAAGCCTTATGCTTGTATTCAATGCGACTGCTCATATGTTTGATTCATTTTAGTCTTATTACACGTTCGTCAACTTAGCGCTCGCTCATGTTTCTGGGGTTTTTTTTGTTTGTTCGTGTTTGGTGATTTCTGCAGCTTTTTCGGCTACCCATTTGGTTTTTTTAGTTATAGCTCTCAGAATTTGCACTCTCTTTTTTTCTGTACTTTGATTGCTCAATGTTTGAGTCAGTATTCATTAATTCTTTTGAAATTTATATTCGTTCTGTGAATTGGTACAATGAATTGTGGTTTTTAAATTTATTTTTGATCTGAATTATGACAGATTTGACTGATTTACATTGGTATGTAGCTCTTGCGTGCGTTGACTTTTTGTGGGCATCTCCTGGATTGTGGACAACAGGGTTGTCTTGGTACATTTTCTGTGGAATTAATGGTCAATTGAGGCATTGAATGGGTTTTATTAGTTTAATGAGTCGTTTTCGATGTATTTGATCTTGAATTGTAACAAGGATATAATTCTTGTCTGAAGTTTCATTTCTATATTCTATAGGAATGGGTAGTTTGATAATTTTCACGTCAATGTTTTGTCCTTATTTTTGGTAGATTGCAGTTTTACTTGGCAACTCCTAAAAAGCTTTTGAAAGTTGAATTGCAATTGAGATAGGATTATTGAGTTATTTTTGCATTTCTTTTGAGTTGAATTGATGAAAATTGGCATATTTCTCTGGTTTGAAATGATCTTTCCTTTTCGTCTAATGTGAACCTATTATTCCTTAATTTTCTGTGCATCAGATTAAGTTTTGTCGTAATGCCACTACAGGTTTCTTGCTGGAACTATATTTTTGTGGTTACCTCCTAAAACTCATCTGGGAAGTTGAACCATATAAAAATAGTGTATGATGCTGTGGCTTCATCATTTTGTAAGCTGTAGAGTGGGAGAAGTTTCATGGAATTAAGGGGATCCAGTTTAAAGCCGTTTTGAATAGGGAAATTAGTTTCTTATGAGCTTGGAGTAGTTGGAATTCTGATTTTATTATAACTACCAATGATTGGTAGGAAGACCATGGGACGGGCTTTACCACTATTGTTGATGATACTGGCTCTTGTATTTTTCTTTGCAACATATAATTTGTTAACAGTGATATTCCAATATAGATCTTTTGGGGAATGGGTAGGTGTTGATTCAGATAGTGCATTACTGTTTGACCCTGTTATTGAGATGCCTGAGAATGTGAGGAAGCCGTACAATGCCAAGGCACCCTTCCATGTTGCATTAACAGCCACTGATGCTCCTTACAGCAAATGGCAGTGTCGCATTATGTACTATTGGTATAAGAAGCAGAAGGAGATGCCAGGATCAGAGATGGGAGGATTCACTCGGATTTTGCATTCAGGAAATCCCGACAACTTGATGGATGAGATTCCTACTCTTGTGGTTGATCCTCTTCCTGCCGGTAGGGATCGGGTGAGGTTTCTTGCATACTATAATTTTCGGTTGCTTATTTTCTGCTTTTTTGGTATATTGTTGTAAAGCATATTCTTAAGAGTCAATTACTTTTGTAAATCTTTGTGTACCATTTTATGTTCTCATCAACAAGACTTAAGTATGGGGTAGTAATTCCATACGTAGAGGTGATTAAGCAATTTCTGGAAAAAGTATAAAGGAATGGAATTAAGTGGAGTAAGAGCAAAGCGTACTGCATCTGAAAATTTTAGAGCTAATCCTGGCAACTAGCTTTCTTGAATGACTCACTAGTTCTGGAATAAAAATCAACATGAAGCTTCGTTGGAATAAACTTTATAGAAGTTTCAACCATGTTACTTGATACTTTGTGCTCAAATAAGTTGCCTGTACTCAGGACTTCAGTGAGTGGAGAACTTCATTCTGCTGGCTTTTTATGGAGTAATAGTCTTTGTAGTCCTGACAACTTTTATATTTCCAACCTTACTAAATGAATTGTCTTTAAGCCATTTCTTATTGGCTTTGCTTGGGCTTTTGATTCAGTTACACAAGTATTACAAAAACTGAAGCCACCAAAGGTAAATTCACATGTGAAGCATAAACCTTGCGTCTCTATACTTGAGGTTTTATTTTAAATTGTTTAAACTTTGGTGTATTATTTCCTGTCTCTTATAAAGTTTTATTGAGGGCATACTTTAAACCCTTTTTGCCAGTGAGTAGGCTGCGTATTTGGAATTATGTCCATATCAACTATTGGCAGAATGCACCCAAATATTCTGTCGTTCTTTCTTTTTTGACCAAATATGTGGTGGTAATCATTTTGTCAGCTTATTGCTTGTGATTGATTAAAACATATAGATCCTTGACATGATTTTCAAGTCATTTCTCAGGGATATATTGTTTTAAATAGACCCTGGGCTTTTGTGCAATGGCTGGAAAAGGCTACAATAGAGGAAGAGTGAGTACCGCAAACATATGAATCTGATAAGCGGTTACATTTACCTTCGTGAATTTTAAAAGGCTATTTGTTTTTACTATGGTGCAGATACATTTTGATGGCAGAGCCCGATCACATATTTATAAAGCCACTGCCTAATTTGGGACATGGGGGATATCCAGCTGCTTTTCCATTTTTCTACATTAGGCCTGATCAGAATGAGAAAATTATAAGGAAGTACTATCCTGAGGAGAAAGGCCCTGTGAAAAATGTTGATCCAATTGGCAATTCTCCTGTAATTATCAAGAAGGTAAAACTCTTGTTACTAGATGACCTACTAAAATATATGCAGTCTTGTAACAACTGTAGTTTATCCAATGTTATCGTATTGGCTGTCGTTTTGTATTAACCGTTTCCTTTCATCTGAAGATTTATTTTCTCATTTGTTGGGCGAAAATTAGTCACTCATGGATTGAGTCATCTTTTTGTTCAGGATTTGTTGGAGAAGATTGCTCCTACATGGATGAATATCTCTATGAGAATGAAAGATGACCCAGAGACTGATAAAACTTTTGGATGGGTTTTAGAAATGTAAGCATGGAAAATAAATGACTGTTATTTACTTATCATATTCAACAGGAAAAAAAAAAAAAAAGCGACAGTTCATTTTGTAAGTTGATGCTAGAAGGTTTGACATCAATATTGACTTATTTTATGTGTCTGTTTCCTTCACTGAACCTAGGTATGCCTATGCTGTAGCATCTGCTTTGCACGGCGTGCAGCATATTCTTCGGAAAGACTTTATGCTGCAGGTATGTCTCTTCTCTTTTAAAGTTCTACATAGGACAGTTTATTTCCATTTTTTAATTTGGCTTCTTAGTAAATCCCTGAAACAATATGGACACATGCATACATTGAAGCTTTTCTAAGCCTTCCGTTGTGTGTGTGTGCGTGTTTTTTTTTCAGCCCCCATGGGATTTGGAAACTGGAAAGAAGTTTATCATTCATTACACTTATGGATGTGACTACAACTTGAAGGTATTATTTCCTTCCCATTTTGTTCGATTATGATGACCTGCTATTCCAAGTATGGCTGTTTGCTTATGAATATCTTCCTACATTCGGACTTTTCTTTATATAAGTTTCTAAAACCTGCCTTTTCATCAGCTTCTTCTTTTATTTATTAGCAGATGCCCTTTTCCAATTTGTCACAAAATATTGATATGAAGTTTCTTGATGGTCAGGGTGAACTAACATATGGAAAAATTGGGGAGTGGCGATTTGACAAGAGGTCACATCTACGCGGGCCTCCGCCAAAGAACCTTTCCATGCCCCCTCCAGGTGTCCCTGAAAGTGTGGTATGTCTATTTTAATTTCATTATTCAATCGCTTGCATCTTGCTAGGTGTCAGATTACTCAATCTATGGTGATGGCCTGTTTGCTTCACCATGCCATCCATGCCAAGTGCACTTCCTAAATTTAGAGTGGCTCTTTTGCTTCTGTTTATTTCTTTCCCCATCCTTTTGTCACATGGATCAAAGTGCACTCTCACATGGGTTGGAAGAAAATCCCAACACTTCAAAGTGGATGTTGAGAGGCCACACTAGGAGGGAGGGTGCATGATACACAACCAAGAAAAGATTTGGAAAAAAAATTGAGATGCTTACCCTTGAAGTATTATTTTTTGATTGATAAGTTACACACGCATGATGCACCCGGTGGGACTTAAACCCACGACTTCACCTTCCACCTTGATACAAAGGAACGAAATGCCATATGAATTCATTTTCCTTTTTTTGCCTTTCTATATTTATATTTGCCTGAAATGTGTGGTTTTGCTTGATGCATATACAAAGGCGGCGATTATGAGTTGATCATTAAATTCCTGTTGCTTTTTTTGTTTCCTTTCTGCAGGTCACCCTCGTTAAGATGGTGAATGAAGCAACTGCAAACATTCCCAACTGGGAAACACCATAGACATTTGCTTCAGCCAAGGAAATTTTTTTGATCTCATTTTAAGCCTCTCCTAGAACGATCCCATGTACACAAACCTCAGATTAAAGTTTTCTAGTAAGAGATATAACAATGAAAATAGAAAATAAGCTCGTTTCGGTGCTTTTCTTTAGATCTTAGGCAAATACAGCACTCTTGTTGAGAATGGTTGGCTACTGTTACTTCTGCAAAATGAAGTTCCTACCCTTAGACAATCTCCAAATTTGGGAGGCAATTTTTTTTAGTTAATTTTTATTAAGAAAATTTATAAGATCCTTTCAACAAACAACCCCTTTACTTTAAGAATTTGTAAAAGAGTTTTAACTTCTGAGCTAGAGAAAGTCAAGGACTCATTTGTTAATGCTTTTTATTTGTTTGTTTAAAAAAGTGTTATTGTGTGTCATAAAATGAAAATAGTTTTTTGAGTTGATTTTTAATATTTTGTTTTGAGAAGAAAAAACAAAAGGGGTTGAAAAAAAAAAGTTATAAAACAAAGGTTGCCTTCTGTCTAGCTTATTAGGCAAGAGAATAGGTTGGTGGACAAAGTTTTCATTGAATCTGAATTTAGAAAATGGTCCCTTTGGAGTGGGTGATGATACAGAATAGAATACGCCGGCGTTCATGAATTATCATGCATGCCCGACTTTATTTTTTTATAATAATTATAATAATAAAATATTATATTTTATTATTTTAAAATATCATGCACACCCGACGTGATGTTTAACATCACTCCCTCCTTGGAGTATGTCATTCCCAACTCAAAAAATGGAAGTGGAGGAATTCCTAACTTCCCTTTTGTGTCAGTCCAATCCTAATTTTAGAAGTTGGTAAAGTATCTAAGTGCACTTATAAAGTAGAAACAATTCAAGTTGTATCAAAAAGTGTGTCAATTTTAGTACGAGAAAACAGTTACTAGAGCCGACAATACCCACAATCCCAATACAAAATTAAAATGTTAGCCGATTAAAGTTAAAGAATATGACATGTTTAATTAAATGAGTCTGATTAAGATTAACTTATATACTATATAGTTTTATATCAATGTTTTGATACGATTCGAACCTAACATGCGACATAATGATAAATATTTTTTGCATTACTCACAAATTTAATACAAAATTAAAGAGTTATAATCAAAGGATTTTATCATTTAATTAAACAAGTCTTATTCACATATCTCAGCGCCGCCAGAAACTCGATTGCAGCCTTAGCCGGCGGAAGCATAAACTGGTTACATAGCTGTGACGATGGGTGACGCGAGAAACACGCAAAGCGTCACGCGTGTGAGCGATGAGTGAGCGTGTGAGTTAGTGTCGGCCAAGGGGAAAAAGTAAGCAGTGTTTGCGAAGATAGATCTGGTGCAGTGAAGAAAAGGGGAAGAAGGGCAGAGAAAGAAATGAAGAAAGGGACAAACACTGAAAAAGCCTCTCTGTCACCCACATTTTCCTGCTTTATTCACCACCACAACTTCGACCACTCTCTGCTCTTCCCATTCCACGTACTCATCTTATTCTCACCTTTTTGGGGACAGATTTTCCATCCAACTCAATATTCAGTACGACTCTTTTTTTTTCTTTTTTTTTTCTTTAAAAAAAAAAATTATTTACCTAGTTTATTTATAAAATTTTCACAGGTCTTTTTAGTATATATATATATATATATATATGTTAGAAAAACAATAAAATTTATTTTAACTCTATTAATGTTATTAAAAAAAAAAAAATGCTATAGTGCAATAAAATGAACATTTTTTTGCCAATAAAAGTTTTCGGTGCAATGGGTTATAGGCTCCATCTATAGTTGCTACGACCCCACCCACTGCTGAATCTGTAACTTCTTGCCGCTTAAGACTTAAATGGATCAAAAATAATTTTTTTATTGCACTATAACATATCTTTTAAAAAAATATGTGAAATAAAACTAGTAATAATTTTATATACTATAATGAAAGAAAACTTTAAAGTATTTTTTTATATACAAATTATTATTAAAGAAACTCAACAAGAAAAAAATTTAAAAAAATTAAAAATTACAAGCAAACCCTCAAAAGTGAAACGACCAAAAGTTACCCAGAGTGTCGGCACAAACAAGCGGCAAAACAAAAAAGGGTCAAATTAATTAATTTTTTTTTTATTATTATTCCTTTTGTTTGCTCTTTTTAAAATAAAAAATTAAAGAGTAATTTCCCTGAAAACCCTTAAACTTCTATTCGATTTGAGAAACCCCTTAAACTTCAAAATTTCTCAATTTAGTCTCCTGAACTTTCAATTACAATAAATTTGGACCCCTCCGTCCCCTCCGTTAGATTTTAAACGTTAAATAACGTTTATACCCCTGACTTTTTTATAAAATTTTAACTTTACCCTTAATTCCAAAATGTTTTTTTATTTAAAAAAAAAAACAAAAAACAAAATTCATGGATATTTTGGTCTTTTTTGATATTCTAACAGCTAAATTTGATGAAGGAGTTCAAATTGAGAACAATTGAAACTTCAAATGACTAAATTGAGAGATTTTGAAGTTTATGGTAGATTTGTCAAATCGATTAGAAGTTCAGGAGTCTTCAATGAAGCTATCCCAAAAATTAAAAAACAACCTTAAACACAATATAATCACAAAACACTTAAAACTAATTTCATCTTTATATCACATTAAAATACTTTTTTTAAACAAAAAATACCCTCTAAAAGGTATTAACAAACGAAGTTGCATGGTGTTTTTTCTAAATTATAGTGTTTAGTTAAAATTCACTTTTTTGGACAATTTGATTGGAGAGAGAATTATATTTATTTTTTTATTAGCTTTTTTTTTTTTTTGTTTTAATGCATTGTTGAGTTACAGTGTTTAATCAATTTGCTGAGCACGTGAAATTCTTTAGTCAAAATGACTAATCAGATGAAGCTTTCTTTTTTTGTTTTTTTTTTTCATTTTTTTTCTTCTAATTTTTGAATGATCTGCTCATACTTTGCAGGTAACTTTGTGTTTTACATTTTTACTAATGAGACAAGGGGTCATTTTGTGAGCATATTTCACGCTAGATATTCACATTTGCCATCTTTACCAATTTATCTGGAACCATTTCTCAGCTGACTGATCCTATTTACCAGAAGTTTGCTTTACATATTTACCTTTAAACTTCGTGCTTTTACCCACTTCATTATAAGATTTGGATTGACCTGATTAACCCTCCTAGAAAAACAACAAACAATGCAAAACACAACAAAACAGAAAGGGACAAATTCCAGAAACTTCACTATGCTTAATTATGCAAAAATAAATAATCACATATACAAGGGCATTTCTATTGAACTCTTCAAATAAAAATTGAATTTTAATTATTATTTTTTTTTAATAATTTGGAGAGTGACGTTTTAAAAAGAATCAAACATTAAACTCTCTAAATCTTTCTCTACTTTAATTAATTAATTAATTTTAATGAATATGTTTAAAAAACTAAATAACTTTCATTTTTTAGCTCTTGATATTTGGAGAACTTGTCCAACAAAAATCTAATTTTAATTGAATATTTCACGTATTAGGCTTTACTTATTGAGAAGATTTAGATCTATCTTTCTTTCTTTTTTTTCTTTCCCTTTATCATTATTATTACCTTTTTTTCTTTTGGTATCATGAAATCCAATGACTCTAATCCATGTGTGAATCTGGTCGTATTGATTCAAACAAATTGAAAATCTAGAGTTCACGTGTTGCATCAGCAACACTGTCGGTCCACTACTATTTCATGGAACAAATGAGCCTTTTTCATAAAAGACTCATTCACCTATCTCCATCAAATGTGAGTCCAAGATTTTAAGTTCAAATTCCCCTAAGTGCTAGGGTACTATGAAAGAAGTCATCATGATCATGGATTATCAATAAGCCAAGAATTAAATGACCCCCCAAGAGCTACATTAGTTGGTGGTCGCATCACCCTAGACGTTTGATTGAGGGTTTCTTGAATGTGGCATTGCCGTGTTAGCTAAAATGAAATTTGTTTAGTTTCTCTCATGGATGGTCGACCACCCCAACCGAACCTCTGGGGTAGTGCGTCTGTTACGAACCTAAGTTCACAACGGGATAAATTAAGTTTTAAAGGAACCTAAACCTTTCAAATACAATGCTTGAGATTAATTCTTTTTATGCTTTATTCATAGCATAACCCTTTAAATATATGATTCATTATATATTACATAAGAAAGTTAGGGCTGAGTCAGTAGCTCTTATTGAAATATAAATTAGGACTGAGTCATCATAAAACTCTTATTGAAATAACATCATAATAACCCTAATACGGCTAGGGTTAACCGCCTTATACTAAAATAATATAAACTTAATATGGAAAGGCCCATAACAGCGTCCACCCCAAAAGCCATCAAGAGTGGCTGCAACCATCCGATCGGATGGTGTTTTGACCACCGTGCATGGTAGTTGAGGGTGGTGCTCGAGATGGGGGGAATGAGTGACACAATTAATCAGCTTGTCATCAAATTGGAGAATCTGGAAAGTTGTATCCAACCCAACCCAACCCATGTTTGCCTTTGCTTGTGGGTAAGGTTAGATGGAGTTTTGGGATGGAAAGGAACACTTGATTGTGCTGCTGTGCCACTCACAACAGTGAGACTCACATGCAAACTTCTTCTGCAGCTGCAATGCAAATGAATTGTACACAAAATTCCAGCTAGAGTTGACTCTTATCTCACAATGCTAGTGCTCTCTAATTTGTTTTTGTTATCTATATCTCTTTCAAGTAAAAGAGATTTTAATGTGAATGGGTAGAAGGAAACAAACAAAACCCCCCATAACACAAACAGGCAGAAAGCGAAGCTGCTTTCTCTTTGCCTTTTTCATCTCCCTTTTTAGTTTTTAAAACTATGCAAATCAAATCTGGATCTTACTTTGAATAAATAATAGTCATTACACATGAAATACACCCTTATAAACTGCACCTCATTGTCCTTTTCCTCTTACACTTGTTCTGTTTTCAGGAGAAGAGGGACAGCGTGGATGATCCTCTCTGTACAGCAGTTGCTGCTATAAAGTGGGATTTTGCAGAAATTTAGGTTTTTTTATATAATTAAGTTGGTCCTCCCACATTATTTTACCCTAATCTTGTTATTACCATTGTCATTTTTTAACAGCACCATTCATATTTTATAAAAATGAGTGTTACGTTAACTGTCATGTGACAGTCTACATTTTAGTGACGTCGATTCTTTAATAGACTTATAGTAAAAGCAACCGTAGATCCCGACACTCGTTATAATATCTATATGGGGATGATAAGGATCAAGTTCCTCAGGCAGTGATCATGTCAACTGACAAGAGCTTAACATTTGTTACCCGCTACAGCCAAGGCTTTGAGACAAGAAAGTTCAAATTTTGCCTACATGATTAAAGTCAAGCTTGTTTATCCAATAAAAGATTGATTTGATATGCAATGATTAAATTTATGTCACACTTTAGTTTCTAATTTAAAGTTAAAAAATATTGTCCCTCGTGAACTTTCTCTACTCTGACCGTTGGCTATTTCCCATCAACTAAAACAGAATGTATTCGAATCGAAATCTGCTACAATTAATTTGAACAGGCAATTGAAAGAAAACTTTAATAAATGGGATCTAGTAGATCCCTTTGAAAATGGAATATATGTACCATCCAACACATTTGGGCATGTGCACACTCTCTTAGTGGTGCCTAAGGTTCCTCCCAATAAAGCCTGCAAAAACTTACTATTGTGGGGGAGGGGTCATGGTGCTGGCTCACCTCTAAATCTGTTTTTAACGAAGTTCACATTTTGGGCCGCCCCCCCCCCCCCCCCCCCAACAAAAAATGGAAATATTTCTGGCCATGTGAGTGGTTCATTAAGAGACAAATAAGAGAATGTTGAGAACCCAAAATCATTTTGTTTTACTATTCAAAAAGTGTACTCTTTTCTTATTGATAGAGTAACCTATTTCACCTCCTGTGACATCATAGGGCCCAAAATATACTTCTTCCCTCGTCTATACTTAATTATACACTTATGCATCGACACAGTTCGAACATGACACACAATAATTATGACTGATAATTTTTAACACGATTTTTAAACTCGATACAAATTCAATATAAAATTAACGGATTAAAATTAAATAATAAGAATTTACACCCGGAGTTAAAATATGCTCCGCGGGTTGAATGCGACAGAGGCAGTAGAGGCCAGCAGCCACAAAAGGAAATGGAATACAGAGTAGTGGTGGGAAACTACGCACTGACTAGAGAGTTCTACTTGTCACCCCACTACCCCCACCACCGTAAAACAAAAAAAGAAAAGAAAGTAATGCAAGCTATAAGTATACACACCACCTCTCTTTAACCCACTCAACCATCAAAACCCAACTCACTCAAGCTACACAACTAGCTAACTAGCCATGGCTGTGACTCAGAGACCCTTTTCTCAACTAGCCATTGCCCTCATCCTCTTCGTTTCCTTTGCCCAAGGGCTGAACCAGAAGTACCCCAGGTGCGACACCCCGGACCAGGGCTCGGACCTCCAAGTTTTCCACGTGTTCAGCCCCTGCTCGCCGTTCAGGCCAGCAAAGCCACTCTCGTGGGAGGAGAGTGTCCTCCAAATGCTGGCCAAGGACCAGGCCAGGGTCCAGTACTTGTCCAGCATGGTGGCAAGGAAATCTGTCGTGCCGATTGCCTCCGGCCGGCAGATCACGCAGAATCCCACGTATATTGTGAGGGCTAAGATTGGTACGCCGGCTCAGACGCTGCTCTTGGCCATGGATACCAGCAATGATGCCGCCTGGGTGCCCTGCTCCGGCTGTGTAGGCTGCTCATCCACTCTGTTTGCCTCTGAGAAGTCCACCTCCTACAAGACCCTTGGTTGCCAGGCACCCCAGTGCAAGCAGGTATAGTGTGCTGCTCTCGGCATTGCGATTTTGAGTAGTAAAAGTACGATTTTAACCCAAATCATAAAAAATGTATTTTTTGAATTTTTTTTTTTTAATATCGGTTTTCAAATCACAAATAAAGTAGTACGTTTTCGAAAGTGCACTATTTTACTCGTTAAATTGCATTTTTAAGTTGCACGTTTCAAGAGTGTAACCCAAATGAACATTTTAAGAGCGTAACCCAAATCGCACTATTTACTTCATTTGTGAAACTTTTAGTAATTTACTATGACCGAGATGAGATCTATATCACTCGGCTCTCTAATTCACCAATCACTTCAAAAATAATCAAGATATTTTTTTTTCTTTATAAATTTCTTACATTTTTTTTTTTAGAAAGATGTTAGATTAATAGACTAAATTAAAGGAATTTGTTCTACCATCTCGCTTGAAAGAAAACTTTATCCTTTAGAGGTTAGGCCTAATCACAAAACTAATCTCATCTCTTTTCTTGTTTTTTTTTTTTTTGTTTGTTTGTTTTTTTTTTCAATTTGTAAGCTTCCTATTTCTCATGGTTTTTCTTTACATGCCACAATTGGAGATCATTATGGTGGGTCCAATTTGAGATTCTTTTTCCTACATACTTAGCTCTTTAATATAGTCCTAATAAGTAATAATTGATCCTATGTAATGATTTAAATAACAAGAAAAAAGCCCTCACGTTTTCACTTTCACTTTTGAAGTGTGATGTCACGGACCCAAAGTTCACGGCTGAATTATTGCAGTCCCCATGGTCTGGATTATTAGGTCTTTTAAGAGACCAATATGTCAGAACTGGCGGGTGGTTGAGATTCTCTCGTATTTGTTGTTTGAATTATTATCATTTTGAAATTTTCAGGTACCCAACCCATCTTGCAACGGCCCCGTGTGCGGTTTCAACATAACCTACGGCAGCTCATCCGTGGCGGCTAACCTAGTGGTGGACAATATCACCCTAGCCACTGACTCAGTCCCTCGCTACACCTTTGGCTGCATACAAAAGGCCACCGGCAGCTCAGTGCCTCCCCAAGGGCTATTGGGCTTGGGCCGAGGCCCACTTTCACTTCTATCCCAGACCCAAAACCTCTACCAATCCACATTTTCATACTGCTTGCCTAGCTTCAAGTCCCCTAACTTCTCTGGTTCCTTGAGGCTTGGTCCTGTTGGGCAGCCAAAGAGGATCAAGTACACCCCCTTGCTCAAAAACCCTAGAAGATCATCATTGTATTATGTCAACTTGGTTGCGATTAGGGTTGGTCGGAAAATTGTTGACATTCCACCAAGTGCATTGGCGTTCAATCCCGCAACAGGAGCAGGGACCGTCATTGATTCAGGTAATGTTTGCGGATCCGAGTCTTCAATTTCTTGTTTAGATTAATAGCAATTCAAATAATAGTAAATGTGAGAGTTTTTGTGTAGTTTACTTGCCCATGCAAATGAACGGACAATTCAAAATTTGTTTGGGCAGATGAGCCCATATTAGCTCTCTCACATTTCTTGACTCAATTCTTACCAATTCGAACTAACAAAATTATTAATATATCTATCCACTGTTTGCATAATACTTAATCACTTGTCTTTTAATGCTGATTTTGTGCATTATGTTTGGTTATGATTGCTTAAGTTTCTGCCAAAACTTGGCCTCTTCTCATGTGGTCCATTAGTCAAGTCAGTCACAAAATTAAAATCGATAAATGTAACTATGTACTTTCTTTTTTTTTTATTAGCTCAAATGTCACAATCAGCCAACATAACTGTCTTGTTTTAGGGCACAAATTTTTTCCAGTGCTGGTGGAAACTCTTCAATCCTGTCTATTAATCAGTCATGTGTCCAAAATACATATGATTATTTTACTTTAGCCTTGGTTGGTTGCTAATAATTTTATGGACCGCTTGCCACTATACATTGAAATGTGCATGCATGCATGCGCGGCGCGCACACATAAATTCGGGCAACCGAATAACAAGAAATCTTATCTCTTTTGCTCCGAGCAGGCACTGTCTTCACACGGCTGGTGACACCGGCGTACGAGGCTGTGCGAAACGAGTTCCGCCGCCGAGTCGGGAGTGCAGTAGTGACGTCTCTAGGCGGCTTTGACACGTGCTACTCGGTCCCAATTGTTGCACCCACAATAACGTTGATGTTCACAGGCATGAATGTGACACTGCCAGCAGACAACCTGCTTATCCACAGCTCAGTGGGCAGCACCACATGCCTAGCCATGGCAGCCGCACCAGACAACGTGAACTCTGTGCTGAACGTGATTGCGAACATGCAGCAGCAGAACCACCGGGTGCTTTTCGATGTGCCCAACTCCAGGCTCGGCGTGGCCCGTGAACTCTGCACCTAATTTTGTTGTCTTGTTTGGGAAAAGGGGGGTGTCACGGGAGGAATCTCTGTAGCTGTCTATGTCTTTTTTATTTTATCTCAAGTTTGAATTGTTGATGATTACTTTAGTGGGTCGTACCATGTCACGGGTTTGTTGTCAAATTATTTTTGCTTCTGCTCTGAAAAAAAAAAAAACAAAAAAAAATTTCAAAATAAATAAAGATGGATAAATGTCATGTTTGTGTCAGTGGATGAATTTATTCATGTGAAAAGTAGTTTGGATATATGAAAGAGCTTTTGATTAGGATATTTTACTTGTACTAAAGAAAAGAAAAATCCCAACAAAGGTATATGAAACAATATCATCAATCTCTCATGCTATGCTCAAGAATTTAAGGTAGTCTGGATTTGGCAAAAAGCCTACATTGGCTTGAACACTCGGGTAATGATAGAAATTACATTTATATTTTAATTAAATAGAATTTTGTCAACTAGTTCTTAAAGGTTTTTAAAAAAGAAACACAAACCGATTGACACTGTCACGTTAAACAAGGCGAACATAAGATATTGTTGGTAATGGTCATGGGCCGAGGCGGACAAAATTGGAGGTGGGCCTAGCCTAGGGTGGTTCCACCCTTGCCTAATAGATGAATCTAGTTGCTTCCTCTTCTCTCGACTCCACCCTCCTTTGCTTCTCGGCCACCATCTTGTCTCCTTAACATGACCATTGTTTTCCTGTAGCGCGGAATAGGTAAGGAGAAAGAAAGTGGCACTAGAGCTGAATAGGAGAGTATGATTACAAGTGGGACCTACAAAACTATCTCATTCATGTAATTGCGGACTAAAAGAAGGCTAATGAAGCTTATAAACACATCCATCTCCCGTTCTTTGGCTAATGTGGGACAGTGCCCATTTATTTTTCTATACAATACCTAAGGAAGAGGGGTAAGGGAAGAGAAATGGCATTACAAATGGATGTGTTTATAAGCTCCATGGTGTTCTTCTCCTTTTATTTTTTCTTTTCAAAACAAAAATATTAATAAACAATCAAAAATACAAAACACTTAAAAGAAACAATCAAAATTATTTTCACATTTATATCATATCATAATACTTTAAACAAAAAAATGAAAAGCATTAACAAACGGAGCAAATATTATTATCTCAATAATACTCTACGGTACGGACGAAACTTGGTGCCCTTTGTTAAAAAATTTTGTTTTTTAAAGAGATGTGTTTAGTATCATTCTCTTGCACGTCTCTTATCTATCTTTTTTGTAAATTTACCATTAAGTATGCGGGTTTCAAATATTGGTTTTACAGATTTAATGATAAATTTACACATCTCATAAAAGGAGATGAACAGAAAAATAAAATAAAATAAAATAAAAGCAAATATTTCTCATTTAAAAAAAGGGTTATGTGCTATGGTCTGGATAAGTTGAATTTGACTTTGTGGGTGTCAAATATCTGACCGTTTACATTAGTAGATATGGAAGTGTAAGGTCATCAAGTCAATAAATATTTAAGGGTGGCATATGTGAGAGTATATACCAGTCATGATCAACACTAAATCATCATCACATATATTTACAAAAATAAATGATTGATATGGTATAATTAGATTAAAATTTTCAAAATTAATATTTTCTTTTTAAAAAAAAAAAAATCAGAACCTCCATTATTGACATAGTCTACTAGTAACAGTATCATTCAAAGCCCAACAATTAATGCCAACGATGAAAGATCCTTTACACTCGTATAAGTCTTTGTTTTATTAAAAAACAAAAAAAATCAAATTGCATTTGTTATTGATAAATCATCAATCAAACATGACCAATTTGCTTCCTAGTTACAATACTATGGATACAATTTAGAATTTCAACTTATATTCTATTTACGACACACCTAATAGCCTCTCTAACTAAAGCATGAGCGGCTAAGTTTAAATCCCTCTTGACATGTTTAATTCAATCCTCCAAGATCTCAGTTGATGCAACCCGTCTTGATTCCGTCAACTATATAGCTAATTTTGCACCAATTTTTACTTGCCGCTTTCATGGCAGATACAATCTGCATGGTATTTTCCTCCAAAATTATATCATAAAAGTCAATCTCCCTACTAAGATCTATAGCGTGGAAAGTTGTCAAACTTTAGTCATAACAGGTTCTACTAAAATATTTCTTGTAGTGCTATGTGCAGCCAAAACAACTCCCTCATCATTCAATACTAAAATACCAAATTAATCTTAAATACGACTAATTCTACACGTTCTTCTTGTGTTCTTTTTTAGTCATTCCAAGAATAATGTGGCTATTAAAATTATCATTTAGTCAAAATCTAATAATAATCAATCATAAGCTCAATGGTAATTTTAATAGTCACATTATTCTTGGAGTGACTCAATAAAGACACAAGAGGGATTATATCATTACTCATCCTAATACGCCCATAGATCTTATCTACAACTACATCTCAATTAACTTTATCTGTACCTATAGGGGGTTTCTTCCAAGTGTTGGAGATTCTTCGTGGATACGGTGCATCCAACTTTTTTTTTTATAAAAAAAATAAAAATAAAAAATTATAGTAATAATCATGTCTTTTTTCAAAATGTAATTTTAGGCTTTTTATGTAAAGCCCATCGAAGGTGGTCTTTTTTTTTTTTTTTTTTTTTTAAATGGGCCTTTTTCCAACAAATTTATTGAATGGGCCTTTTTATCCAAGACTAGGTTTCACATAGGTGTTAATACGTCACATGTTTTTAAGAGTTTCTTTCCTCCTCACAATGCAAATATTCAATGTATCTACAGTACATGTGACTTATTCTAGTGTAGTAATGAACAAAAGGACCATTTCTTTTGCTTTGAAAAACCACTCTCCCTTCACCTGAACTCCTTGAACCCCTCCACTTGTAGGACTATCAAAATTAATTTTGATGTTACAATTTGAGACACCTTATGTTCTTATCCAATAGGGCTGCTTGGATTTGCCAAAAAAACAAATGTTGGCCCCCCTTTTGGACCCAAATGAAGACGAATCTATTTGTCGTTTTGCTTATTGTCAAAGCTGTCTAGAGAACATAAGGTTTGACAACATTAGCCTTGAAGGGGACTCGTTCAAAATAGCACAAACCATTTCGCTCGCAACTTAATCAAATGGGTTTTTCGTATCCCAATTGACCGGAAGCATTTTGTAACGACTCATAAAATACGTGTTGTAAGCCGTGACCTGCTAAGTTTGAGTCCCTTTTAATAAATTCAATCTTACATGATCTCACCAAACGCGTACATTCTTAAATACAAGACTTTCGTTTCATAAGATGTGATTTTCAGCCGATTAAGCTACCCATTTGAAACTTTTTTTGTTTTTATTTAATAGTAAAAAGGATCCCTATATAATTTTTTTCCCATTTTTTTCTTCTTTTTTTTTTTGTTAGTTTCTTATTCTCAATAATTATTATTATTTAAGAAATTGAATTGAAGTTGGCTTGTTGTATACACGGGTATGGGTAATCAAGTGACAATGTAGCCGTACGGAATGACGTATTCAAATGATAGAGTCGTATTATTATTGCTTGCTAAACTTTGTAAGTAACTAAAATATATCAGAAAAAAAAAAAAAGAGAATTAATTTAATTCAAACCTCGTGCTTAACCAACCAACACTCTGACCAAATGGGGTTATAAACTTTTAATTATTCATTTCTTTAAATACCATTCTTCTAAGAAACCACATTTTTTTAACCAATCCCATTACTTTAATCACCCACTCATCATTGAATTATGTAATAAAAAACATATCAAAATTTTTACTTTTAACTTTTCTTTCGTGCCCAACAAAATAAAAAATAATAATAATATTATTTAGTAGACTGTAATATTAAATTAAATATTTAAGAATTTTTTGTGAGAAACACTGCTTAGAATTAGTTAGATTAATAGAGTAAATTAAAGTTACTTGTTACAGCAAGCAAGGATTAAGAAATTGAAATTGACAAATCACTGTTTATCAGTTTTACCAATTCAATATTTACTATCTATTTTTCATATTCTAAAACTGACAAATTTTAATATGAAAATCTCAACCCTGTAAATTTTTACTAGAGAGAGAGAAAGAAGAAGATAAGGGACGGCGGAGAGAAGGGCATTTTCGTCATTTAAGATAAGTTAGGTGGATAGCCATTGACATCAACAAAAAACCCAACTTCGTCCCAAAAGGCATTTCCGCTCTTCTTTCCTTTTCATACTTCAATTGCTGGTGATTATTTAGATTGACAAGAGAAGAAAGTCCCAAGCAAAAATAAAAGAAAAGAAAAAAGATTTCGAATTTCCACTAAGCAAGCCCTTTGATTCTGAGTCGGAGATGGAGGTGAAGCGCCGGACGGTGCGGACCCTGGTGGCGAGGCTCAGCTCGGTCTCAGAGCAGACCCGAGCCGAGGCTCTGAGCGAGCTGCGCCTCATGACCAAGCACGACGCCGAAACCCGCCCGCTCATCGCCGAAGCCGACGCGATCCCGTATCTCGCCGAGACCCTTTACTCGTCCTCACACGCCGCCCAAGAAGACGCGGCCGCGACGCTTCTCAACCTCTCGATCACCTCGCGCACTGCGCTCATGTCCACGCGCAGGCTTCTCGACGCGCTTTCCCACGCGCTCTCCCGCCACGCCACGACTTCGTCGCCCTCCGCGGTCCAGTCGTCCGCCGCCACGCTCCACAGCCTCCTCGTCGAGGACTCCTATCGACCCATCATCGGATCCAAGCGCGACATCGTCTACGCGCTAGTCGACATAATAAAGAACCCCAGCTCCGCCGTCAGATCCATCAAGGACGCGCTCAAGGCCTTGTTTATGATCGCGCTCTACCAGCCCAACCGGAAGACGGTGATAGACCTGGACGGGGTGGGGCCCCTGTTCGGATTAATCCAGAGAGTATCCCTCTCCGGAATAGTGGAGGACGCGACCGCCGTCATAGCGCAGGTGGCCGGGTGCGAGGAGAGCGAGGAGGCGTTTAGCAAGGTGTCAGGGATTGGGGTTTTGGTGGAGTTGGTGGATGGGGCGGGCGGAGAGAGCATGAGGGTGAGGGAGAACGCGGTGGCGGCGCTGCTGAATATGGTGCGGTTCGGCGATGAGAGGGTGGGGAGGGCGGTATGGGAGATGGGGATGAGGATGGTGGAGGGGTTGGCGGAGGTGGCGGAGAGCGGCAGCGTGAAGGGGAAGAACAAGGCGGTGGAGTTGTTGAAGGTGTTGTATAGTGGTGGAAATGTGGGTGTTTTGGGGGATGAGTACATCAGTACATGACATTATATAAATTAATTAATATTAATTTTGGGGTATGTATTTAGTATGTTTGGATTGTTCTTCTGATTTCATTTCATTGGTTGTTTAGATTTAGGTAGAGGAATCCAGAAATGGGTTTTCATGGATGGATGAACATATTGATTGACATTTATGGTGTAATGTAAATGATTAAATGGATAACACAACCAACTTTACTTACTGATCTGCTATTATCTTTTGATAATTTACATGAATTTGAGCTTCATTTTGGAAAGAAATCCACAGGAAGAGAAGAGATGAGAAACATTCCAATTCAGATTGATGGATTATATTATGTTTGCTTCATATTTAAGAAACTTTTGCCAATGTTGTCTTTCGTGAACTGGGTTGTTGTTAAACTTCTTGTCAACTCCAGCACAAGGTAAATAGGGGTTTCTTTTTTCTTTTTCTTTTTTGGTGATAGAACGGTAGAACTACATGCTAGGCTTTTGTCGGGACTGTTTGGGTGTGCGTTTATGGGATTTCAAAGTATGTTTAATACTTAAAATGTTCATTTGAAGAAAAAATACCAATTTGATAATAAAAAAATTGAAAGCGCTTTCAAAGGTTCAAAAGCTTAAAAATAACTAAAATGTATTTTTGGTAAAAACTTAAAAATAAAGCTTTTATTAAAATAATAATAATAATAACTTAAAATCTTTATTTTTCAAATACAATTTCAAACAGGTTCTTAGTTCAATTTAGGTTTACAAATTTAAAATGTATTATTTAAAACACGGGTTTTAAAAAAAGAACCGCTAGTCAGCATTTGCAAAGTAGCAAGAATCTTGCCACTTGAAAATGCTGTGTAAAATTTCTCCTTTTAAAAATTGCAGTTAAGCATTTGATAAAATTGTAATTTAATATTTAAAATCACATTTTTTTTAAGATGGTCTACCAATTCCAACTTCCAAACAATACAATATTTGCGATTCGATTTAAAATCGTATTTTTAGTATGATAAATGCACTCTTAACATGTTTTGAAAAATATTTTTTGTTTTTAATTTTTTTTAAAAAAAGTGTTTTGATGTGAAAATAAAAGAAAAAAAAAAAAAAAAACTCCAATGTTTTATGGAGTATTTTGTATTTTTGTTAATGTCTTTCTATACGAGAACTGAAAACTAATAAATCATTAACAAAATAAAAATAAAAATAATTTAATATTTTGTTAAATACAATGCATAATGGGAGTTGGTTCGACCACTAATCCCAAGATGGACAATCATTGTACACAATTCAAGAAGAAAATTTCAAAGGATTTCCCATTCTTATTAATTTGCTTCAACTTTTAAGTGACCACACGCAACTTAAAGTTAATCCTTATCCACACTCATTGAAAACCCAGACACCCAACTTCAATTTTGAGAAAACCTTTTACTTTTTTTTTTTTTTTGAATAAAGAAAACCTTTTACTTATTCTCTAAACTACCGAGCATTGTTTAATATTTTTCTTAAACTTTAACAGCTCACAATGTGTGGTTTTAATTTTTCAGTCCTTTTTAATTACCTCAGGATTTATTTTTTAATACCAAATACCCTTTTATAAATTAAAAATTCGTAAAAGTGAAAACAGATAATAATAAAATAAAAAAATACTAGAGATCAATAAATTTTTTATATTTGATTCATATTCTCCTACAAATTCAATAGATTAACGATTAGATTTGTAGAGTTTACCTTCTTTTTTTTTTCCTGAGCAAATATGAGAAAATAGAGGAGGGAAAACAATATCAACAGGCTGAGCAACCCAACAATAAGCCCCAAAACATCATCATTAGAGTAGGTAAACAGAAAATAAAAAGGAATACATCAAATAAATGACGCGACCCTATAACTTATTGGTACAACCAAGAAACCTGGCCACCTAAAGAGGTGGTTTGTAAAGTCTACCATTTACTTATGTAGGGTCCATATAAGTCCAAAAATATAATGATTGATTTGTAAGATGAGATGAGCCTAATATAGAGAAAATATTGACCCCTAGCATTTTTCTAAAAAAAATTTGAAATGCAACCGTGGGTTGTCTTTTTTTTTTTAGCTTTTTTATTAGGGTAGACTCGAGATTTGACATCCTAGCAGTTCAAGCTTACACAAGAAAGTAAACGATAGGGAGTGATTTTAAGGGCTTGAAGATCATAACTCTACATTGCAAACTTTTAAATATAGGAAGACATTGAAAAATGTTTAGTAGTTTAGAGGGGGGCAAGTCAAGTCAAGTCGGTTCACCCCCCATCTTTTTATCGAGCATAATGATGCGAAACGAGCAAGATTTTATTTCACATATCTAACACCAAAAATTCTCCAAAATGAAGAGAATCATATTCCGTACTCTCATGACATCATTAGATACAACAAAATAAAATTCTGACCGTAAAATAATTCTTTTTTATTTCAAATGAAATGATAGATATTGATATTGCATACCCTTGTCACAAGATTGCCTCTTTAATTTAAAAACTTTAAGGGAATTTGTTTACCAAACAATGTTATATAAATCTATAACTTTTGTGATTAGTATCTTTGTAGGATTCTATTATTTAATCAACCACTCCATTTTCTTTTATGTGATCAATCACTCCAATAACTAAAAATATTCTACCATATCAGCCTGCTTGACAATGATCCTTCAAACCCTAAAAGGCCCCCCTTTGTAGACAGGAAAGAGACACCCTTGGCACAACAAAAAAGTTAGTGGAATAGTATAATTGACATGCATTTCCAGATGAGTGGATAGCACTGTGGATCAAGGCAGGGGTCTACTTCCTCTTGCCTAATGGGAAGGACACCTGTGTCATCACTATCTGCTGACATGTCAGTTTCTATTGGTATATTATTTAAAACATTCAAATGACGTGACAATATATTGTTTAAATAAAAACATATACATTATTAAATTTGTGAAATCTAATTTATTATAACACCTATTAGCGTGAGAATAATAAAAATAAAGGACATTTGGAATGGTTGTTCAAAAAAATTATATCTTTTTTTCTTTTTAGCAAATAAAAGTATTATCTTCTTCAAGAGCTTTTCCTTATATCCTGTGATATATTTTTTTGATTTTATCTTAATCTTACACAAACTTGATTGTGTTTTACTTTTTAAACGTTTAGAAATATTTTAGTATTATTCATTCAATTTTTTGTTTAGTTGTATTAATGTATTTGAAAAAATTACAATTTATCCCTCAAAGTTGACAGCGTTTTTCAATTCGAACACCAAAGTTTTAATTTTTGCAATTCACCCCTACAAAGTTTCAATTTTTTTCAATTCAACCAATATTATCCCAAAATTCCTATATTGCCCCTAATTTTTTATTTTTTATAAAAACAAATATATGGGTGCAAAAATGACCAGATGGCCTAGCCACCCCAATTTTTTTTTAAAAAAAAAAAAAAATTATGGGCAATATGGAAAGTTTTGGATACAATTGGTCAAATTGTAAAAATTTGAAACTTTAGGGGGGGGTTGAATTACAAAAATTGAAACTTTAATGTTCGAATTGAAAAACGCTGTTCAACTTTAGGAGGGTAAACTGTAATTTTTCCAATGTATTTTATATATGAATTCTTAAATTATAATTTCCTTTTGTCATTAAAAAAGCTGTGAAAAGTAAAAACTAGACCATTTTTTTTTGGTAGAGGAGTAACTAAAAAGCAATCAAAGTTTAATGTAAATTGTATATCTTGACCTTAGGTTGACCACAATTCATTAAAAAACAAATAAAAAGAAAAAGCTCTGTTTGTATAGAGTTAAGTACTGTTTGTGTAAGTGCCTTAGTTGCTTCTCTTTATATTTTCTGACGACACTAATTGTCCAATACCATCATCCCCATCCATCACAGCCTTTTCATATTCCCGGCAAGATTTTATTTTATTCCATCTAATAGTATACATGATATTATATCATTTAAACATGAAGATCTGTAAAAATATAATCCGAACTATGAAATAGATCTCCGTCCATCACAGAAAGTCTTCTTCATTGGAAGAAATTTATACCATGTTGATGCCTAGAGAATTCAACATGGTAGCTAGTGTTGGTGCCTTGGATGCTTCTCTTTCTATTACCTGACATTAAGTATCTGATGCCATCATCCCCATATGGCCATATCCATCACAAAGTCTTTATGATGGGAAGAAATCAATCCTATGTTGAATTCTCCAGTTTATGCCGAGGCTTGGATCCTCCAAACTCAACAAGAAAATAGTAAAATTGTCTGCCCAAGCCACCATGTGCTAACCCTAAAACTGTCTGCATCAAATTCTTGTGCATTATTATTTGTATCCAAACTTTGGCTAAAAGTCCTCTTGGTGGGGCTGTGGATGCCGAGTCCACAGCTGGAATGTCAATTTCTTTGCAGAATACCTATCTTTTGAGGTGCTTTTGGTTCCACCCAATTGTCTTTGCACTTTTGAGTATGTTTTCAACTCAAAGACTTTTTAATTCTATTTCCTTTTTAGATTTTTTTTTTTTTTTCCCGAATTATCATGACTATCTTATATTTTACCTATGTAGTCAAATTATGATCTTGTTGTTTTCCCAAGACTTAGTATAACATTCTTTGGGTCAGTGAGGACTGAGGTGGGTAAGAAGAACTATTTAAGATCCGTTTCACTTTGGGGATATGGTTACTTTTTAGTTGGTTCACTCAAATCAGTAATAATTCTGCAGAATCCATGACTTTTTAAACAAAAGGCCGAAGAAAAAATTTTAAGATTGGGGGAGAGGTCATGCCTTTCTGGCAAGGGACGGAGGTAGAGTTTGGTATGGATACGATCCAAAGGCCAAAAATTTTAGTGGGTATAGGCCAATAGGCAAAAAAAAAAAAAAAAATTACCTTATAATTTTTTTTTTACCTTAAAATTTTGTTTTCCTTGTGTTGGGGGGGGGGGGGGGAGGGGCTCAGCCATGGCCTACACAGGCTAACCTCCGTCACTGCTTTCTGGCATCTTTATTTTGTTCTCGATTGAAAGATGATTTGATGCTCAAACTCGGCTCGTAATAAACTTATTTTGAGCATTTGAACAAACTTTTCGGCTAGCCATTTTTCCAAAGCACATATGAAGCATTACATAGGTCGGAAAAGTTCAAACATTATTAATAAATAAAGTTTAAGCTGAAAAAGATTAGTGTATCTAAACATAAGTTATGATGGACTTGGAGAGAAAAGAGATAGATCATAAAAGTACAATCCCACTATATCAGAACAAATTATTCTCCACTGGACTCCTTAAAATAGAAATCTTAAAATTCCAAATCATTCACTGAAAGCTATCCGTGAATAGGGTGATAATTTATGGTCGCATATGGGTCGTGTTGATACATGAATATAAGACAATATAAGTTAACCATAATTTGACTTATTAATTAAACGGGACAAACCCATCAATTCTAACTTATTAATTTTGTGTGGAGCTCAAGTTGAATTTGCGAATTGCGTCTAAAATTGCCAACTGTACCAGCGAGTTTCGTAATGAATAACTTATAACTTTACTTGTAAAGAAATGCTTCTTTGTATTTTGCTGTTTATCTCTACCGAGTTTGCATGCTCCATTCATCATTGATATTTTTATTCTTTTTAATAAAAACTTAATAGAGCATACTGCCAATTCAATAAAGATGCACACAAAAACGCCAAAATACAAAGAATCATTTCTCTTATTCATATGTGACTCATTGGCATATGAACCACTGAGAAACAAAAAATATTGGTGAATAGATTGGGTTGGGCTTTTTAGACTGTCCTTAACTTTTTCAATAGGCTAGGAGTGAGACTGAGCACAAAGTGTCCTTATGTTTTTTAACATTCTGGGGGTGACTAATACCACTTTTCATGTAATTAATTAACTTTTGATTAGCAAAAGTTGGTCCACCCTAGAAAATTACCACTAAAGAATAAACTATATAATATGAAAATAACAGAGAGAAATCTCAACCCATCATAAGATTTTAACCTTTTATGAAGATTGAATGTAAAAGGTTGTCTCCACTATGCTTAAACATTTATTCCATCATGCTCCAATCAGATTCCACAGCTGATTCAATCTTCATGATTACTGAGTCTAATATTTTGTCAGCATTGCCCTAACAATGCTAAAGATTAAAGACTATTATCAAGGCACTATCTTCAAAAGCCCACCACTTTCTCTTTTTTCATCTACTTTTCAACCACCTTTCAAAGGCACCATGTACTTTTTAAATTTCTTTTTGATCATTGTAAAATAGGTAGACTTTTTTTTAAAATAAATAAATAAATCTGAACTTGTTCAAAGTGTCATATGACACAAGGAAGTGTTTTTATGTTGAAAGAGGGGGAAAAAAATCATTGATTTTGTTCCGGGCAATGCAATCGTTTAGCAGTTTTAAAATGTGTAATTTTTTTTAATAAAAAAAGTAGCGATTTCAAAACAAATTATGTACAAATTGTGGTCATTTGTATATTTATTTTCCTATGAGTTATATGTGAATGGAAAACTTTTGAAATTACTTTCCAAATTTTACTACTTTGCCATCAATTGGATTAAGATTTTTTGTCTTCAAGGAGTAGCTTAATCAGCTGGAAATCACGCCTCATGAAGTGGATGTCACTAAATTGAATAACCCTTCTCCTTTTTCTCTCCCCTTACATGGACATGTTAAAAAAAAAAATTAAAAATTAAAAAAAAAAAAAGGATCAAGATTTTCTAAATTTTCTAGGATAACTTCAAGATGGGAGCATTCAAAATTGTAATTATTATTTTAATCAAATGATTCACATTTTACCATTTCAACATTCTAAAGTTATTTAAATCCTAACTCTAATAAGGGGTCTTGATCCCTATGGAAGCAAATTATACTTATCTATTTTATTTTATAGTCTAAATTTTGTTATGTTGTATCTAATAGTATACATGGTGTCATGTTATTTAAAATAACGTGACAAAATATAGATTATTAGATCTATAAAATCAAATATGATCGTTCCATTAAGTGGGATAAGGTGAATAGTAGTAGCAACAAAGCATTAGTGAAATCCGTTTCTCTTTGTACTTCACAGCAAAAAGAACTTGAAGAATCATTTGCAAGTTGACCATGTAACATTCTTCCATGATTAATTTGTGAATCATTTGCACAATAATGTGTATGCTTTCTTCTCTAATAAAAAGCCCATATTAATTCAAAATTCTCGGAAAGAAGTACCTTTATGTGTTTGCATCATGGCTAGAGACAGATATTGAACCAAGGACGGAGGGAGGGGAGCCTAGCATAGGCCATGGCCCTCCCTCAATTGTTAAGAACAAAAAAATTTTAAGGTAAAAAAAAATTATAAGGTACTAACTCCTAGTAATAAAAATTTTTTGGCCCCTAATTCCTTCCTGCCCATAATAATTTTTGGCTTTGTCCCTGATAATTGAACCAACGTTCACATACAAGTTTTTCCTGCTATAGCTAGTTAGATGACTACAATTAATGTTATATGTCTATTCATTTTTTGGGTATATTTATTAGTGTTTTTGAAAATTGTTTTTTTTTTTTTTGTGTTTTTATTTAAATTTTTCTTGATGTGATATAAAGTTAGAGAAATACTTTCGGTTGGAGTCATATTTGAGAAAATGTTGTATGTGAGGTCCCACTTAAGAAAATTGTTGGGTTAACTTTTTGGAAAGTGTTTGTGTTTTAAAAGAAATAAATACTAAACATACTTATTATGAAAAAATACAAATATGTATGAAACTAACTTCTTACTTATAAAATTAAAATTACAATTAATTAATTAATTTTTTTTTATAAAAAAAAGAAAAAAAAAAAAAAGAAGAAGAAGATAGCAGTCCTGCAGCCACCCTTAATAGATTGGGAAGCCACCCTTATCCTGTCGTGGTTGCTACAGAGTCACCCCTCTCCACCGTTGGAGTTGTAACCGTTCGACCATCTCGATCTCTCTCTTTTTTATAAATTACAAGTTATTGACTTAATTCTCATACTTGAAAAAGTAAGCACTTGTTTTCTCAAAATATTCTTACAAGAAGGTGAAAAAAAAAAAAAAAAATGTTTTTGGTTTTGAAAAGAGAAAACTTTTTCAAACAAATACCAAACTATAATAAAAAAAATTAAAAATTAATTAATTAATTAATTAAATCCCATTTTTAGATAAAGCTTGAAGGCCTTATATAATAGTGTTTATCGATTAGATGTTGGGTAACATCTGAGGCTTGTGATTAAGGAGTTAACCAAATCAAAGGTCAGATTTTGTTGATCAGCACCACTTGATGCAGCATATAAATATGATTGGCCAGACAGAATCAATGCCCCAATTGAAGACGTTATTAGAAAGCCATTAGCATTTGGCTCCAGTGGCTATGAATCGATCCACCAAAAACTTTCGAAAAGGCACAAAAAAGGCAAAAGCCAAAGGCTATGGAAAAAGAGAGAAAGAGAAAGAGAAAAAGGGCAAAGCAAAGTGTTTTGAGTGACGGCAGCACATTGGCTGGTGGTGGTGGAGATCGATGGTGGTGGTAGTAGTGAATTGGTGATGGGGATGGAGTGGGTGACAGACCCACGTGAATGACCCACCACCCCCACCCCCCCCTTATACGCCCAAGTGGATGTCTTGGTTGGCTTCATATCCACGCTAACAGCCAAAATAACCCAACCAAAACAATAAAACCCAACACATATCACCACCCCAAAAAGTGAAAGAAAAAGTTGGGAGGTTAACATCATTAATTTATTGGACAACCGTACTTTCCAAAACTTTAAAGTTGGCGCATCTAATGGTGTATATGAAGACCGATGAAGCATCATATGGAGGTCGGGGATGTTGTCCCATATGAAACCACCCCAACAGTTCTCTTTTAGATTTAAAAGTTGACGCATCTGATGGTGTACATGAAGACTTATGAGAAATCATGTATAGACTTCAAATTCTGAATAGGTCATTTAAAATGCAGAGGATGTTGTCCCATATGATGCCACCCGAAAAAGTAAAAAGAAAAGTTGGGAGGTTAACATCATTAACTCATTTGACAAAAGTGAACCATTTTCTTGGTTGCCCACTAACCCTAACCTTTCCTTTCCCTCTCCCTTTCTCTAATGCTACTCTCTCTCTCTCTTCCCACTAATGCCAACCATTCTTTTTCTCTCTAATGCTAGTGGTTCTCTTTCTCTCTCCTTCCCTCTCTTTGCAGTTATATGCTTCAACTTATACATGTTAGCCGCTAAACAAAGGTAAAACTTTATAGCATGGGGAGAGATGGACAAAGAAATTAACCAAGAAACTCCTCCATCTCTCCTTTCTAACAGTAACACCAAGGAAGAGTACTCTCCAAGAAAACCATTTGCCGGCGGTGCCGCCGGCAGCGCTGGCGGTGGCGATAGGTTGAAAAGAGATGAGTGGAGTGAAGGAGCAGTTTCAAGCCTTCTTGAAGCCTATGAATCCAAATGGGTTCTCAGAAATCGAGCCAAGCTCAAAGGGCATGATTGGGAAGATGTTGCACGCCATGTTTCATCGCGTGCAAATTGTGCCAAGTCCCCTAAAACGCAAACTCAGTGCAAGAACAAGATTGAGTCAATGAAGAAAAGGTACCGGTCGGAGTCTTCCACTGCTGATGCCTCGTCATGGCCTCTATACACACGTCTTGACCTTTTGCTCCGTGGAAGTGGACCGGTTCAAGCTCCGCCACTGCCGCCTCCACCGCCACCACCTCCTCCTCTTCCTCCTACTCATCTACCTCCATCTGCCGCTCCTTTAATGTTGCTCGAGCCATCCCCGGCAGCGGTGCAACCACCGCCTCCGCCTCCAGCTCCTCCTCCACAAGTTGGAACCGCTCAAAACTCTCATGGATCCAATGGTATTGATAGGGTGGCCAAGGTCAGTGCTAATTAATGACTTTTCTTTTTCGTCAATTGGGTAGCCTAGCGTTCCTTTTCTTTTCTGTACCCTTTCCCTCTCCAGTCCTAGCATTTCTTCCCTATGTTTCATAAACTCCTTGCTAGCTACAAACAATTAAAGATCTCTTAGTATATATTTCATCTCAAAAATACTATTTAGTATACTGCTTGCTATACGACTGTCTGTCTGATGAATAGCAGTATACTAAATAACATTACTCTTTCAATATATACGACTCTTTGAACTTGTTAGAAATATATTTTAAAGTGATTAAATCTTCTAATATCTTAACTTTTGGGATTATAGTATGAATTTTGAGTTCACTCTACCTCCATTTACAAGTAAAAAAGTCCCACGTGAGTTTCTATTTCTAAAATTTTAAAACTAATTTTTTAGTTTTCAATTACATTTTATGTTGATAAAATCAATAATCTTAATTTCATTCTCTTAGTAGTGGAAAGCCGAGAAAAATAAAAAGAAAGAAAGAGGTTGGATAGTGTAATTATTTGTATATAATGCAGGCAGCTTAAAAAAGGCACCTAAATATTGCTATTGAAATCATTGTAAGGTAAATGAGTTATAATTCTTCTAAAGTGGTAGCTTGAAAACATACTCTAAAAAAAAATCTATTTGGGATTGCATTAAGGAACTTACAAATTGCTTTTAGCACATCGAAAGTTGTGAAATAGGTCTGTTTGGTAAAGTTTCGTTAGGAAAAGCTTAAAAATTAGATTTTTTTTCTTCGAAAAGGCTCGTTTTTACATTTTCTATTAATAAAAGTTCTATTTTCTAGCGTAATCCCTCACAGTATAAGATACTGTCATTTTCAAGACGGGTAAAATTGTCATTTTAATTTTTTAAATAATTTTTCCCCTCTTGAAAACACTAATTAATCAGCTCCTTTTCATTTCATTTTTTAAAATCCTTTTCTATCCCAAACAGGTTCTAAGCTGTCCAAGTAAACTAAGGTCTAAAGGATCCTTAAACGGCAACTCGTTTTGAAGTGATGTGTTGGTGAATTTACTGTTATATATTCTTTCATGGTGTTAATCAACAGGAAGATGGAGAAGGAACCAAATTATCCGACCAAGTGTCAGACAAGAACCACATGGAGACAGACAGCAGCACACCAGCCCTCTACAGTGACAAGGAAAAATCAAGGTCAAAAAAGATGAAGATGAAAATGGAGAAGAAGAAGAGGAGAAGAAGGGAAGAACTGGAAATAGCAGACAGCATAAGATGGCTAGCAGAAGTAGTGGTGAGGTCAGAGCAAGCAAGGATGGAGACAATGAGGGAGATAGAGAGAATGAGAGTTGAAGCAGAGGCAAAGAGAGGTGAAATGGATCTCAAGAGAACAGAGATTCTTGCAAATACCCAGTTGGAGATTGCAAGGCTCTTTGCAGGCATTGGCAAAGGTGTTGATTCTTCATTAAGAATTGGAAGAAGTTGATGATTAAGTAGTTGAACCCAATTAAGTATTATATGTATAGATCTTTGTGTAGTGACACTGAAAAAAGGAAAAGGGAACTTTTAGAGGTGAGAGTCTTTGAAAGATATTTGACTAATTGTACTGCAAGAATCATATGGTAGGCAAAATAACATCTCTACCTCATTGTAATCCTATCTTTCTCTAAGCAATCGGGTGTTTTTGCAAAGCTTTATACGTAGAATATTTAATTGAATAAGAGGTGAATTGTGGAGTTAGGATTCGAATTAATGACTTTTGACTTTGATGTCATGTTAAACCACCACTTATCCTAAAAATTTAAGCAGATAAGAAATGATAAATCTATTTATTTAATCAATACTTTAATAGAAAATATATGAGAATGCACAAGAACTTAAGTATTCATTTATCACATCCTAAGAAGGGAAGAAATTACAAGGAATGAGGGGTCCTCCCTCATAAAGCCACTATAATGCCAGAGGGGTAGACAAGAAGAGAGGATATGAGAACGCACAAGAACTTACGTATCCATTTATCACATAGTAACAATTAACTTGTGAACACGTGTCAACGTATGATTGTAGCCATATCAGCCACTAAAAAAAACTTAAACGCCATTCAATTAATTACATACTGATACCGACACATATCAACAAGTTGTAAAATAATTATAAAAGAAAAAAAAAATTGTAGGTCTAGCATTTTTCTCCATCATGTATATGCATTAAAGAGGAAGTGGTATAGTTTGGATTATTCCATGCGCAAATTCGTTTGAATATTAACCATAAATGATTTTGCTCAAAAAAAAAAAAGGTTAAGACTTACAATTCCTTTTAACACGTGTCATCATGTTATTTGAAAGTGTTAAAATAATTTTAGCGGTGGGAGTGATTCCAAAATAATTATAGGCATAGCATTATACTCTTAATGATCTTGAGTCACTATTCTTTTTATGAAATTAATTTAGGCTAAAGCACATGCAAGTGATGATGCTCAATTATTGAGCATCAATTATAATGACACATATAGACCATTGATAAATAATGATATATTAATTATGCAGTCAACGTGCCCCCAATTGACACGTGTATAAAAAGAAAGAATCAAGGGCAATTGAAAAACCACGTCACCCAACCTAAAGTGGTTTTATCCCATTAAGAATTTTGCTTTAAAATTGTTGAATAATGCCTCATGTACAACTTTTTTATAACAATTTTTTTTTTTTTATAATTTGAGAAAAGTGTTAACATGGTTTTTTTTTTTTTTTTTTTTTTACATGTCCACACATGGGAAAGAGAAGAGGAGATTCGAACTAGTGACCTCCGATTCATTAAGTGTGATCTATAGCCGATTAAACTACCCCTTAAAGACATATTAACATGTTATTAAAACCATGTCAACCACTATTAATTCACCACAATAGTTGCTAATCGTTTCGTACTTGTCACTTCCTTTCTAAGACAATAATGACAATTTAAAAGGTTAAAAAGAAAAAGACAGATAAAAAATGACACCATTCTTTTTCAAATCCGCCTTTAAATGTGATATATGGATATTGTCAAATTCTTTTAAGGTAGAGAGGTCTTTAAATGTGACATATGTCCTTAACAGACTAGGATACTCTCAAATTCTTTTAGGCCAGAGAAGATCTAGTCTCTTATAATATGAGAGCAAAATTGTAATTTTACTTTTTGTTATAACAAATTTGTCTTTCGTGTTATAAGAAACCGGCTTCTCTTCTTCCCTAATTCAAATGGGAGAAACACATATATATTTTTTTAATAACTTAAATGACACGTCATTTTTAGAGGCGGGTTTTGTAGAATATTTAAAAACAAAACAAAGAAAAAGAAAGAAAAAGAAAAGAAAAGAGGGCGTTTCTACTTTTGGCTTGGTGCAGGGAAATCTTAGTTCCCAATAGGAAAATAGATATCCTAAGAGCCAAACAGAGCAGCAATATCTGCAGCTTGTAAATCCAATCCCACCCTCTGTAAACCCCTTCCAAACCCCTCTCTTTGTCTGTCTTCGAGCACAAAAATGGCTCTCCTCCATATCCACACACCATCTCATAGCACAACCACCCTCTCCCCCATCCTCTCAGTTCATTCTCCACCACCTCTTCACTTCTCTCTTCCTCACTCCACCTTGAAAACCCACCAACAAAACTCACTCTTTTCCACTGCCACAACTACCAAGAACACGCCTTTCTTGCTCTCAACACTCCCAAGAAAGCTGCTTTGCCAACCCCCTCGTGGCACGTATGTTAGAGAAGACTATCTTGTGGTATGTTTTGCACAAAATGCCCATTTACTTTATCGTACGTTATTTGTGTTTTGGGTTGGGTTTTACCTTAACTGCTGATAATGTTACTAAGAAAATGTTGGAGAATTAGAGTAATTATAGAGTTCGAAAAAGAAATTCTGGGTTTCAGTTATTTTACTATTTGGGAATCGAAAGAACAGGGGCTTTAAGTTATATGAGCATTTGGCTTAGATTCTTTTGGAAGCAAAATTGGGTTTGAAAGCTTCATCTTTTTCTTCATTTTAATATCTGTTTTATCTGGGCATCGGAATTGAGTATGAATTTTAAGCCATACGTTTGTTGCTTTGGGTGGCAGAAGAAGTTGTCAGCCCAGGAGGTTCAGGAGCTGGTAAAGGGTGAAAGAACTGTACCCATTATTATTGATTTCTACGCAACATGGTGTGGACCCTGTATTTTGATGGCTCAAGAACTCGAAATGGTATGGCTCAATATCTACATTATATTAATTAAGGCATTCTAGTTGTAGCTCTAGTGCTGTGGTTGCAAGACAAAGTGGTCGTATGCTCTATTGTATAAACTGCTCTCATTTTGATTGCGATTCAAATTAGTCTTGGTATAGATTCTCCCCTTCACCCCTAATCTGATGAAGCCCTATAGTTTTTTTTTTTCCTTGATAGAGAAATACTTTGTCATATGTGGAGAGACCCTTGGGGGGGGGGGGGGGGGGGGGGGGGTGGGGGGGATGTTGTTGGGGAGTGGGTGCTTATGAGGTGGTTATTTGTAACATTTAATCCATTTTGTAAGATTTAATAGCTCCAGGCTAACCCAATTGGTAGCATCGAATATTATAAGAGTAGTGTGCATTTGATAGAACTTATTGATTTATTGGCTGGCATGATACTGAAGCTGCTAGAAAGGCAACTCGTATAGCTATTTTGAAATGGAGAGGGACATTTAATTGAATCAGTTGGAAGATAGTATCAGTGAACCACATTCAACCAGCATTTTGACTCGGTCATGTCAGCCGAGTTTGATCATTTCTCTATTCTGAAAGTCTTGTATTAGTGTTTGATTCTGAGGAATTGATGATTTTGATATGCTTGGGTGATGGTTTCACATTTTGACTCGCGGGTCTACTTGAGTCTTGGACAGTGGGTTTTGGCTCTTGGTGGATGATCAAAATATGTGATGCATTTCTTTTTTTGATTGACTTCTTGTGTGCAAACAACAACAGTTCAATGCCGTTAGATTTATTTACTCTGCCTTTAACTTGTTTTGGAGCAGAGGATTTGATGTCCTTGTGCATTGTTTGTCACATGGATTTTCTCCTTTCTAGTTTAATGAATTCTAAGACTTGATGCTCTAAAGAAGGTTGAAATATATTGTATAAGATGGATAGCTAAAAATCCAAAAAAAAAATTCTTGCCTCACTAAGAAAGTTTATATATCAAGTTTTAATTTCTTAATGCTCACAAATTCTTAATGTAGCCTGTAAATTCTAGATTTTGGTTTACGTGAATCAGATACCATATATTGGACCAAAATCTGGTATTCCCACAGTATCTATCAAATATTTTGAGTATCATGCAGTTATTTGGCATAGACACTTGGTACTAATCCAGAACCACAACAAAATAAACTATGCTATATTTGGCAAGTGTTATAGAAAGTCTTTTCTCTATTCAAACACAAACCACACTTTTACTAAAATAGTTAACAAATGGAATAATTTTCAGAAAACAAAACACAAAATACTTTTCAAAAAACAAAACACAGCACACTTTTAAAAAGGTTACCAAACATAGCCTATATTTACCACTAGCATAGATTTTATAATTAGGACAGTATTTTTCCAATGCTGATGTCCCTTGACTTGTTTGTGCAACTCGTATTGAATATTAAATTGAACAGTTCTGCATCATGCGAGCTAACTGCAAGTGGTTTGCTTGTAAATTTTTCTAAATCATAAGCAGGTAATAATCTTCTGTCATTGAGAGCCACATTGCTCAAAAATATGGATTTGTAGTTTCTTCGTAATAAATTGAATTTGAAGATTCCACCATGTTTCATGCTTCATTTGCAAACGGTTAAAAAATTAAAATGTTTATTTGTTTCGACATAAGACAAAATCTTGGAAAAAAAGAGCATTGCTTTTGTTTTTTGTTGGATCGGGGGATATTGACTTATGATTCAGATGTGAATATGCTACATCATTGGAGACTCTACAATTTTGCATGATATGATATTATATGTGGCTAGGGTGTTTTTGAGGAATCTCTTGAGCAGTAAACAATGAAGTTATCATCCATTTTGGATTATAAAGATTGTTGTTGACAGTGTCAAGCTCTGGTTGTTACGCTGCAAGCACGAAGTCAGTGTAATTTGTTTGCTTGATCATTTCCAGGATCACTACTCCAAAATGATGGCTAAGTTTGGTGCCTAGGAAGTGTGTATCCGGAGAAAGGTGTTAAAATATCTCCATTGATTTCGTGCTTGCATGACAAAATTATTCCTACTTTGCAAAACCCAGACATTCTACAAATTGTAGAGAAACAACTTCCTTTTACATACTGTTAATTTGTTGTGTTATCAATCTCCAGAAGTAGACTAGACACGTTAGCCTTGTCCCAAGTTATGCAAACTATTGGTTGTATGGAAATTTATATGAAGTGATTATCTGCTTCACCAGCAGCTTCGATATACTTTCTTTGTTTGACAAGTCTAGTTGATTCTGTTTGATGGGTTCACAGAATTTTGGGTGATTTTATTTTCTGGTACATGAGAAGTAGATGCTGTCATTTGATGGAAATGGGTATACACAAGTGCATGTTTAATTCAGATTTTACATGGTTTGAATAGTTCAATTGTACATTTCTTTTTATTTATTCCTATATAGACATAACTTGCCTGAAAAAGCAATCCTTCTCTGAATTTCAAATTTATGTGTTCGTATGCATCTCATCATATACTTACATAATAAAGCTTATGATAAGATCCAAATAGCAACAATTTGGTGGTCTTTACTTACAAGAAATTGAAAAGAAGAGAAGAGAGACATATGGTGGTTTCGAATGATGTAAGAACTTCTAGATATATTTTAATGACCAAACACGCTCAATGGAATAGTTACCAGTTTAGAGAACAATTGGATTAGAGAGGTACAAATCAGATATAAAAAAATGGCTAAGCTAACAGGTCAGTATTAAATCTTTATCTCTCATTACCAAATATGGATTTCACTTGGCATACCCAAGAGGGTATACATTGTTGAAGGTTTTTGCCTGAAAAAATAGTTATAGTTGAGTGGTCTAAACTGAGCTGATATACTAATCTTCTTGATTTGACATGTAGAGTGTTAGGTTTTGAGATTAGGTTGATTTTGATTTCAATGAATTTGGAGATTGGAATTGGAACACCAACTGGAGCCCTGCATGTTGAATTAATTTCAGATTCAATATGCCCTAATAAACCAACACCATTTATTGGCAAAGCAAAATTTCCAAATTTGGAATTCTGAGAATTGGACATGCAAATCAATACTAATGCTGCATGACCAGATGTAGCCCTCCATACAAGCACGGATTGGAATTGTGCTTCATTTCGTTGAAAATTAAGTTAACCGTACATTATGGTAATTATTGGTTGTGTTAGAATTTCTTTTCACCAAGATTTAATTACTTTGGATACAGATTTATGACATTGCTCGTTCTAGAAATCTTGGATTTTTATTTTTTTAATTTCCTTAAAAGAAGTAATTTTTGCCATAGTACAATTTGATTTTTAGGGCCTGCAAACTCATGATAAAACTTTTGGGCTTGAATTTCTATCACAGCTTGCGGTGGAGTATGAGCAAAATGCATTGATTGTTAAGGTTGATACAGATGACGAGTATGAATTTGCACGTGACATGCAGGTATTTATTTGCTTTTAACTTTTTTTACCCTGTAGCTCTATCGACTGCATTGAAATTTCTTGACAGAAAACAGGAACTAGTTAAGATATTAGATAAACTATTTATTCAGAACCACGTGTTTCCATATATTTCTACAGCAATAAGGGGTTCGTTTGATAAAACTTTTTAGGTGGTATTTTTTAGTTTTTAATTCAAAAAGTGTCGTGATATGACATAAAGGTAAAAGTAGTTTTAAGTGTTGTGCGATTGGAGTTGTTTGTTAATGAAGAATACTTTTACGTTTTTGGTAACAAGTAAAATGCATCCCCAAAAAACGATGTCAAACGAGGCCAAGATTTCTTTTTTGGCAATGAATGGAGCAATCCAAAGTTGTGTTCTTGTGGAATTTGAATTTGGTGACTCTCAACCATAAAAAAAAAGAAACCCAATTGAGAGCTGTTTTTGTTTCAGGTAAGAGGCTTGCCAACAGTGTTTTTTATTAGCCCAGATCCAAGCAAAGATGCAATCCGGACTGAAGGGCTTATCCCAATACAAATGATGCGGGATATAATTGATAATGAGATGTGAAGCATCATTACTTGAATCACCAGATAGATTTGGAGGGCCATGGCTTTTGCAGGTGGTGATGCCTTTCAGTGAGTTGTTTGAGTTTTGTAATTTATGTAAAAACTCAAATACTGCATTGGAGTCAACAGTTTTGTAGCTATCTTTTGTATTATAGATGGGTGGTAGGAACGTTTGGATGCAGGAATTTATCCTGTGCAAGACTGCACAGTATCTTTACAATGAAAGAACACAATCTCAAGAGGAGTGCTAGAGAGCCCGAAAAATGGCTCCCGAAATGCACCCAGAATGAGGTGGTAACAATTGTTTAATCAAAAAAATTTGCTCTCTCTCCCATGTCTGCCACCATTCTTCATCTTTGATCTGGACCGTTCATTTTAATCTAACGGTCCAAATTGAAGATAACAAAAATAAATAATAAACTATTATTTACTTTTGAAAAATAAATCAAAATAAAAATTTAAAATATTAATAAAAAAATTTAAAAGCAATGAGGCGGCTGGCCACCCCTGTTGAGAGCAAGGGGTGGCTTGGCCTACTCTCAAGAGCCATGTCAAAAAAAAAAAAAAAATTAATTTTTTTTAGCCCATGGGTGGCCGAACCACCTTCAAAGGCCATGTAAAAAGAAATATTTAATTTTTTAGGGCCCTTGGGGGTGGTTCGGCCACCCCAGACCAACCGGTTTGGAATGGCCGAAGCCACCCCTTGCTCTCAACAAGGGTGGCTGGCCACCACCTGTGTTGGCCTGCAACCCCATTGCTTTTAAATTTTTTTATTAATATTTTTTTTTTTAATTTTGATTTATTTTTTAAACGTAAGTAATAGTTTATTATTTATTTTTTTGTATCTTAGATCTGGACCGTTGATTAAAATGAACGGTCCAGATCGAAGATGAAGAATGGTGGCAGACAGGAGAGAGAGAGAGAGAGAGAGCAAACTTTTTTTGATTAAAAATTTGTTGCCACCTCATTCTGGGTGCATTTCGGGAGCCCATTTTTCGGGCTCTCTAGCACTCCTCCAATCTCAAAGGCCACAAAACTTAAGCCTACGTGGCCCGTGTTTCACTATGGCATATGCACAGGACCCATCACAGTTCTTGTATGGATAATGTGAAAAAAAAAATTATAGGGAAAAATACTTATTTAGTCATGCAGTTGATTTTGGAAACGGTTGCGAGGATCCAGTTAGTGTATTTAAGAAGGGTAAAATGCAATTTATTTTTTAAACCATTTTAATTTTTACCCCTCCTAAATTGATTTAGATAGTATATTTAGGAATTAAATGATTTAAAAAAATTCAATTGAAATTGAAAGGATTCTTTTCCATTGATTTTTTGGTATCAAAAGTATCTTGAATGTTTTTGGAATAACTTATCTAATCCAAAACGATATCTGTCATTACAAACAGTTTAGATGCAAGCATAGATTTACTCGACAACCAATTGTCATTGCCATGTGACATGGGTAATAATTCAACTTACTGTCAAATTACAATTTCACCCTTAAATTTAGAAAACGAAATAAAAGAATTGTTGTGAGGGGCGACCTCCCCTCCCCGGAATGTGACTGACAACCCTCGTATTTCAAAAGGAATCCTCTCTTCTCTTTTAAATTTATTTTATTTTCGAGAAAATTACATTTTACCCTCCCAAAGTTTAAGGCGATTTTTAATTCGACCACCAATATTTCAATTTTTGCAATAAATTTATTTTAATTCAACCAATGTCATCCAAAAATTCCTATTTTACCCCTATTAAAAAAAAAAAATTGGGAGTGCAAAAATGGCCAGATCTCCAAATATTTTTTTAAAAGAAAATTTTTTTATAAAAAAAATAAAAACAAATTATGGACAATATGAGAATTTTGGGATGACAATGGTCGAATTGAAAAAAATTTGCAAGTTTGAGAGGGTGCATTGCAAAAATTGAAACATTGGAGATCGAATTGAAAATCGCCTTAAACTTTAAGAGAGTAAAGTGTACTTTTCCTTTTATTCTATTTTGAGGGTAAAACTATAATTTTATAATAGCACACGTCATTAGTTATACTCATGTCAATCGGTAATTGATTGTAACAAATTTAACCCCCCCAAAAAAAAAACCCTAACAAAGGGGACTAAGCGAATCGAACTAGTAATTTTTGAGACCCCCAAAAAAACAAATGGAAGGACATTACAATTGAGGTATTGAGGTGCAGGTTGAATGGGAATATGCCTGATTTTCCTTTTTTCTTTCTTATACATAGAATAGGGCAGATGATGGGCAAGTAATGTGAGATTTATTATTAGCGCGAAAGGAAAGATGATGGGCAAGTAATGTGAGTCATTGAGTGTGAGTCTGGGGGAACGTATCCAGAAACAGAAACAAGAGGGACGAGTGGGATGAATCTAACAAAATGTTTCCTGAAAACAAAGCAGCCCCATTATGCCTGGCTCTGAAAGTCATGTAACATGACACTCTATAAAGAATTCTATAAAGTTGTAATAATATCTTATAATGCCTTTGGATATAATATTATATAAATTCAACTACCATAAGAAGGTGTTAATTTTATTACCATTTATAATCATACCTATTATCCTTGTATAAACCAAAATCCTATCATACAAATATGACTAAACCAAAGATATGTATGATGTTGGTCTAGTGGTGAAAAGCTTATCCTCTATGATTTGACACATTTCAGATCGTGGGTCGGAGTGGCAGGTGAAGCAGGGTGTGACGGATTCCGGTTTTTAATAATTTGTTGTCCGAATTGTGAGCAGCAAACCTGCTGAAAAGAGTTTACACATTTGCTTATTGAACCCCGTAGAACTCTAAAATTGCTAACAATTCAAACACCAAAATCAATCGCTTCTGGTTGGTATACCACTATGCTTTCCATGTAATTGAGGTAAGGCAATAGGTAACCCTATTTTAGAAAAAGCTTATGCCTATGAAAGTAATGCCCAGATGGAAAATGTCAATCAAGCCATATCCTCTCCTCTCCTACCATTTGTAGCTTGCAAAAAAAAAAGTTCATCTTTGATGGAATAAAGATAAGAAGAAGAAGAAAAATCTGTAAGAAGAAAAATATATATGTATATATAGTGAGACAGAACGAAAAAAAAACGACATTAATGGCCTCAACATTATAGACATACATAGAGAGAGAGAGAGAGAGAGAGAGTTTGAGCAGAAACAGAAGGAATGCAGGCTCAAACGGCATAAGCGACGACGTTTCCGGCAGCGTCGGCGGGGGAGAAGGCCAAGAACATGAGGGCAGCCATGATCCCAACGGGAAACAAGAGAAGCATCAACGGCGGAGGCGGAAGCGGGGGCAACAAGAGAGGCAGGACCACCATCGACGCCGCTAGAGCCGCCAGCACCAGAACAGACCCTACGCTGAAGAACTGAACCATACTATTCTGATCAACCTCGTGAAGAGTAAAACCATGTCCTCGATCGACAACCCCGGGCGAAGAAGAAACACACAAAAGAAGAGAGAAGAAGGCAATGGAAGGTGGTCTTAATTGGTGGGTTTAAGAGGATGTTCAATGTTCCTGGTTGTGTTGGGTTTGTGTGTTGTTAATTATATATACATGTATATATAGGTGGATGTGTGGATCTTTCGAAGAAATGGGTTGTTATAAATTACCATTTATTTATCTCAAGACTTTAAATTAAGTTGTAATTTTTTATTTTTTTTAGTAATTTGACGGGATAATTTTTTAATTTGAGTTAAATATATTGTGAGTGGTTTCATATAGTATTTTATTTATTCAAAAAAAAAGAGAGAGTAATTTAAACAAATGAATCTTAGGTGAGAAAGTCAATTTAGGCAACTAATTGCTAAAAATTCCAATCCCCTATTAAATTACTATCTTATCTTAAGTTGTAGCTACTCTTATTTTAACTCAAGGCCGGTTTGAGTGTACGTTTGAAATGCCTAAAAATAGATTAAACATTCAAAAAGTCTATTTAAAAAAAAAATACCCGTTTAGTAAAAAAAACTTAAAAGCACTTTTAAGAGTTTAAAAAACAAAAATGATCAAAATCTGCTTTTGACAAAAGCTTAAAAATTAGGCTTTTTCAAAAAAAAAAAAACCATTTTCTGACTTACAAACTCTATTTATTAAACACAATTTCAAACATGCTCTTTAACCTTTTAAGAATAAGTGAGGGTAGGAGTTTGAAATCATATGAGAGAGAATTAAAATATTAGTTAGATTATTAATTATTAAATTTAAATACTATTTCCTATGAACTTAAACTAAACTTTAGTGATTCAAGAGTAGTTAACACTCTCAAAGATTTTCTCTAAACCACCACTCCACTAGTCAAAGATTTTCTCTAAAAATAGTAAAGACAAAGTTGGAAAAAACTATGATCTTTAACACCTTTATTTTTCTAGCATGATTTTTATAAAATAATATTCACTTAGGATCGTAAGAACACCAAAAAATCACCAACATTCTCTTAAAAAAAAAAAAAAAAAATTAGTTACTCTTCTAATGTTTTTCTCATATTCACCTAATTCTTGGTGAATATTATTTTTTTAAAAAAAGCAAAAAAATAATGTCATCATTATTTCTCTCGCTTGACATTTTTATATCTTTCAACTTAATTTTTTTAAAAAGTTAAAAAACCGTACCCTAGAAGTTGTCACCTCCATGCGGTCGCCTCAACCCCTTCGGAGGGGATGGATAAGAGATAAGATTAGGGTACGAAGGGGTGACTCAATTTTCCATCAATTTTCATTTTATATGTGAATAAAAATGTAGCAAATTAATATATATAGGGGAAATGATTTATTTATTTATTACTATTACTCTTTTTTTTTTTTTTTTAACATGTTCATGTAAGAATGATTCAAACTATTGACCTCTGCTTCATGAGACGTAGTTTACAACCGATTGAACTACCCCTTTGAAACTGAAATCATTTATTTGAGATTTGATTAAAATACATGAATGTAATTACAAAAATTAGAAATTTATGGGGTTGATTTAAAAATAAACCAAAACTCTTTATACTAATTTGATAATTTCCGTTGCTTTCAATTATATAAATGAGATTCCATAACTTAGAGGATACAATCTAATTTAGAAATTTCTAAAAGTGATATAAATTTGAATTATTTAATTTTAAAAAATTACTATGAATTGTTTGATAGCTTACGATGAGCTTGCGGTGATTTGGACCGTTCGATACTGTGATGAGGATGACGTGGGAAGTGTGTGGAAATCTTGTTTTGGGTAATGGTCCGAATCAGAGCGTCAGATCCTGATATATTCAGCAGATACGGTTCGGAACATCTACTTGTGTAAATTAATAGTAAAAGGGTATTTAAGTATTTTAAAATTAATTATTGTATATTTAATTCCTGATTTTTTATTTTTTATTTTTTTATTGATACCCTCTTTCTTGTCTTTTCCGATGGTCTTGTAGACAAATGGTAGATAATAGGATAACATGTTCGTTTTTAATCAATTGAGATGATAGTTGTAAAGTTCAAGAAGATCGGCTGTTTTATTAAATAATAAAATAAAAAATTAGAGGGAAATTTTTGTTATAAAATATCATAATGTGACGTAAAAATAAAAATAATTTTGATCATTTTATTAATATTTTTATTTTAAAAACATAAAACAAGAAAAAAACGTGTTATATATTAAACAAATATTTCTCGTTCAATACTAAACTTAGATAAGGATATACGTTTTAAGGATAATATTTTTCTAATTCAATCTATTAAATTGATATATTTCATTAGAGAGAGTTTGATTCTCACATATTTTTTTTAATAATACGTATAATAATCACATATTCTGCTACTCATATTAAAACTGTACGTGAGAAATCATATTTTAAAAAAAAATAAATAAAATTCCTCCTATTCAAATGGGTAAAAAACTTTTTCCCTAATTTAATTTGTCAATTAATTTCCTTAAGAAACCTATTTTATTTATTTTTTTATTTTTTTATTTTTTTACATTTGTCTTTGAACAAAAGTAATTTGGAGTTCATGTCCCATGCTTTCCATGGTCTACGAGCACATTGGCTGCAAAGTGTCAGACTCAAAGGCTGCTTTCCACGTTGCACCGGAATTTCGGTGATTTCTCTTATATCGAACGAATTATGTCACACCAAAAATGAGTTAAGAATAGACAACACATGCAGATTTATAATCCAGAATTAAAGTAGGCCAAATATGACTAATTTATGTGTGTTTTAGTCAATTGCACTAACTAACACGGCTTACCCCTCAACCTTTTCGCCACCTTCTAAAGTGCTTGAGTCCAAACATTAGATTAGACCACCTAATTTGAACTTTTTACCCTCCTCATTTTGTTTATGGTTTTTGCCCTCGGAGAAAAGATAATTGTCATTTTAATATTTTTAGTGTTTGGCACAGTATAAAATATTGGTCAACTGAAAACATCAAAAATAACATTCACAAGGCATAAAATGGTTTACGTTTTTCATTCGTGTAAGCAAATTTTCGCCGTGCTCCCCCACCCCCAGACAAGCAATTGTGAAAGGGTACCTTATGGGACTTGCTTGCTCGAACAGGTATCGGGTTATCCGAAAACCTATCCATTCAGGTAACCCTCACAAGAGCATTTCCATAATTGTATACCAAAATTGCAAGCAATATGGATAGACTATTACACTATATCTTAATCCCACACTCAAAAGGTTTTCTATTTTCATCCACTCTCTTCTTCCACATCTTCACCATCTCCCTTTCCCGCAATTCTTCAGATTATATGAAAATACAATAAATATTTTGAGATTTTCCACCAAAACCAAACATTAGAAAATATTTTTCGAACCATGATAAGGGTCGCAAACGAACAACGAAAAATAGTCATTTTTTTCGAAAAACATTTTATAACATAAACATATTTTATACCCAAACAAACGCGTCCTATTTTAACAATCTTATTATCGGACTGTATTTTTAATTCTAATATTTTTATTTTTTATATTATATAAATTATGTTTTATTACCATTTAAATAAAAAAATTACTATAATTTTTTTTTTTTTTTTTCACTTTTTAATATCAAGCATTCTTATTTTCTTTACGGATAAGATCAGATAATATTATAAAGACCACAATCTTTTGCTTGCTTGGCAATTAAGCTTCTCACCCCAACAAGAAGATCCGATGCCTGAAAAGTTCAGAAAAAAAAAAAAAGAATGAAATTAAAAGATGATCGCAAAATCCAAGAAAAAATAATGGAAGCAAGAAAGGCATAGTAGAGAGATTGTGTGTGATCTCGGGGACGAGGGCAGGATTCAGCGTCTCAGTTCAATGCATTCATTATTTCTGTCAAGCTGGCGCGTCAGAGACAGAGCATGAGTTATGATGGATATTGATGATACATTGCTTAGAGAGTTAGAGAATATGTGCAAGTTGGTACATTTCCACTCCTCCGCTTTTCTCTCTGCATTGTATCTCACCTAACCTACTCATTTTTTCCAATTTTGTTTTCAAGAGTATTAGAAATTTAAACAAGAGAATTTTTATAAGATTTATTTATCCGAACAAGTTTTAAACGGTTTAAATTTTGAACAGTTTTTTTAAATCATCTTCGGTTCAGATGAACGGAGAGTATTCAGTTATTTATATTGAAAAGTATTTTTATTTTATTACTTTTTAAGAAGACAAAAATACTCTTCAAATATAACTAACTGGATATTTTCACGTTCCGAAGAGAATTCTAATTCCAACATATGGAACTAATGGGCAATTCAGTGTTGTTGTCTTCATTGCTAATTGGTTGTCCAAATAAATCTGAGACGGTCGGTCCATGTGCTTTGATAAGTAGATTTCATAAAAATTATCACATTTTTTAATACAATACAAAGGGGATTGATTTTATTTTATTTTTTATTATTATTATTTTCAATATTGAGGTGGTGAAGTTCAAAGGAGATTCTCCTCCTTGCCCACCACAATCAAAATCTTTTTGGAGTTTGGTCATATGGAAGTTGCTTGACTCTCTTGGATTCCACTTCGTCCTTGAAGTGTGGGCTTTGTTTGACTGAAATAGCATCCTCCAAGTCTCCATATTAGGGTATTTCTGGGTTGCAACTTTCTTACTTTTTGCTAAATATCACAAGACACGTGATCTTTTTGGTTAATGATATGTGTGTCATTAATTGGACATTACTTGCCACATAGACTTCCACCTTTTGCCATTCTTTTAGGCAAACTATAGTATAGTATGGTAGACCATAGACACACCCAGTTATAATATATTTTTTTCTTTTTTAACAAACTTTTGCATTCAAGAACAAACCAGGGCGCAAAACTGCAAAAGAGAGGGAGGTGGATCTTTACCACTATAGATTGGGATGGAAGAGAGGGGGAAAAGAGGGTGGAAATGCAGCCCGAGTAAATTCTTATCGCGGCCCAATATGTCACATGATGGGCGCAGAAGTTTGCACTTCTGTTAACTTTATTAGCCTCTCAAGTGGGAGAAGCTAGAACTAAAAGAAAAAAAAATTAGAGATAACTTTCTTAATTTGCCAATACTGAGAAATTGAGGGAAATTGCAAAGCTGAAATTACAAGTAAAGAGTCTCTCTCAAACGAAAATTTCTTAAGCTTTAAGGAGACTACTAAGGAGGCTACAAGGAGAGCAGCTAAAGCTTCACTAAAGCTGGGATCACAGGGGGGATTGATTTGAGAAATGACCTTGATAAATTTGCCATTGGAGTCCCTGCACACTGCTGCTTGGGCTGAGAAATTGTCTTTAATGACAGTATCAAAGTTGATCTTGAAAGAGCTTGCTTCAGGAGGGGACCAGACTTCAGTATAAATTAACAACTTCTGCTTGCGACACCTTTTTATTGTGGGCCTCAATTTTTTTTTTTTTTATCCTCACATGTGACTCCATCGTCACATCAACTATATTCTCTTAAACAAAAGCTCTTTTATCATGTGTTCATTGTCGCCACAAAGAACCCAACACTCACTAGTATTAGATTAGGCAAATGCTCATTTTAGGCAAAAGTTGGCCCAAACTCATAAAAGTTACTTCACATTGAACTTTCCAAAGTTACAACATTCTTTGGTTATGCTACAATTCATCTCCAAATATAAAAAATCAACGGAGTCAAAAAAGTTTACTCAATTTATTTTATTTTATTCTCTACCGTCACGATACAGTTAGACAAATGACATGTTCACTAGCCTTGACAATGGTGAAGAAATCATTCTCGAATGAGATTTCGAAGTAGTCATTGTGGCCGAAGGAGATTGAAGAGCTTTGCTTCTCCCTCACTTTCTTCCCCGCCTTAAGTGCTTGTGTGATTTGAAAGGGAAAAATTAGTAAAATTTAAAAATAAATATAAAATTATTAATAAAAAAAAAAAAAAAAAAAACAGATTTAGAAAGAAAAATATATGATATTCTTAAAAGGTAAGTAATAAGCAAAATTTAGCAAAACTTTTAAGTAATGCAATGCTAGTGCTCCAATACAATTGATTGATTCCTCTCTGTGGACACATCAAGTCACCATTCCCCCTTTGTTGAAATTCGAATTGTGAAAAATGTACAATCATTTTAAGCAATGATTACCCTAACAGTGTCCCCTACCTATGATGCCAGTACTTCTCTTTGGACTCGGAAAATTATTACACAACACTGCCATCCATCTACATTCAACGGATTCATTTATCATATTTCAAATATTCTTTTGAGCGAGCCCACTCTAATCATAAATTATTATTATTATTTATTTATCATGTCTCTATATTTTTTATTTTTTCAATTGTTTTCAACTTTGAAAAGCAATATTAAATTTAATGGTGATTTTAAAAGTCACGTTAATTTTGAGAAGATAAAAAATAATAATGTTATATTTCATCTTTTTAACTTCATTTTATCCTTTAAAACACTATTAAATTTGAGATAAATTACTATTAAGTTTTAATCTAATGATAATTTTAAAAAACTACATTAACTCTAGGGATCAAATGATGGATAATGCATTACTCTTTTTGGTAAGTTCCATGGTAATGCTAAATCCATACAATCAGTTAGTTTAGGATTAACTTCTTTACCAAAGGTTTAGGCTTAAACATTTTCTATATATATATATATATAAAGATAAATTTAATTAATTAATTAATTATTTTTTTGATGAGTACATAACAAAGAAACAATAAAGGGCTGGACAACCCAAACAAAAAGTCCCTAAACCACTGTATCAGAATTGGTAAACCAAAAAAAAGCGACAATGCATCAAATGAATGATGCGGGTCTATGATTTCTTGGCACAATAGCAACAGTGATAAAGACTCATACAAACAAAGAAAATAACAACACAGAAACAGAAACAAGACTAAAAACCCATAATAAACAACAAGCAAATAACATAAAAAAGAAATAAATATTACACAACAGCAGGGTCGTTTGCGGAAGGCGCGGAGGGAAGCCACAGCAGAAGCGATTGGCTCTTACTCGATGGCATATGCGGGACACGGGCTAAGAGACAAATTTAATTAATCAATCAAGTTCTAACAGTCCCAGGTATGAAATGTTTCTACTTGTCCGAAGCGAGAGGTTTGAGCCCAAATAGGCATAGTCCAATTCGAATTGGGTAGTTTGGTAAACTCAAACCAATCGACCGACATGAATATAGCTGCAAAGTACCACACTGGAATCCCGTCTTTTAGCGTATAGGTATCAGGTTTTATGATCTGTTTGCAAGAGTCACAGAATGTAGGGAATGCAGTAGCAAGAAAGCCTAAAGACCATGAACCCATGAACCCATGAATCATACCAACTATAATATGGATAGACCCATTACAACCCAAGGTCTAAAGACCCACTAACCAAATATACCCATTACATTCCCCAAGGTCTAAAGGCCCACAAATCCCAAAGCCCAAGCTGTTTCTAGCTGCTTCATATCATGTTCACAAAAATCAGCCCCTTCATCCCTGCGCGTGTCGGGGAGAACCGGAGAAAGGGAAGAAACGACCACGTTTGCTTTCGGACTCGAGAAGAGAAGCCGAAGCCCCAACTCTCTTGGATTCGAAGGTGCAATGTTTTCTGTTTGTTTCGTTTCAAAAGAATTTCCTCGGAAGGAAAGGATGCTTGTGTTAAACTCTGTGTGTGTGTGTGTGCAGATAATCGGAAACAATGGCGAGAGCGTTGTCGAGCATGGTGCTGAAGGGCATCGCGGGTATCCCAGCCGCCCGTTCCAGTAGAATTGTGAGATTCTTAAATCTTTGCCGCGTTTTTAATACTTCAATCCCATAATATTATATGATCTTCAAGCCGCGTTTTATAGATTATCAAAATTTGAACTAAAATTTTGAGATTTCTCAATAAAATTCGTTATTCGTCAATAGAAAAAAGTTGCAGAATGTAATATCAGTTGATTCGCTCTAAATTTTTGGTAGGTCTGCGGATCCTTTTACGACAATGGGATGAGATATTCAACTACTGTGCCCAGTGATCCTGACACACACCAAGATTTTAGACCCACTAATAAGCTCGAGAGTGGTGGCGTTTCTTTGAAGGATGTTGTTGAGCAGGTAAATGAATATTTTCTATTATGTTTGTGATTTGCAGTTTGAAGTATGCGTCAATCTCCCGTTAGAAATATGAAAAACTTTCATTTCTAAGCTGCATGTTTGATGGTTGTGGTTGTGGTTGTTTCTGGTGTAGGATGTTAAGGAAAATCCGGTAATGATTTACATGAAAGGGGTTCCTGAATTTCCTCAGTGTGGATTCAGCTCACTGGCAGTTAGAGTCTTAAAACAATATGGTAAGTTTGCATATGTTCAATTTTATGAGAAAATCCTTCTATTCCTTGATTAGTTTAATTTAGCTATCAATATGTGTGACTCTGTATACATACAGTTGTGTGCCACACTCTTACACACCAGACACACATGCAGAAGACACATGCAAATACATATATGTACACCATTGACACATGTTAATATGTATATATGTATGTGTATGTATGTATGTTTGTTATGTATGTGACGCGTGTATATATGCTTGTTATGTGTGTTATGCATGGCAATTATTTCCTTTAAAAAGCCTAAACTTGAAACTTAGTATTGTTGTTGCTGTTTTCTTTTCGTTCGCGGAGAGGGCTCTTAGAACATGGCATTTTTTTCTTTCTTTTGTAAAAGCACAAATGAAAGCATAGAAGGAAGAACTGATGAAAAGTTCTCTCTTGACAGACTACTAATAGTTAGTTATGTGCAATGGGAGAGAGTAGAAAAGAGTAGGTTGCACAAACTGCCTCCCAATAGTTAGGGATTGGCTATTCCTGTACCTATGTTCTGTAATGTGTGTTTACATGTTTTCATCTTGGCACTTGCTAACTTCCTGTGATGAATAAATTTATCTGGTTATCATATTCTTACCATAGAGATGACTGTTGCAGATGTCCCTTTGAGTGCTAGAAATATTTTGGAGGATCCTGAGCTGAAAAATGCTGTAAAAGCCTTCAGGTAAGTTAGCTCTTGGTCTTCTACTCAAAATAAAAATAAAAATAAAAAAAATAGAATCTTGATATAGAATGAAAAGGCAATTAAAACATTTTGCTGAAATGTTTGAAAGCTGCACTCACTCGCCTTCTGGACATTTCTTTGAAATTCAAGATGAAAATAAGCTGATGTGATGAATAACCCAACAACTTATTATGGTTGAGTGAAGAACTTTCATTGTATATGTGTTGATGAGTACTAGTCAAATTCATTGGAGGGTTGGGGCCTGTACACCCGAGTAGTGTCTGTGTCCATTCTGTTAATATCAGACGTCTTTTTCCAAAGTTTTGTTTCATTATAGTTAGTAAATTTTTTAGGCTGAGACTGTTTTGGAGCTCGATGATGCCACTTGGGCTTCACCAGAAATATGGCCATCCTTTTCATTTTTGGTACTCTTTTCACCCCCCACCCCTTAACCATCTAAAATTATGATCATGTCTTTTGCTTTAGAAATTAGTAGTCTTAGGATGGCCCCTTTATGAAAATGCTCCTGTTGAGAATGTGCCAATATCATACAAACTACCAACATACTCAGCTCAGTTGGCAGGAAAGATTTTTTGGACAGTTTATACCTGCTTTTTTTCGACTTGGAAATATTTGATTTCTTGATGGTGCGGCCTATGAAGGGTTTTTTTTTGTTTTTTTTTCTTTTCTTTTTTCCTTGATCAATGTCTTTGTTTAAAAGTCACTGATATGGGCTTATCTTATTTAAGTTATCCACGGTGCTATCTATGCCAACCGCAAAAATATTTCCTTTTAAGTAATAGTTCTGATTATCCTACCCAGGGTTTTGCATAATGGGATGACCTTCTAACGTGCTAGAAATTTATGCTTTGCTAGTAAGAGACAAATTTCTTGAAGGGAATTAGGTTTTGGTGCCATAGGCATTGGTGGAAGCAAAAAAAAAAACTGGCTTGATAGCAATTTTCCCTTTTTCAATACTATCTCTTGGATGGTAGATTGGGTGACCGTTGGCCCCTATGAATAAAATTCTACTTATTAAAGAACAAAAAAGAAAATAGACAGTGGAATTTCAATAGTTCACAACTTTGACTGTGATAAACTGGACATTTGCAATTTTGTTTGTATGGTATGCTTGTTTTCTAAATGCCTTGCTCTTTATATGCAGCACCTGGCCCACTTTTCCGCAGATATTCATCAAGGGAGAGTTCATTGGTGGGTCAGATATTATTCTCAATTTGCACCAGGTTGCTTCTTATTTCAAACTTTATTTTACTCTGTTTTCCCAATTGGCAGTGCATTGCCTCTAATAATTTGGGCTTGTTCTGTGTAGACTGGTGAACTGAAGGAAAAGCTGAAAGATGTTGCAGCTAGCCAGGAGAGGTCTGAATAACTTCATTGAATCTGAGTAGAGTTAGAGGTCACTAGAACCTTTTTCATGTTATAATCTTGTATTATTGCTAATAAGTTACAAGATATGAGGCTTTATGCCTAGTTTTTCCGCAGGGTATTATATGATAAAAGCTTGAATCGTTTTCCCACAGTTCATGAAACTAAAGATTGAATTTGAAATTATAATGAAATTGGATTGGAGTGATTGAGAAGATAATGAATTAAGTATAGATGAGCAAGACGAGACCTTCTGTACTTTTATAGGCACAAAAATTTAGAATTTTATTTTCTTTAGGAAAAATTTATGTAATACTTTATCAAAAAACATATTTAATACTCGTGTTTAGTTTTGTCTCGATTTTCAGATCTGAGTTTTCAATTTTTTGATTTTAAGACTTGAGTTTTTGGCTTGTTTCCAATCCGAGGTCTCCATACCCTTTTCTTCAAGTTATATATATATATTCCATTTATACCATCTTAATCCTCCATGGCCATGGTGGACCATCCTCCATGACCATAGGAACATGGAGATGGTCATAGAGGGCACTTTCATTAGAATCATGCTAGTGGGGAGCCCTGGAGGTGGATCTCTGTGGCTGTGATGGTCAGTTGGGAAAAGAGAGAGAAGTTGGGAGGGCATAAAAATGTGTCGTTTAAAAATAGACAAAAATGATAAGAAGTCTTGGATTAAAAAAATAGGTCAAAGCTCAATCCTAATTTTTTTTTAAAAATAAAATAAAATAAAATTGGTCTTCAATTGAAATTAGATAAAATATAAGGGTGGTTAGATATATTTTTCTTCCTTTTCTTTTTTCTTTTTTCTTTTTTATTTTTTATTTTTTTTAAAAAAAAATTAATTTTTTTTTTTAATTTGCAAATACTCCCATGTTGTTTAACTGCAGGGGCCTTAGATAGATTAGTTTGCAGTGTCTCAGTTGATCGGAGTGGTGCGACCACTTTTGATAGTTTAGGGTGGAGGTGGTCAGCCGGGGTAGTATGGCTACCCTTTCAAAAGGTGAAGGAAGTGGTCTCTCAACTCAATCATTGAGAATGGTCGAACCACTCTTGTGGCCAAGTAGGATTTTAGGCCATCCCAACAGCTACCATTATAAATTTGGATCATCTTTATTTGAACTAGAGAATATCCAGTTAGTTATAGTAGAATGATATTTTTGTCATTTCAAAAAGTAAAAAGACAAAAATACTTTTCTATTATATTTAATTGGATACTTTCTAATTCAATAGTATACAATTCATAAGATCTTCTTAGTTCATTTGAACTAGATAATCTTCAATTAGTTATATTGAAAGAGTATTTTTGTCTTTTCACTTTTTGAGGAAACAAAAATGAAGGTGCATAGGATGATCACACTATTATAAGTGTGGTCATACCCACATATAATATATACAGGAAGGTAATATAACTTCCAGTGGAGGTAACCGGTCAAGAGACATAACTCCTGGTCAAGAGTTAAGTTGGGACTCTATAAATAGAGTCCTAGGAGAACACAAACACTATCTCAATTTTACGTACATTGGTTTTGTTACGTACAAAATGTGTGTTCAAGTTCTCTTGATCTCCATAGGATTTCCACCCTAACGGGAGAAATCCTTCCTGAGATTAATTATACAATATCCTGAGATCCTTCAGAATCCAACAAAAAAATACTCTTTTAATATAATTAGTTGGATATTTTCAATTCAAATGAAATTAAATTGATCATAATTCTACCCTTATGGCTTGCACATGATACCAGTCACTTTCTCGTTCATTTAAAATATACAACTTAAACTAAAGTTATTTCATATCGTGCAATACTTGGGATCTTATCCGTATAAAAGTTAGATTGGATTTGATTATCATTTGGATCTTACCGGCCATCTCAAGGATGAAGGAATCTTAGAGAGTATTTGAATTTTAAAATAAACAACCTAAACAATGAGGACTACTGACAAAAATTAAAAAAATCATAAAAATTGCCTTTTTTAAAAAACTCAATTTGCATCCCAAATTAATGGGAGGGCCGACTGAGGACTATAATCTCTTACTACCTAAGAGTTAAAAATTATATTTTTATTACTCGATAACATATCTCAATTATTAAAATAAAAGGTACACCACGTGGCATGAGAGTGAGGGTTTCGGCTTGGTCCAGTTCTAAATGGAACCGAACCTGTTGGATTGGACGTTGGAACATTTATCTTAGCCGACAGTGAGGAATTATTAGTAATTAATTATTTGAAGTTAATTGCTATTTGCTACCCGATCGAGGCCTGGTCCGAGTCCGGATCGATTAATTGCTACCCGACGCCTACCTGGCGCACTGACTTAGAACCCACCCACCACCACCAGCTCCTCCACCACCACCACCAACCCCACAACAAAAGTCTAACCCAACAAAACCTCCCCAAAACAACCCCTCCGAACCCTAACCCTAATACTCCACCACCACCTCCACCACCACGACCACGGCGAAACCCTAACACTAAATACACGAAATGGCCAGCGCCTCTCCTCCCACCACCACCACCACCGCCACCAATAGCACCTTCAAGAAGCCGCAACCCTTGCCATGGACGCACGAGGAGACGGTGCATCTGATCCAGGCGTACCAGGAGAAGTTGTCCGCCGTGAGGCGCGGCCAGCTCAAGTCGTCGCAGTGGGAGGAGGTGGCCGTCACCGTCTCCGCCCGCTGCGGCTACGACCACACCGAGCCCTCCTCCAAGTCCGCCCTCCAGTGCCGCCACAAGATCGAGAAGCTCCGCCAGCGCTACCGCTCCGAGTCCCAACGCTCTGGGCCCCACTCCTGGCCCTACTTCCACCTCATGGACTCCCTCGAACGTGGGCCACTTCCCCCAATCTCCGCCCGCCCCATCTCCCACATACCACCGCCGCACGATCACGACTCCGATCACGAAGACGATTCCGATCGCCGGAATAGGTTGCAGAGTATCGATTACATACTCCGCCGGCCTTCTGTTGTCAATAGGTTTTCGGGGAAAAGGCGGAGAGAGGAATTGGCACATGCTGATGATGGTGGTCATGAAGAAGAGGGAGGCACGGGGAGAGGGCTGGTGTCGGAGTTGGCGGCGGAGATAAGGGCGTTTGCGGAGAGGTTTATAGGGATGGAGAATTTGAAGATGGAGGTAATGAAGGACACGGAGAGGTTCAGGATGGAGATGGAGAACAAGCGGATCGAGTTGATTCTCGAGTCGCAGCGGAGGATTGTTGATTCCATCGAGAGGACCTTTGGCTCGCCCTAGAGGTTCAAAATTTGAAGCTCAATGTTCTTGATTTTTTTTTTTTTTCTTTAATTTCTTCTTCCGATTATTATTATTGATGGAGTTGCTTAGTTTTTAAGAATTTGGCTTAGGTTCAGTACCCTTCGTGTATAGTTTATATTTAGAACTGAAAATTTTGTCTCTCTGCAATTATTTATTAAGGAAGCAATTCGTCTGTTCTTTGCTTTATTTATGCCTTGAATGCATTTTCTTTTTGTGTATTCAAACACTGTAGCTTAAAGCATAGCTTGTGTTAATTTTTGAGCGAATTCTGCAACCATCTGACATTAGTTTGCAGAAATGTGGATGGGTTTTATGGTTTAAAAACTTAACTTTTTCTTTCTGAGTTGAAGATTTTACATTCAAGTTCAAAAATTGACTTGGTACCTTGTTTTTTACATACAAAATCTTTCGTATGCTATATATCTTCTATTGCTTTACTACTATAAAAAACTTCGGGTCATTCGAGTATTATTTCGAGCTTGAAAAGGAGGTATCAGAGACCTCAGATTCTCGGTCTTGTTCCTCCCCACACCACAAGAGGCAATCGCCCAAATGCTTGTAAAATTTGGTGTTCTTCATCTTTGAAGCTGAGGCTGTTTGAGCCTACATTTATTCCATGTTTTCTAGTCCATGGAGGTTTTCAGCGGTTGTGACTTGGCTTGCTATGATCCTCCTAATATAGCCAAAAATTGTCATTTGATGGCCCAAATTGTCCTGAATTCATGCTAAGCTCTCCTCTCCCCTTCTTCTAAGGTTTGGCTTCAGGCTTTTTGGGTATCCTGTTCTAGATTATGTTGATTTTGCAGTTAGACCCTATGTCGCCAATTGATTCTGCTAGCAGTTCTTTCTGTTTTCACCAAATTTCCGTCGTCTTTTTTTTTTTTTTTTTTTTTTTTTTTTTTTTAATTTAAAAAAAAAATTAATTTTATTTATTTCTCTGTATGGATAGCTCTGAGGGCACTCTTGTATTCGGGTATTTATTGTTCTTTTAGCCTATCTATGATGGAATGCATCTCCTAGTAGTATTATTAGGATGCATCAGAGATTACATATGAAAGACCCTGGCCGAAAGTGATATCTGTTGTGAATTGGGGGGGTTGAAGGTTGATCAATTTATTATATTAGTTGAAATCCCAAACCAAAGGTTTAGCTTCTGCTGCAGATTTTGTTGTACTGTCTCTTACCCCGATGATTCTTTGAGGGTGACGCAAAGCAAGAAATTTATTAGTGAGTTGTGTTTATCAAAACCTAAACCAATTTTTAGCTTTCCTGGCGATTCTTTTACAACATAGCAAAGTGAGACAACCAAAATATGCTTTTGAAGTTTGAACAGCCCATTTCTGTATTTTGTGAGTTTGGTTTTTTCCTCCACTAGCTTACTTATATTTTACTACCATTAGCCTTTTGGTAATGTCTGCACTCTAAGGATCACATAGCACAGAGGACCTGTCCAAAAGCAGCTCCCTTGGGTTATTTTATGGTGTTTTGCACTATATGAATTGTTCTTCCTTTGAAGATTCAGTCTTTTTTTTTTTTGGGGGGGGGGGGAAGACAAAGCCACTTCGTATACTCGTCTTGTTGGGAAAACTCTGAACCCGTGCAAAGCGTCTATTTCACACGGATAAGGTAAAACTCCGACTTTGCTGGCCAATAGCTGTGTCGTGGTTGCCTGCCTTTGTAATGGCTTTAAGTGTTTCTTCTTTTAGGAATCCCTTCAACTCTATGGTCGAGTGACAAATTGAAATGATCTTTGGGTTTAGTATGTTGTGATGTATCCATGATTAGAATTGGCGAAAAAAAAAAATGAAGTTCTCTTTGTATACAAATACGATAGTATCCCACAAATGAAATTAGGAAATGTAGAAATTGCTTGAAGTTTATTCAATATGTAAACAATCTTTAATTTTTTTTTATTTTTTTTTATTTTTTAATATCGGGGAACCTCTACAAGGTAGGACTCTTCGGACTCACCCCTGCAGAGTAAACTTCGGTTCCGTGCACTGCACCCTCGAGAGTTTTCATACACAAAACTGGATAAATCGCTAGTTTTTCACCGGGAGTGTGGCTCCAAGCCAAGGGATTGTTTGCATCCAAGATTCTTTCTACTTTTTTAAAAGAATATTTTTAGTATTTTTTGGTGTTTGATTGTGCTAAAAAAAAACAAAAATCGTACTAAAATAGTCTTACCATGAAAATGTATTTATTTAAGTGAAATAATCATGTCATTTGCTCAACCTCAAGCTTTTCTTTCTCAATAATAATCTCTTGCCGATAAGAAGAAAACTGGCCAACACAATAAGAAACTTGATAAGTGCCCATATTCTGGAGGAAGTTCTTCCGATTAAATTTGAGAGAAAATTAAATTTGACGGAGTTTCTCAAACTTGATAAGTGCCTATATTGGAGCTGTTTTTTCATGGTTTAGCAGTTTTATAGACGGAGTTTGAGAAAGTTTCTCCAATTAAATTTAATAGAAAATTATGTCCGAAATATTGGATAGCAAACATTATTATGAATCTGATAAGTTTCAGCCAGAAAGAAACAGATACAACAAAGAGCAATATTTACAAACTAATCTATAAACACCAAATAATAAAATATCTATCCCTTACATCTAAATGAACACTTTGCAGGGGAAGCCAATCAAGGAGAGTATAGACTCAATTTCATTACGTCAAAACACATCTGATCTATATCTATAAAAGCTGAACTAATCATGACTTAACAGGTACATTATGGGGAGAAGCCCTCTCCTTCAAAAACTCTCACTAAATTTCAATTAATATCAATTCAAATTCCAAAATTCACACACACATACCGACTCAATAAAGAACAAAATTCCCAATCTCCTAGAAAGAAACCCAAGAAATGATCAAAAAAACCCACAAACATATTCAAAACTTTGAGGTTGAGCAAGAATACAGCAAAAGAACAGTGAGCCTCAGAGATAAAAGCAAAAGACCCACATCATAAATCTCAACCGGTGGTTTTTTTTTTTTTTTTTTTTTTTTTTGTTTTAATCCCAACCGTCCAGATCCAATAGCATTTGTAGAAGCAACCACAGCATGTCTGGGCTTTGAGTCCAGTAGTCTCTCACGCTCAGCGAAGTGGGCTGGGCATACCCGACCGAACTGATCCTTACAGAGTCACAGAGGACATCGACCCGACCCGCCCGTCTTCTTCAATCTTCATTCGGAAAACTGAAGATCATCTGTGCTGGAATGTGGTTCTCCCCTTCCTTTTGCGCCGATCTGCCTCTCCGCTTTCTTTGGCGCCGATGTCCTACGTTTACGGCGTGAATTACGGAAGTCAGCAGTTTGCAATCCTATCTTACTATTCTCCCTGATAGGCAGAACGTATATGAGGTTTTCGGAAACTCTGCTCGGTATCTATCAAACACCGCCAGAAGAAGTGGTCTAGCATCGAAAAGGTTCTCTCTCTAACTCCCCCTTCGTTTTTCTCTCATTCTCTCTGAATCAGATATCATGAGGGTCTTAGTTAGATTCAGGCTTACTGTTGTTGAGCATTTTTCTCTGCCTTTCACAAGTCCACAAAATTTCCCATTTGGCCCATTCAACTCTTTCACACAGAAGAGGTTCAAGAAACCAGTAATCTCTGCCCGAACTCGCTTGGAGGAGAGAGTTAGAGACCCCAAGCTAGACAAGCTCATTACCCATCTCAAAAAGCTCAAAACCATCCTCAATCTCTACGAGCTGATGTCAAACAGAAAACGAGGTCCTTTCGTTTCCGTACAATTGATGTCCCGGTGGAGGAACATAGTTGGTCTAAACGTTGGTGTCAGCGCATTTATTCGCAAATACCCACATATTTTTGAGGTGTTTATGCACCCAATTAGGAGGAATTTATGCTGTAGGATTCGGCAAAAGATAAGGGTTTTACTTAGGGAGGAAGAGAATGCTGTAAAAGAATGGGAATTGGAAGCGGTACTGCGTGTGAAAAAGCTTTTGATGATGTCGGTTAATGGCACTCTTCATGTTCATGCTTTGAGGTTGATTAGAAGGGAATTGGGTTTGCCAGCGGATTTTCGGGACTCGATTCTTGCAAAGCATTCAGCTCATTTTAGGTTAATTGGTTTAGAAGTAGTGGAATTGGTTGATAGGGATGAGAATTTGGAAGTTGCCAAGGTTGAAATGTGGAGGGAGAAAGAGTATAGAGAAAAGTGGTTGAGTGAGTTCGAGACTAAATACGCATTTCCTATTAATTTTCCAACTGGTTTTAGGATTGAAGGAGGGTTCAGAGATAAGTTGAAGAATTGGCAAAGGCTTCCCTATTTGAAGCCGTACGAGAGGAAAGAAGTTGTTCGGGTTCGTACTTGCGGAGGGGTTGAGCGGTTTGAGAAGAGGACAGTTGGGATTCTTCATGAGTTACTAAGCTTGACAGTGGAGAAGATGGTTGAGGTTGAACGCATAGCTCATTTCCAGAGGGATTTTGCCATGGATGCTAATGTGCGCGAACTTCTTTTGAAGCACCCTGGAATATTTTACATATCTACCAAAGGAAATATGCAAACAGTTTTTCTTAGAGAAGCATATTGCAAAGGGTGTCTGATTGAGCCTAACCCAATATATTTTGTTAGAAGGAAAATGTTGGACCTTGTCTTGCAAGGGTGCCGAAGTACCAGAAAAATTGGAGCTGAGGAGGAAATCAAGGAGGAGAGCAATATTGTAGTATGTACAGCAGATGCTGGAGGGAGGGGAGATGGAGATTGGGTCATTCCAAGTTAAAGAGTTTTGACAAAGGAAATCCCTATGATAGTGCAGGTGAAATCAGCTAGTAATTTGTGGAAGAGTTTACTCGATACAATGAGAATCAAGGTAGTGAGAGTGATGCTTGCATTGGGGGATCAGGCCAAGTTAACCATACAAAGAGAATGGAGGTAGTGAAAGTGATTCTTTCTTTTCTTTTCTTTTTCTTCTAAGTAAAAGCAAATTATCATATATTTTTATTATAAGTAATTCAATCTCATTTGAAAAGCACAAAGGGGCGCAAATTAACATACTAAATCTAGAAACATTCCTTATGAGTGTAATCAATAAGTAACTAGAGGATAATATACCATCATGTATTAATATGCATACATGTGTATAAAAGAGGTAGATTAGACAAATATATACGTGTAAAAAGTGTTAATCTGCATTGAGCATGGCGTGTAGTTAGTTACCACTTCATCTGTTTTAGATAAAAATTTTATAGAAAATGATTTTTTATTACTTATCCACTGAGTTAGTTAATTTATCTAAGATATGTGCTATTTTTGTAGCCATATGTCGATGAGCCTCAAAATTATGGCCTACAACTGGAGGAAATTGAAAGTATTTTCAACATGATTGCATCATCGGATCATTCAGGCTTTCATGTGTTTCCATGTCTTACAAAACCACCTTATTATATGTATTAGTAGTAATTGGCCTGACCTTTAGTGACAAAGCAAATGGCTTGATTCTGGATATGTATTAGTAGGTCGTTTCTACAAATGGAATGTGCCCTTTCTTACCCTTCTTTCTCTCTCTAGCTAGGCGTTTCTCTTGTATATGTACTTAGGTTGCGCCTTTTACGCTTTTCAATTATATCTCATTTACTTCTTAAAAAAAAAATGGAATGATGGATCAGAGATTTAGGGTAAACATTGTGGCTAAGACATTTAAATGATTGACAATGTTATGTTTATGTTGTTGCAAATTCTGAAATGAAGGAGATCATTACTTTTGACAATGATATTTCCCTCTTTTTGTTGTACAGCTGGAATAATGCTTGCAGATTGCGCATGCCCAACATTTGGCACTTGGATCAGATGCCCAATTTGGTCAACAAGGGAATGTTGCTTCAGTACAGGTTATTTCAACTATTTTTTGGACTTTCTCTTGTTCACATGTTGCTATTGAATGGTGCTTGTAATTGCCATTGAATGGATTTTTTCTGCATTAAGGCATACATTTATCAGTGTTCTGTAAATCTGCTGCTGATCAAGTTATGCTTTTAACAGTTATTGAAACAGTTCAAGGTGCATCAAGTATCTTAGAAGTCTTTTGAGGGCCAAAGAAGAGAATAGAAAGAAACAAGAAACTTCCTTAGATTTTGGAGGCTTGGCATCAACCCATACTTGTTCCCTGATAATGAAGGAATTTAAAAGAGGGTGAAATAAATCCATGCATGTTGGATGGAATCATCTTGAGTGGATCAATTTATTTCTGCCTTTCTTTCTCGCTTCATTGAGGTTTATGGCTGCTTATGACATTCGTTCAATATTTCTTTTCCTTGCATATTATGCTTAACTCTGCAAAATGTTTGGTCAGCACTGCACTGTTGTTTCAGGTTGTGGTTGGAATAATGCTTGAATTCCATCAGAGTGCCTCATATTGAATGATGCATTAAAGGCTTAAGCAATATTGAAATATTTTTTATCCCTCAGATGTTTTCAGCTTCTTGCTATAGAATGCTACAAACAAGCTTGAAACTGGATTTTTTTTAAAAAAATAATAATAATAAAAAAAAAAATTCTAGCAAGAAGCTTGCTAGATAAAACCACTATTTCTGTTGTATACCGACCAATTTAAAGCACAATTTGCTATCCAAATGGTTTGGGATCTCCCCCAATTTTTTGCCAAGCAATTTAAGCAGTAATTATGCGAAAGCCTACATGGAATCTGCCTAACCCTAGCCCAAACAGTAAAGAATAAAGCTAAGAGTAATTAAAAAGTACTCGCAAGTGGAACTGGATCCTCTCCAGTCCATAATGGTATGGACTGGAGAATATCCAGTTCATGACTAGGATTTCATTTCAGAAATTCTATGGCCACAAATGGGACACATATCCCACTAATAAAAATAATAATAAAATATTATTTTAAATTAATAAAAAAATTAAGGAAAAAAAAAAAAAAAGGGGGGGTGATTGGCCACCACCCCTTTTTTTAAAAAAAAAATTTATTAATTTTTTTTAATTTAAAATAATATTTTATTATTATTTTTATTAGTGGGATATGTGTCCCATTTGTGGCTATAAGATTTCTGAGATGAAATCCTAGCCATGAACTGAATATTCTCCAGTCCATAATGAATTGGAGAGGATCTTGTTCCCTCACAAGCTCTATTCAAATAAAGCTCCCTACAGTCATAAAGATTCCAAAATACAAAACAGAGAAAACTTGACGGAATAGGATTGTCCATTTCAAGTGAAATGAAAAGAAAACATTCCATGGTCTAGATTTTATTCTACTGATCTAACGGGGTGCACAACAATTATGGTATTGTTTGCCAAAATTAATAAATTTAAGGCATAAAAATAAAGCCAAGCCCAAAGTAAAAAATACTTGTCCTCCAACACTCATTGTCTTGTTGGGGTAGCGATCATAATTTGTATGTAGTCTTTTATATCAAAGCAGCTGACATAAGTGACCAATTTCCTTCTATGAGAATGATAGAAATCAAGCCCAAAGTCAAAAAAAAAAAAAAAAAAAAAAAAATGGTTGATTTGCAAATACCATCAGTTTGCAAGATTCAAAGATTTAGATGAGTCTCTAACATTGACATGATAAGGTAACAAATTACATGAGTAGTTTATTCAAAGCCCCAATGTGTTTTTCTTAAATGAAGAAGATCGCAAGCTAACAAGGAGTGAAGTAGAAAGGAAGTACAATCAAAAGTTGGCTGGCTCATCCTAGCAATTAAACTATAATAGTATGATGAGGGGAGGTAACCGGCCATATATAGCTGAGCGATTTTAGTATTCAAAAATAGTTTACTTCAATTGAAAGAGAAATAATTAAATAAAAATACATTGATAAGATGCATCTTATTAATAATTTAATAAAAACATTGCTGTGAATTACTCTAACAAGCACCTTCTTCATATTTTCCAAACGTCCAATAATACTCCTAACGCATCTGTTGAACAAAGGATGCAAGCAAAGTCAGTGAAGATCATCATGAGAAATATTATGTATATGTCCAACAATTGTAAGGTTTTCAACTCAATGATGCTTGTGTTAGGGAAATTGAAATAAAAGAAAATTACAGTTTACCCCCCCCAAAGTTGACAGCGTTTTTTAATTCGAACACCAAAGTTTCAATTTTTGCAATCCACCCCCCCAAAGTTCCAAATTTTTGCAATTTGACCAATTATATCCAAAACTTCCCATATTGCCCTTAATTTTTTTTTTTTATTATTTTTTATAAAAAAATTCAGGGTGACCGTAGCCACCCCTTTTGGCCATCTGGCCATTTTTGCAGCCCAAATTATTTATTTTTCATAAAAAATAAACATAAAAAAAATAAAAATTAGGGACAATATGAGAATTTTGGAATAATATTGGTCGAATTGAAAAAAATTGAAACTTTGTAAGAGTGGATTGCAAAAATTGAAACTTTGGCTCAATTTTGAAGGGATAAACTATAATTTTTCCTTGAAATAAAGAAATATATATGAGAATAATTTTCAGTTTCGCTCTCAAGGGATGTAGCAGTAGATAAACAATCTTTTTCATCTTTTTTTTCTTCCCTTAGCTTTCAAGCATCAAGTGACATAGTTGCCAACATTACCAACTAGGTGCCATATATTATGAAGATAACAGTTAATGATATCTACTCTTAAAAAGGTAAAAATATCTAAAAGCTTCATGAAACATTTTCGTTTGTCTGATTATATTACTCTGGTTTGAAAACAAAAGAAATCAAGGTAAAGCTTCATGATCAGCCCAAATTGCTAACAAAGAAGCCAGCCAGTTAAAGCCCACCCGCGATCGGGGACAACACTCGCTAATTCAAGGCTCGATCACTGATCTAGCCCCCGAATCGAGTTTAGCCAACAAGGGGACACCATCAATAAGAGATCGGACCCTATCATCTGTCACGATCGCCACACAGATCCCATCTGTCATCGTAGTTCCTAAAGGCATTGTCATTAATTGATCACACATTTAAAGCCTATATTTGAATTATCTAAAATTCAGCGGTACGATCACAATGCGCCTGTCGGTCTAATGTCCCATCAACTCCTTGGCTTGAGGAATACAAACACCACACTTTTGCTGACACGTACTGCCTGGCCCTGCTAGCACCACCCCTAAACTATGGATACAGGGGGACATGGGGATTAACATTTACAATTGTGAATCAGCCCACAGGTCAGAAAACACACCAACACTAGTCATATTGGCCCCGTTTGCCGTTTGCCAATTGCCCGGAACGGTACTGTAGTTGGAACCGTTTCATTTTAACTACAGTACCATTCTGATATGTGCAGCAAAAAGTGTACTTTTTAATATTATTATTTTTTGTTTTAAAGCAAAATATTAAAAAAAAAAAAGAGGAGAAAGATCGGCCACCCCATTTTGGCCAAGCCAGCCACCCCCTGGCCAATCTGGGAGTGGTCGAACCACCCCCATGGCCAAGGGGGTGGTCCGGCCACCCCCAAAAGGCCAAAAAAAAAAAACGGGGGGGAGCATTGGGGGGTGGCCGGACCACCCCCAAGGGGCTGGGCGTGGTTTCGGCCACCCCATACGGCCAGTATGGGGTGGCCAAAACTACCCCAGCCCCTTGGGGGTGGTCCGGCCACCTCCAAATGCACCCAATCCCTTTTTTTTTTTTTTTTTTTGGCCAAGGGGGTGGCCGCCCAGATCGGCCAGGGAGCCACCCCCTTGGCCAAAAATGGGGTGGTCTGGCCACCCCATTTTGGCCAGGGGTAGCTGGAACCACCCCGATCTTTCTCTTCCATTTTTTTTTTTTTAATATTTTGCTTTAAAAAAAAAAAAAAAAATTAATATTGAACTTTTTGCTGCACATATCAGAATGATACTGTAGTTTGAACAGTACCGTTCCGGGCTGTTGGCAAACGTGGCCATTAGTTCCTAATGGTTTATGTGGTATTAACAAGTACAAAAAGTAGCATCACTTCACAATTCATTAGCATATTAGTTTTTTAAAAGATTGAGGTTAGTCATCTAGGGCAGTAATTGACAAATAAACTTCATGAACTTCCTATTTCAATCATCCTCACCAATGATTTGAGTTGATTCAATAAATAGACTTCAGAAAAATTGGAGTACATGTATCAAGCAAAGTTCAAAGATTTTGTCATTGCATAGGGTGATCTTAGCTACGGTCAGATTTATGACAAAGCATATGCAAAATATAATGATTAGAAACAAAAACAAGCAAAAGGACATGGAATTGAGACATACCTTAGGGCGGTCGAGCTCCATCCATTCCCAACTCATCAAATTCGTGTAGGGGAAAAACTCGCAACAATCTTTTACCTCTATTGCTCTTCCCGTAAATTTGAGGAGCATCCTTCTTTGAATGGGTTAACAGATCGTATAAGACCAGCTGTCCCTCCGCATTCTGCATAAACAACTCTCTGTTTCTAAAAAATCCTAAGGGCCTTTCCGGGTAGTCTAGCAAAAGTGGAAGATTGATGAGTTTAGTCCACGACTCCTCCGCACCAAATTCAAACAAAACCCATATAACCAAACATTGAGTAGTGCGTGTTTCCCGGCGCAAACGCTTTCTTTGATGAGGGAAACCCACTATAGCAACGCACCCATTTAACACCGTAAAATTAACGGAAGTGAAATCTGAAAAATGTACACCATCCGGAAGCGGCGTCGTTCGGAACAACTCGTCGCCAAAGTCAAAAGCAACAATTTCCTCTTTATGTATAGCGGGCATCACCCACCAGAAAAAAACGCCATCTGACACAGTGGTAAGAAAATTTGGACGTGCGGATTCCAGCTCGCATAGGTAAAATTCAGCAAACGGGTCGGGCAGGTCAAGCCGTCTCCATCTCCTAGTGCTCAGGCGGTACACTTCCACTTGTTGTACGCAATCGCCGTTATCAAAAATGTAACAAATCCTCAGCACCTTGAAGTCGTTGGATCTCCTGTCGAAACCGAATCCGACGGTGAACAGAAAGACACCAAACTCGATTTTCAAGCCCGCGCGTCGGAGGGGCGGGAGAGCCTTTAAAGCTTTTGAAGTTGCGGGGTTCCAAAGATAGATTTTGTCATGGACGTGTTGGTGGAGACACAGTAAACCATTACAGGAAGCCACAATCTTAAACTCTTCATACAGAGAATTGAACTTGAGAATAATTTGAGACTGGCAATCCAGGGTCTCGCCAGAGAGGAAATAAAAAATACGCTTATATGGAAAGTCTATTGAGTGTTCATCTGTGACGAGAAGGAGAGGAGCAGAACGATCGGGGTCTCCGAGAATAGATCGGTTGAGAGAATTTGGGGTAAAGAAATCAGGATTTCCAATGAGAGTATGCCAAAATTTGGAAACGCACCTGAATCGGAATAGGGATTTTGGGAGCAGCCTGCTCAGTATATTCAGCACCAATTCCTCAGGAAGATAGGTTGACATTGAGGGTTGGAGGGAGCAACGGTTTGAAATTTGAGATGGGGCGTTGCAAAATGCAAAGGGCAAAACTGGAGAGAATATATTATTAGGGTTTGGGTTATGGGTCATGGGCCGTTGGGCTACAGAAGCTCATTGGGTGTCTCATACAGGTTGGGCGCCATAAGGGTATGAGATTGCAGGCCTTTAGATTTAGGCTCAAGCCCAAGATCAAGGACAAGACTCTACGTGGCTCCTTGGGTCTTAGCTTTTGTGGGTCTTTGTTTCCTTTTTGTTTGGGAATTATATTACTCTGGTTTTAAAACATAAGAAATCAAGATAAAGCTTCGTGATTAACAAATATCCCTCCATGACTAATCTAGTTGTTAGGGAATAAAATTCTCTAAACGATAAAAAATTCTTCAAATTCATAGATCTTTGTAACCATTTAGCTCAAGAAATAGAGAAATACCTTCTCAATAAAATTAACCAAGGAAAAAAAGGTTGAAAACAAGAAAATAGAAAATTTCACTTAGATTTTTAATATAACTTAACACATCTAGCATTCTTGTGTTCTTGTTGTGTTTGTTCCTTACTTGTTAAAATATTGATTGGTTTTTTCATATTCATTCCACAACCACAACAAAAATAAAAAAAGGACTAAGGACTAAGGACCTTTGGCTAAAGAGTCTTAAGGGTAATGGGTCAAAATCCGGGGTTTCGGGTAGGGTTTCAAACCCATTTACTTGACCTAGTTTGAGTTTTTTTTATTTTTTTATTTCTAGAGCCCCTCCTACTAGGATGGACTATAATACCTTACGGTTACAGCCACCAATATAATGTTGATACATCATCTAAAAACACTAAATACAATAACCATGAAAGCACAAGATCTTATTCTGAAAAATAAAATAAAAAACAATAAACAAAAATACCACTTTTCCAATTTTCCCCTTTCAAAAGAAGTAATGTTATAAGTCTATCTTGTGTCACTCTTGTGTCCCTCTGAGGATGATGTGGCTTTTAAAATCACTATTGTACTTGTAATTGATTATTATTGAATTTTGATCAAATAGTAATTTTAAAAGCCACCTCATTTTTTGAAAGATGCAAGAAGAATTACTCTTTCAAAAACAGAGTAATGCTACAAGTCCATGTGCAATGAAGCGCATATCTACTAAAACTAAAACTAATTTATTGATTGTATAATTAAACTACTAAAACTAAAATAAAATAAAAGCTTTTATAATTCCCTTGGCTCTCTAGATCAAGGGCATATCTAGTTTCGTAGAAAAAGTACCAAATCAAAAATTAATTAGTCCCCATTTTTTTCACAAGGTAAAATATTAAAAAAATATATATATGTATTTACCCTTTGGATAATTAAAAATATGTATTTATTAATGCCAAAAATCTTGGATTGGTGTGAGGGCAAAGTAAACCTCAGACTATTTACAAATTTTGTATATATATATATATGTTACAAATATTTTATCAATTATGATAGTTCTTTTTTAAAAGACATAATTCTTCTTCTTTTTCTTTTTTCTTTTTTTTTTCATTTTCCAAAAGACATAATTCATTTTTCAAAAGACATAATTCATTTTCCAAAAGACATAATTCTTTTTTTTTTTTTCTTACAAACCTTTATTTATTTATCTATATTATAACAAATATTACTTGAGAGGCTTTTATTGAAATTTTAATTAAATGATTCAATTTCTTAAATACTCATGCTCCCTCTATTTAAACCTCCTACAGCCCAGATCCACTTGTTCAACGGCTCCAAGCAACAGATGCACATGTACGAAGCCTTTCTTCTACAAATCAATAGCGGGGAATGGGCGGTTTTGGGAAAAGAGGTCATATCATAAAATTCTGTCCGTAGTCTCTCACGCTCAGCAAAGTTGGCTGGGCATTACCCGACCGATCTGACCCGAACAGAGGACACCGACCCGACCTGACCCGCCTACTTATATATATACGCGTCTTCTTCATCGGAAAAGACTAGCTGTTCTGGAATAGGAGTTCCATCAACGGTCATGTTCCGTCCAGCTGTTGATCAAGACATTGGTCATGCTCCCTAGTGATATCATCTCAGCCGTAGATCAATACGCATCATCCATTGCAAGATGCATGAAGACCAAGAATTTAAAACTAGGCATGGCCATGCACTCACACCTTATCAAAACAGCGCTCTCCTTCAACCCCTTCCTAACCAACGGGCTCATAGACATGTACTCCAAATGCAACTCCACAGAAAGTGCCCAAAAGACCTTTGATGACCTTCCCATTAAAACCGCTCCTTCTTGGAACATTATGATCTCTATGTACTCTGGAACAGGCATATTCAGTAAAGCTCATAAACTGTTTGAAGAAATGCCGAAACCAAACCTCGTTAGCTATAACTCATTGATTTCTGGTTTTACCCATCATGGGTTTCATAAAGAATCTATTAGTTTCTTTCTACAAATGCAAAAAGAGTGCGAGTGTCTAATCATGGATGAATTCACGCTAGTCAGTATAGTGGGTGCTTGTGCTCGTTTGGGTGCTTTAGCAGTGTTGGGTCAAGTTCATGGGGCGGCAATTATTATGGGCTTGGAGTTTAATATGATTATTCATAATGCCTTGGTTGATGCTTATGGAAAATGTGGTGAACCCGATACCTCATATTCTATTTTTAGTCGAATGCCGGTGAGGGATGTTGTGTCGTGGACTTCAATGGTTGTTGCTTTTGCTCAGGCATCTAGACTTGATGATGCTTGTCGGTTATTTAATGAAATGCCCGTTAAGAACACGGTCTCTTGGACTGCTTTGGTCGCAGGCTTTACACAAAATGGGCATGGGACTGAAGCATTGGTTCTCTTTCAGCAAATGCTGGAAGAAGGTGTCTGGCCTGCCGCTCATACTTTTGTTAGTGTTTTAAGTGCTTGTGCGGATTTAGCACTTGTTCAAAGAGGTAAACAGATTCATGGGCTCATCATTCGAAGGAGTACTAGTAGCAACTTGTTTAATGTGTTCATGTTTAATGCTTTAATTGACATGTATTGCAAGTGTGGAGACATGAAATCTGCTAAAACATTGTTTGATTTGATGCCTGAAAAGGACATCGTCTCTTGGAACTCATTAATAACTGGATTTGCTCAGAATGGACTTGGGGAGAAGTCACTTGTTCTATTTCAGAGAATGATGGAAGCAAAGATAAAACCAAATCCTGTCACATTTTTGGGGGTGCTATCTGCCTGCAGCCACACTGGTCTACTATCTGAAGCAATCCAAATTCTTGACTCGATGCAGAAGGATTATGATGTAAATCCAAGACCCAATCACTATGCAATATTGATTGATTTGCTTGGGAGGAACAACAGACTTGATGTAGCAGTGGAGTTAATTAAGAAAGCTCCTAATAATGGTTCAGATCATGTGGGGATGTGGGGTGCACTACTGGGTTCTTGTCGAGTCCATGGGAATTTGGATCTTGCTAGAAGAGCTGCAGAAGCTCTGTTTGAGTTGGAACCCAACAATGCTGCAAGATTTGTTATGCTATCAAACATTTATGCTGCAGCTGGTAGATGGGGTGATGCCGATAGAGTGAGAAGGCTCATGGACGAGAGAGGTTTGAGGAATGAAGCAGCTTATAGTTGGATTGAGGTGAGGAATGTGAGACATGAGTTTGTAGCTAAAGATAGGGTCCATTGTCAGATATGGGAGATATATCAAGTGGTTGGAAAGCTGGTAAATAATATGATGGATGCTGGATATCAACCTTATATCAACAGCCCTTTTCTTTTAAATGAGGATGATGGCGTTTCTTGATCTTCTTAACTAGATGAGAACTTACAAACACATGGATAAATGCCTGCTCGGAAAGATTAAGAATGCCAGGGTAAGTCCAGCTATGCATCTTTCCATTAAAACCTTCAGCCAATGTCAGAATTCTTTTCAATATGACCATTGACTACATAAGATCAAGCTCCTGCTGACATTTACCACAAGGCTCATTCCGCATCTTCAAAACTACTGCAATTTTTTTTCTTATTTTTAATTATTATCATTATTATTTTTATCTACTGCAATTGGAAACCAGTTATCTCAGAATTGGCCATTTATTTGGCAATCATGAGTTTTCATTAACCTATATACCACCGACTTTTTGGAAATTACACAACAGAGTGAAGCCATCTGGTTGCAGCCAGAGGTAGACCTAGGATTTGTAATTTTGGGGAACAAACTTATATAAATACATAAGTATATAAATATATATAGTCTCTTTTTGGAGGCTTGGCACCAACCCATACTTGTTCCCTGATGATAATGAAAGAATTTAGAAGAGGGAGACATAAATCCATGTATGCTTCATTGCAAGATGATGTGTCATCATCCCCTATGTTGTATGGAATCATCTTGAGTGGATCAATTTCTTTGTCGCTTCATTGGCTTATGGTTGCCTATACTTTGAGAGTTTGAATGCAACAGATCATTTATGAACAACACTACTGGTGCATATTATCTCATGATTTCCAAATTTGAACAGCCTCAGCACTTATTTGAAGAAAAAACTTAGAAACGGATCCTCTCCATTTCACTTGAAAATGGAGAGCACCCCTTTAGTGCAATTAGGAGGGCATATTTGTCCAAAATACTTTACCCAAAAAAGTAAATGGACAATATTGTCCTCCTAAATGTACTAAATGGATCTTTTCCGAAAAACTTGGGCTAGAATGTTTATGAGATTTCAGTTCTATAATTGCTCACGTACGAGGTTCAAAATTAAATGTTTGTTTGGACAAGCAGATCTTTTGTTCTGTCATATTACCAATTTCTATTGTATTGTACTATGAGTCTTAGTTGTAAATATATTATAACTTTGGCAGTGTAATTTATTTTTATGCTCAATACTCAAGAATTTGTATAAGTACAAAGTTTTTCTTTAAAGTGGTTGGAGAAATATCTTCCAACCTAATCTTTTGAGTTAACATGTGTTCAAGATGCATATAAGAATTGCATGCAAAAATGCATGTGACAAGTACATGTATTTTAAATTCATGTCAGTTTACTCAGTACAAGAGGCCTTCATCAATGAGGAGCGGATTGAGCTCGAGATTCGATCGTTAGCGGTGACGATCGCTCGGTTCATGAAGCACTTAAAATAATCAAGTAGGTCATTAATATTTTTCTTTTTTGGGAGGGGTTACTTGTCAATTTATTACGATCTATATTGATAATGGTTGACATTTTTTTCAGGACTACTAGAAAATTGAACGCTATTGGTTTCTCGAACCAACTCCAGTTGAGTAGCTTTTTTCTCGATGTCTACTTTCTTAACTTTCGGGGTGCTTAGTTATAGATTTATACTAATAATGAAGCATTGTATATATGCCTCTGTATTTTCTTGACCAATACGTGCATGTCATTGCAGGTGGATGATAGCATCGTGATGGAGAAAGAATTGGCAGCATCTCCGATGGCGGCAAGTGCAAGGGTGAACAACTCTGCATCTTCTTCTTCAAGAGGATGGAGAAAAAATTGGCAGCATCTCCAATGGCAAGTGCAAGGCAGAACAACTCCGCATCATTGAAGGAGAGGCATCATTGAAATGGAGTAAGACTTGTATCTTCATGGAGCCTATTAAATTTCATACTACATTTTCAAGATATTGAAGGAGAGACAACCTAAAATGTAGATTTCGAAGAATGCAGTAGTTTTAATGAGCAACATGATTAATCACATGATGGAGAGAATATTAAGTGCTGCGTTGGAGATGATAAGCTAACAAATAATTTTTTGAAGTCAACGTTAGACTTGCCCTCCAATCCCAAAAATTTATATAGCAGGTGCCATGACATCGAATTTGCGTTGGAGGCTAATGATGCGCTGTATAAATTTTTGGGATTGGAGGGCAAGTCTAACGTTGACTTCAAAAAATTATTTGTTAGCTTATCATCTCCAACGTAGCACTTAATATTCTCTCCATCATGTGATTAATCATGTTGCTCATTAAAACTACTGCATTCTTCGAAATCTACATTTTAGGTTTTCTCTCCTTCAATATCTTGAAAATGTAAGTATGGAATTTAATAGGCTCTATGAAGATACGAGTCTTCCTCCACTTCAATGATGCCTCCCATTCAATGATGCGGAGTTGTTCTGCCTTACACTTGCCATTGGAGATAGGAACATAGGCAGTATCAAAGGCTAATGATGCGTTGTATAAATTTTTTTGGGATTGGAGGGCAAGTCTAATGTTGACTTCAAAAAATTATTTGTTAGCTTATCAGATCAACGTTAGACTCTTTGAGTCTTGCAAACCGATTTGTATTTCTCTTTCGCGCCCTATAAAAATATGTCCATCCAATGTATATATGTTTTTCGTCCTTTTTGCAAATGAATCTTTTTTCTTTTTTGTTTTTATTTAATACTTTGGGCTTGATTTTTTATCCTTTTTCATAAAAGGAAATTTGTCACCTGTATCTTTTGATATGGAAGACTACATACAAATTATGATGGCTACCCGAAAAAGACAGTTGAGCGTTGGAAGGCTAGTATTTTTTACTTTGGTCTTAGCTTTATTTTCTTGCCTTAAATTTACTAATTTTTGCAATATATCCAAGACGAAGTGCAGTAAATACAAACCGAAATAGGAAATGGATAAAAGATAACTTGATTCTGTGTATTTTGGAACAAAGACTTAGAAATAGGTCGCAAAAACAGTAACCAAAAGCAAGGCTGCCAACTTATTTGCATGCAACGCATCAAATGCTCCAACTACCGAATGATAAATGAGAATGATAGATTTTAGTTCAAAAGAATGGTAGGGGTGTATATATTATGGGCGGATATTAACCCTACATTTGCAATTGGTAAGTATCCGGTATTTGTATATGGAGATGCAAATGTAGTTAGCAAAAATTACTATCCGCTCATACGGATGCAGATGTTGGTTTTAGGGTATATGAATACGGTTAATAACCGCATTCGCATAGCCTTTATATATTATACATTTTTATTTAATAAATTCACCAAAATGATGTCGTTTTGGATTTAGGTATATATTATGTTTACATTACTTTAGAGTTTTTTTTTTTTTTTTTTTTTTTAATTCACTCATTTACTTTGGTAAAAAGGCAAAAGTGATGTAAAATCAACATATTTTGAAAACGTTACGGTTTAACAAAAAGTAAAACAAGTTCTAAAAATCGGTCCAAATTATTTTCAAAATCATTTAAGATAGGCCGTAATAGAGACCCAAAGAAAACTCAATAAACTAAAATAGGCACACACAAAAAATGCTCATTACATAAAATGCGGATAACCACAGTAAAAAATCAAAAGGACAGATTTTAGTTACACACCTTTGATTCTTTGTAAAATCAAAAGGACATGTTTTTGCAGATATAAGTCTCTCTCTTCATCTCAGTCACGCCCATCGCGTGCATAGGGGAAGAAAGCATAATTACTAAATAACCATCAATGCGATAAAATACTAGTCAAATTTGTACCGATGATTCTGTTACTGTGAGAAAATTTTCACGTGAAGGAGAAAGTGTGATCAGACATGTATAAATGACTTGGTTGTCCATGCTTTCACACTCTCAAGTCTCATCTCACTAAAAGAAGGAAAAAAAAAAAAGCCTGGCTGTCGGAGGAAGTTGCAGTACATTTCAGAGACCATCACAAATATTACTTGAGGGACTTTTATTAAGATATTAATTTAATGGTTAAATTTACTTCTTTTACTTTAACCGGAAAAGATCTGACCGAGTTATAGTGAAGATGTATTTTTGTCTTTTTACTTTTTGAGGGAATAAAAATACCCCTCCACTATAATTAAGTTCAAATAAAATGAAGAGGATCCTAATTCTTGCTTCATTAGATCCATCCCTCAAATACTCATGTTCGGTCTATTTAAACTTTTGACAGCGTAAATGCACTTGGTCAAGGGCTCCAAGCCACAAGTACACTTGTTCAACGGCTTTCTTCTACAAATCAAGAGTAGGGAATGTTCGGTTTTGGGAAAATAGCTAGGTAATATCATAAAAAATTCTATCATTTAAGAAAATATTCTCCTGATGAGTATGGTTTTGGGTATTTTATAGACTTATTACTTAGTTTTTTATGTTGTAGTGTTTAAACCTTTTGTAAATTGAATTTTCATTTTAGGATGACATATATGGAAAAGCTGACTATTTGTGTGGGAGAAGTTGTTAGTTCCTATTGCAACAAGTTCCAACAAGATATTATATTGATATCACCCGGGTTTGATTAAGGTGAATACTTGAAATAATTGACAAAGTCATTAATGGTTTCTTTTGTTACTAGTCAATTTATATTTTGCAAGTAAATTGGAAAATATTAGCTTTGACTGGCACAACATAATTGAACTTCTCAAAAAAATTATTCAACTTTTTCTCATTTATGTTGTGCCACATAAGTTTATAAGATTTTTTTTAAAAAAAAAATTGTAAGTCTAACATTCTTCTATACGTTTATACTAATGGTGTATTGAATATGCATCTATATTTTTTTTGACCAATACATCAATGCCATTTTAGGTGGATATCAGCACTGAGAATTGGGATGGAGAATGAACTAGTATCGAACAAATCTCCATCTCCAAGGCATAAGGTATCCACATCAACTTCAAGAATTACATTTTCAATGTCTTGGCGAAGGTAAACCTGACATGCAGATTTTAGAGAAGGTTATGGATATAATGAACACGATGATGAATCACTTAATGGAGAAGATTTTAGGTGTAGTTGTGGAATTAAAAAGGAAGCAAATGAAGTGCTTGCAAATTATTCTACTTCCATCATGGACTGTAACATCACATGTGCGGTGATGCTGGTGTTCTCAGTAAATTGGTACACATGTGATGCTAGCACTTCTCGATGAAAGCGGATGTGAAATTTGAAGCAAAGTTTGATGGCAACTAAAAAAAAAGACGACTATTTGTAAAAATGTACTCGCTATTTTTTTTTTTGTTATTTTAATCAATTAAGTAAAATTCACAAAATGAGTATGAAATATGAAAGACATGATCAATTTTTGGTGTCTACTCCGAAAACAAGTCTATTGCCCTTTCCCTTACCCTACTCTCTATGCTACAAATTTATCTGGTGATCCTTGAAATTATTAAATGATATGGTGTATAAGCTTCTAAGGTTCATACGCACAAAAACCATGAGTTAGCAACAATAAACAAATGATTCAGATGTAGGGGAACTACTTTTCTTACCTGGACCAACTGGACATATATATGTTCAGCATCTTGGGCATTTGGATATGCTCCATCAGCAAGCAATATTCACACCCGTTCTCTCTCCTTTGCCTCGTAATAAAGTTGGATAAGTCATTACAACAAGGGCCCCAATTTTTTCACTAATGCAAATGCTCACTTCTAAAGTAAATCTTCTTTTGATGGAACAAATTAAGGGGTGGCAATTTATGATTGGGTCATGTCAAACATAGATATAAGACTACATAGATTAACCATAATTTAACACATTTAATTAAATAGATCAAGCCCCCTAGCTCTAACTTTCTTTGAAAAAAAAAAAAAAAAAGAAAATCATATCTTCTAACCATGGAAAGACATGCTAATTTCGTGTTGAATTCATGAGTCGTGTCAAAAATTATTAATCTTAAATATCGTGTGTCAGGTTCAAGTCATGTAGAAGTACATGTATAAGATAATATAAGTCAACTTTAACTTGACCTATTTAATTAAACGGGTCAAAGCTCTTAACTCTAACTTGTTAATTTCGTGTCAAATTCACATGAATTTGTCCACATGGGGCTTGAAAGTTAACATTAACATTTGAAACCTCTACACTGACTACACAATTGTCATCACCAAATGATACTACAGACTTAATCTCCACTTTAACAACTCAAAAAGTTTAGGAGACTATGCTCTCAGATTTCTAATCCACACTAATTGCACCACTATGCTCTCAGATTTCTAATCCACACTAATTGCACCACTATGCAACATTCTCATTGCTACCTATCCTCAAAGTTTTTGTGCAAGAGCCCATGATACGATAATAGGGCAACTTATAAGCTGGGCGGGGGGGGGGGGGGGGGGGGGGGGGGAGGGAGGGGGGAAGAACCTTGTGGCCTCTTCAGGTCGACTGCAGAACTGGGTTAAAGAAAATGATAACTTTAGGCACAAAGCACTGTAAAATTTAAGCGCAATAATTTGAACTGTTTTATCTAGCAGCTCCATCTACACAAAGGACAGTTTTCCTTCAACTTAGTCTATTAAACTAATGTGTCCAAAATACATGTGATTCGCTTGTAAATGAAACTGTTATATATCAATGAAAATCCTGGAGGGAAGCTGAAACTTAAGCTAAAATGACATTGAATACCCTCTGAATTAAAATGTCAGAGAGGTAAACTCACAAGGAAAAAAAAAAAAAAAAAAAAACTTAGAATAAAAAAAAAAAGAAAAAAAAAAAGAGGTAACCATATCATCATGAACAGCAATTTCATTGCTAGTGTTCTGTCACTTCACAACAATTCTGCCATAGACTTGCCGTAGCTTTACTTTATCAACACCCAGCAAGTCACTGTTGCTCAGAAATGTCCTCCCCTGCATTCATCGCTCTCTCTGCATACCATTTGGAGAAGCCATTCTCCAGGGCGTCCCTCATCCATGAATGCCGGCACCTATCCACTGCCTCCGGTACAGTTAACCAAGTTCTCGTTCGGGTGCTCATCTCTGGCCATGACTCGAGCTCCTCCTTGACAAACAAAGCAAACATCGCAGCTTTACATAAACCTTCTGGGCTGAACTCATCTTGGTGGGTTTTACTCTTAAAGTCATAATACCCCAGGAAATCCTGAAACCAAGAAACATTAACAGCAGTTGTTTTGCTTAGTTCGGCCTATATGAGAAGACAAAGAAGCAGCTGGAAAAATCTATCCCAACCTCACGTCTAACAATAATGTAATTTAGAGGTCACATGATCACAGCTCTAGAGACAATAGGCAACAAAAGAAAAGGATATAAAACAAGATGCCACATACATACATTATTAAATTATAAATAAACTAATTCAAATGGTAAAGGCTCAACATGTTACCAGAATCTTGCTCCTCCTTTACAGCCAAATCTTATGTGTTAACTGAATCAGAAGACTAGACTGAGGTTTACAGCCTCCAGAGTTTGTTTTGCAACCAAGTAGTTCAATCAAGAGCATCGAACACTTTTGGGACCTCATAAATGCAGGAGAAAATACCCAAAAAGGAAAGATTTTTCCAAAATATGGACAAGATAACAGCAGAATTGTGTAAAACTAAATATAAGGAAAATTGTAGCTAACAATATCTAATATTCCCACCACGCCATGATTGTTCTCTCCTAAACCCTATGCATATATCAATTAGAAGAGTATTGACTTTCTAGTGATGTTGGAGAAGTGAAAAGGAAAGGAGTGGCTAATTTATTCACCCATATGCCTTAAATATTTAAGGATAGGGGAAAAGATACGTAAAAACAAAACATCCCTCATCCCTTCCCCATTTCAGGTCTCATTTCCTCCCACTTCTGGGAGAAAAAAGATGTGTGGCCAGGGCTGAGAGACACCACACCTCATCCTTCCCTTTTCCCTCATTGCAACCAGTCAAAAATAGCATCCGCTCTCCATTTTCCTTCCTCCCTTCATCCTTCATGTTATCTCTCCTACCAAGATTGTTTAGATCTTTTAAGATGTCATATCAGAACAAGTTACATTGCTCTTTGGCAAAATATTTTTACCTTTCCGCTGGACTTCAATAAAAATCATCAACACCACATGATTACATTAGTAGTTGCACTTGCCAGCGTTTGCTGCATCTAGGATGCCAAATATTTTATTTTAAAAATCACTAAAAATTAAATAATAATTACAACAACCATAAGTAGATCCGTATTGAAATGTCGGCATCAAATATCAACCATAATGACTAACAAGGCACTTATACACAATAGTTGTTTCTCCAAATGGATCCCAAGTTAAATAGGAGAATTATTCAAAAGCTATAATGCAACATTTAAAACAGAAACAATCAAATCAACTTCAATACTTCAAAGGATCAAGACAAAGAAAAATAATCTGAGGGCGTTTATAACAATATCATAGAAGTATAATGGAAAAAAGACTGAAATTAACGAAGACAAATTTACCATCAGATCCCCTCGAACTCCAGCTTCTTCAATAGCTTCCCTAACTGCAGCCTCTTGAACAGTTTCATCATTCTCCCAGCCTCCCTATAAGAGATAAGAACAAATTCATGAAAAAACAGTGTGAATTCTTATCACCTCCACACTTTCTAAATGATGGTGAGGAAAGCACATAATAGAAATTGATAAACCACACAAGCTAGAAATCTCCAAGTAATCAAAAACTGGCTAATTTGCATTTCATTTGAAAAGACAAAAACATTGCTTCCCAATTAAAAGTCTATCCTAACTTTTCAAATAATGGAAGAATATGATAGAATTCCACTTGATTTTTTTTTAATATTTGATGAATTGATCCTGAACTAAAAGCAGGCGAATATAAGTTCTTGAAAACTTAATAACCATGAGGAAATTCTATTCGTTACAAGGTTGCAGCACTTTCTTACACATTTTTTCAAAAATAAAACTAAATCTGTTACTTATCAGAAAAGGAAAATAAAGAAATTCTAAAAAATAAAATCATCTCAATTTTGTGGTTCAGTTTTGTAAGTGTATAAAAGAAAACCAAATTTAATTGTTAGTTCAAAAACAAACTATACCTTTATATTAATAATGTCATTTTCATTATTTTTATTATACATTTCTCATTAGAAGCTTTTTGTGTTTTTTGCTTTTGTAAACATAAAATTTAAAATGCATTGCACATTGAAGCATATATGCATGCTTGTTTGCATCTGTTGAGTCATGTGTGACAACCTGTGTACCAAGGTATGAATTCTAAGTACACTCACTACCCACTCCTACTATAGCTTAATGTCAAATCAATTGATATGCACCAACATAAGAAAAATAAATCGCAATGGATCATATATCCCATTTCATTAGAGCACGTCTAGAGCACACATTTCATCAATTTGGAAACATAAAAAAAAAATTAAAAAAAAAAATGTTTGCCAAGCAGAATAAAAGTGGCATGGAACACCATATTATAAATCTTCACAGACCTGTTTAATCGGCATTACTCAATTCCAGTATACCATCTCCATAGAATGCAATGGACTGTAACCTAATCCATAAAGATCACTAGACCAAAAGGTTGGTGATAACTTAGGGGCAAGCAACTAGTTGTACGACCTAATGCTAGCCAAATGAACAATCCTATCAACCTTCATATTGATATCGGTCACTATGCTCCATCCCTGTAGTCCTAAAATAACATAAATCAACTTGACATATGATTTTTTGGGGCGTGAAAAAGTACAGTTTTAAATTTCAACAATAAGCTATTGCTGGAAAACTTGAAATTTATGCCTTCCTCCAAACAGAACAACCTTCTATAGGATTAAAGCTACAGGTTAGAGGGCATGCAAGCTAAAAAGGTAAGGAGTCCTCTCACATTCCCCAAGAGAACACAACATTATCCATTAATTTTTATTTTTTTTTTGGATAAATTATAATATCCATGTAATTTACCAGTAAAGAGAACTGCAACAAACCTTAAAGAATAAGATTTGACAGGGAACATAAAGCAATAACCAGACTAACCAAATAGCTTAAAAAACAATATAAGGATAATAGGAAGAAGGAAGTCAGCATAACAACTTCATCAAAGAAGTCCCATACCAACTTGATCAAAGAAGTCCAAGACTGCAAATTGGTTCCAGTACATGTTTTGTTTCACCTATTTAAAAAGAAGAGCTCCAAGGAGTGAAATCAAACTTTCCTGATGAATCTAACGTTGGAAAATTAAACTTTGTGCTGCAATTGGCCTAAATTTCAATCTGTTTATCCTAACACACACACACACACACATAAATGTAAAGCGATGGAGAGAGACAGACTATCATATTTAATAAACAAGCTAGCAGAGAAGTGAACCAAAAATATCTGAAGGTTCACATCAAAGTAAAATTTCAGGGTGGGAAAAACTTTAAAAACTTATTACCTTTGGAAACAAAAGTCCTGGTCCGCTAGTTGAGTTAATCATAAGCAACTCAACAATCTTCTCAGTATCCGCATTTCCACTCTTGTCTGAACTTCTAAGCCTAAATGGAATACACCTGAAAAGAAAAATCTGCTGAATGAGCTTCTTCACGCCACCTATAAGAATAAAGTTCTACAAATATCCTTAAGGATGACAGCCACTAATCTCGATCCCAATTGCATAGAATTTATAATAAAGCTTGATTCGAAACTTCAACAGGTAATTTCTCAATCAAACCAAGCTATATCATGCCACAATATGCCTCATTACATGCAACCAAACTCATCTCCAAAAAATACGCCATGCATACATAGGCATCTCTCATCAATCATGAGGTATGATTCAATCAATTATAAGGTGCTTGGTGCATTTCAACATCTTGTCCATACTCATTAGAGCTACTTCACATAAATTATCACATGAAAATGGATAATGTTCACTAAAACATCAATATATATCATTACTGAGGATAACATTACTTATCAAAAAAAATTATTGAGGATAACATACAAAAACTTGTCTTGGAGATTCCATCAGCACTAAGCATCACACATGGAAGTCATACACTCACCATAATCAGCTCTTCAATCACATTATAAAATTTGCTTTGTACAACCCCTTTTGTATAAACCGGTCGAATCACACCCTGACCTCGCATCGTTGAAATAATTTCAAAAGGCTATCCTTACAGTTCCATAGTCCCAGTAGCCTAGAGTCCGTCTCCTTCCTAATTTCCCCAAATCACATCCCCATTATATGTTTATTTGTTATGCCACTAACGGAAAAATTCCTAATCCTACTATCCCTTTAGGCAAGCACATCTCTCTCCCTCTCTCTCTTGGTGAACAAAACAAGTGCTCCTCACACAGACAGTATCTACATTCCCTCATCCAACTTCTTCTAGTATCACCATATAGTAAATACAATGCAAAAAGAGAAGTGCTAGGGAGCCAAACAAATGAAGCCAGAAAAATTTCTAAAATTGACATGGCAAACCGTGAGTAGCAAACAAGGAAAAGAGAATTGTATTTCTTTAATTTAAAAACCCTTGCCCGTCAATTTGGAAATTTTTTTCGATTCGTTTGTTTGGCTCTCTAGCATTTCTCATCTCATTCAAAAAATCATACTAGTAAGTAGTAAGATAAATTGTTAGAATAACTGTGCCGAACAATCCCTAAGCTCAACTCCAATGAACTTATAATTATCTCTCCATTTCTATTCCCAATTGAGTCAAAAAGGATCTTTTCTCTACTATAAATCATACAACCATACACCCTCCTTTCCCGCCCACATTTCCCTATGCTCACTTCTAGTTAAACTTCAATTGGGTCAAAAAGAGATGTTTTTTATACTTCAAATCAAACATCCATACACCCTCTTTCCAATCCACATATCCCCACCAACCCCACCATTAAAAAAGAAAATCAAATAGAAACCACAAAAAACCACCATACAAAAAAACAAAAACAAAAAAATTAGCAAATAACTAATAACAGACCATTCGACGGGAAGTCAAAGACTAGTTACCAACACCGATTTTCAATACATTGCCCCGTCTGAAAATGACTTTCACACAAAAAAAAAAAACAAAAGCCACTGCACATTAATCAATGTCAATCATACATTCATACTAACACACGCATACTGTATACATACATGCATGCATCGCATAGATACGTACAAATACATATATATGGTGAAAAAGAAAGTGAAAGAAAAAGGGAATATACCCGGCGACTAGGCGACAACCGGCCTCGTACCGTTGCTGATGCCGACCCGTGCGGGCCACCAAATCACACATACTACGCCAAAAATATAACTTTCTTCAATTGTGTTTTTTTTTTCTTCTGTTTTTTGCCTTTTTCTTCTCTTTGTCAATGATAATCCTTCCTCTATACTCTTCTCTCTATATATTAACAAAGCTGATCATCACTTACGATAGTTATGCCCGTACCGGATAACAATTCCACCATTGCCGTTATTCTACTCCGAAGACGGTGATCAATACGGCGCCGCATTACCCTGTGGCGGTGGACCTGTCCTTAGGGTTTGTGCTTAGTCTGCAGAGAAATTGAAAGAGAGAGAGAGAGAGAACGAGAGAGAGAGAAAGAGAGGTGTGGTGAAGCGCCTAGAGCGGTGGGACTGTGCGAGGACGCGTCGAATCACGTGGGTGATTTTAAAAGGGTCAAGTTATGTGGGCCTCCACATTGGGGGAGTTGGGATGTAATCTAGTGGGTCACCTGGAGAGACATATGTGTGTGACTGTGTGAGACAGCGAATAAGAGAAAGAAATTTAAATTTAAATTTGGGGTCAAAGACAGAATAATGGGTTCGTTTAGGATTTGATTGGATAGTGTGTTTGGAGGCAGGTAGTGTTGGTTGTATGGGATTATGAAGAGGAAGAAGTCAAAGCGTCGTGAAATGCATGATGCCTTGTTTGGTTTGGAGTGTTGAGCGGTGGAGATTCAATGGGAAGATCTAGTGGGACCCACCTGTCCGTGGGATCTGAAATGCTACTTTTGCTTGCTCTTTCTAACCAACAAAAACACACCTGCTTGCTCGTAGTCTATTTTTTTTCAAACAAATCAGAGGTTTTTGGTCCCAAGCTAGCTCCATCGGGTGTAGGCTACGCCTAATGAAGTGGAGGCTACTAGTTCGAATTTTCCTTTTCCTTTTCTTGTGTGGACAAGTAAAAAAAAAAAAATGGAGGAAGAGAAAATACAAAATAATAAAAGCTTCCCTACTGTAGAATGGTTTACACATAATTAATCATTGTAGATGCTAAAAGCTGAGGAAAGCACTCAACAGTCAACACCAGGTTATTTTATAGGTGTTTTATAAGCAATACAAATATGGCTAGTGAATTTTACTGAAGGAAGATCAAGATCAAAGACAGCAAAAAGTTTCTGAAAGACAAAACTGTAATTAACTCACAAGATCAAAGGGTTCGATTTGTACAACAATATAAATAACCAAATATATATACCTCAAAAGCTTGTCAACTACAAACATCATCTATGAAATACAAATGGTCTACTGCATCTTTCCTATTGGCTGCCCTTGTATCTCCTATAATTACCAGAAAGGCAACCCAATTTCTCCCCATTCTTTTGTCCTGGCCAACCCTTGTTGTACTCTTCTGTTTATTAACATGTAAATCGGCCCTTTGCAACCTTGGTAATGGTTCAAAGTACGTCAAGTCGAGCCGAGTTGCATGGTGCAAGCAATGACCTCCACCTTTCTAAATGAGCTGAGAGGCCAAAAGCCCATAGGGCTGAGACAACGGGAAGGAACATATATAGGTTGGAAGGGTGTCATGAGGTGCCAATTGTGCCAAATGAGCTCTCATCAAGAACAATATCGGCCGGATCTCCAATCCACGGCCTCCCTTCTCTCCATCGGAACTTAATCCTCAACTTCCCGTTTGCGTCTACCCCCACCACTTGTCCCTTACTTGCATGTGTCTCCATTCCCCACCCCCAGCGTGGTGTCACCAGCCCGTCTCTAATCCTCACCTTGTCCCCCACTTTGAATGGCCTAATCCGCTCCATCTCCCAAGCCTTGCAAAGCCAGAGCCTCTCCGTGAAGCAAAATGCTACCCAAAGTTCCCCATCTTCCATCCGGTGCACCACCCCGATGCTTGAATGACTCACGTCTCCCCATTGGTGGGTTGGGGTAGAAACTGATGCCCTAACCCTAACCCAGTCTCCAATGCGAAGCTCCTCCTCTCCTACTAGCTCTACTTCTGATGGATCCAGCATCCAAGTTTTTGATCCAGCTGGAGTATATATTCTCAGCTTTCCATCTGCATCAATTGCAGATATGGTTCCAACGCTTCCATGGCTGTGGCCTGACCATCCAAATCTTGGCTGCTTTACAGAGAGTTTAACCCTAACTTTCTGGCCAACGACAAGTCTGTACACTCTTTCAAGATGGGAAGGAAGCCCCACCCACCTTTCTTGTTCCCCACAAAACCCAACATAAGTGGTTCCATCCCATTCATCTCCTTCATATCCGATCCCTTGTACCACACCAACACTACCTGGCCCAATGGATTTCCAATTACTTGCATTATCTCTCAATCTCACCCACTCTCCCACTTCAAAAATTTGCTCTATCTCAAGATCCGCAGGATCTCCTCTCCACAACCCTGACAAACCAAAAAAAGCGACCCTCACCTCCCCATCAGCATGGACACTAGTTAAAATGCCTCGTGAATCAGGCTGAGCTCCTCTCCAGCCCCACCTTGGCTCAACCAGTCCAGAGCGGAACCGAACATACTGCCCCACTTTAAAGCAAGAGACCTTTTCAACATCTGTGTAATGAGTAATCCACCTCCCTTTACGGAAACAGCAAGCTAATTCTAGATAGCCTGTCTCTTGTACACTATGCACAACAGCTAAACTTTCTTTTCCGATACTGTTCCAGTCATAACTTGGTCTAGTTCCCAGGCTTGGTTTTGAACGTACCCAATCACCAACTTCAAATCCGGAAAGTCGCTCTGCATCTCCAGGAGAAACTTTCCACAAACTCTGTCGGCCAGCCACTCTCACCTACATAAGAATAAACAAAACTTCTATGATGTACCGCAATTTATTAAAATATCCTAAATAACATTATTATTGCGTGCATACAAACAGGAGTTGTGATATTCATTGAATATCCTGTCAGTATGTTTCCAGCATCCTGAACATAGATTGGCATGTCATGGTCAGCAAGGAGTTGTATAGCATTACAAGCAGAGATGGGATTTGAACGTGAACCACTCACTCAAGAACTTAAGTACAGAGATAAAAGATAAGTATTCTTACATTCAAAGCGCCATCCATGTCAATTCTCACAATTTTTCCAACGCTAGCGGGAGTTTCATTTGACCACCCAAGTCGTGGCTGAGTAACAGATGGCATCACATGAATCTCTTGTCCTACTTCAAAAGGGGACGCCTTCTCCACATCAGTCACAGAGCAAGAAAAAGGCTTGCTCCTGAAGCAGAAGGCAACACCCATGTCACCATCCTCCTCCAAGCTATGGATTATCCCAATGCTGTTCCTTGTAATGTCCTCCCACCCGTATTTTGGAGAGGATACAGAAGCTTTCACTCTAACCCAATCCCCAACCTGTTCATGGTTGAAATAATTAGATTTATGTAGGGGAAAAGAACTAATACCCAGTATGGATATTTTTTGGCATGCATATTATAAGGATGACCAGTGAGATATTACCTTAAAGTCTTCCACCTTTTCCATGTCAGAAGGATCAGCCTGCCATGGTATTGGTCGATTTGGTATTTCAATTATTAAGAGACCATCACTCTCTATCTCGCTTATTCTTCCAACACTATGGTGCGTCTCACCACCCCAAGCATATCTAGGTTCTGCAACAGATCGCTTGACACATACCCGATCACCAATCTGTAAATCATAAATATATAAAGTGTTGAAATATAAAAAACGAAATTAGGGAAAAAGACGTTAACTATTTCAGTACAATAGAAAACCAACATTTCTCCCATACCCTGAAGGGGACAACAGGCTCAACTTCCTCTGGTTCACAATGCCAAGGATTTGGAAGATAGCTCAATTCCAGCAACAAACTACTATCTGGTCTGACACAATACACTATACCAATGCTCCCAGGTGTTACAGATCCTAGACCATGCTTTGCTGTTGTAAGAGTGGGGCGGATACGAACCCAGTCCCCGACTTTGAATTCTTCAACTCTTTCCATTTCTGCAGGATCAGCCTTCCATCCTCTGGATGCTCCAGGAAACCCAACACGCAGGATCCCATCATCATCGACACACAGTACAGTTCCAATACTGTCACGTGACTGCCCACGCCAACCAAACCTGATAATTACAGGATCAGACATCAGTTTCTGATAGGGGAGCATCAATCAAATTCAATAACAATACTTCTAAGGAGCCTAATACACACTATAAAGGAATATAACAGATGGTATAAACTGTGACTTTGAAGTGGCTAAGACTGATGCTGAAAATTCAGTGATGATGCCTCAAAACAATAAAAGAGAGGCATCAATAATATTATAAATGTATCTCAAATTGAGGAAGCATGGTCCTAAAATTTGAACAGAACTGAGATAAGGAACACAAATCTGATTATGATGTACATACACACACTAGGCTATGGCACTTGATACAATGTGTGCGCATAACCAAAGCTAAAATTTTCATTAATAACTAAAAATTAATAAATAAGGGTAAATTACATTTCTGATCCACAACAGAATGATACACCAATTCCAGAATCAGGAAGATCTAAGGGTTTGGAGCCCCCACAAGGAGAGGGTTAAGAACAAGGACATAAGTTTGAGATAGTGATAAATGACCACAGAATACATGGATGCCAGAAGCATAATTTAAGTCTGGTTTGATTGAGTAAAACGGATGATGAAAGAACTTTTAAAAAAAAAAGAGGAGATACATAGTTCCCTATGGTTTTGGAATGGCGATTCTAACTTTTAAATGGTTTAGTAATTTTCCCAATGACTCCTTACATGATTAGTATATGTATACAGAAGACCAAAAGTACAATTCCAAATGCTTTCAGCGAATTTACAGATCCAACATTTTGAGAACTAAAAAAATTGGTAATGAATAGAGCTCTTAGAGCTCCAAACAGTATTCTTACAGAATTTCCAAGGCTATGGTATCTTTGATAATGCCCTTAACTTTTTAAAAATTCCAAGTTAAAAATTACTAGTTTTCTATGACTTCAATTATCTTTTTGATTAGTAACAAAATTCACTAAAAATCAAAGGGCGCACCCAAGTACACAAAAAATATACAAGAGAAGCACCTAGCCAGAAAAAGGAAAGAAATCAAGAAAGTCATGAAAACTAGAAATATGAGGGTGGTGGAAATTGATGTGTGAGGGGGAGTTTTCTGTTGCTTATTCCTTCCGTGCACTTATCACCCTCCCTCAACTACAAGGCCCTGGATTCTTGCCTCCAACTCATCTCCTCCAAGAGAGTGGAACTCTCCAAATCACTTAACACTTTTGCCTTCCTCACTCTCTCCTCAACACATAAGGCCCTCCTCCCTTCTTCAATCAATTCAAGACCTCAAAGCTCTTCCAAAAAATCTTCTTCTGCCTCTCTATATTACCAAACACCTCCTCATTCCATCTTCTTAAGTCTACTTTCAATGTCTTAAGCTTGTGGGCCATAATAAAAATTGGAGAGCTGTGAAAGTGATAAGAGTTCCACCACTGTTTCACCCTTTCCACAAAACCCTCAGCTTTTAGCCGCACTTTCCAATTTGAAATATCTTTAGCCCACTTGAAAGTCTCAGCAATCAAGAAGGATCGGGAAGTGATCCGAACAAAGTCTAGGAAACCTCTTCTGGGTCACACCAAAATATTGGGCTTCCCACTCCGGGGAGACAAGAAATCTATCGACCCTAGACCAGGACAGGGTATCTCAATTATTCGACCACGTAAAAGTTTCACTCATAAGAGGAAGATCCATTAGGCCTGCTCAAGAATGAAATCAAAGAACTCTCCCATGACTGGGTAGAAATGGGCTTCTCCCGATCCCTCGCTAGGGAAACGTGTGGCATTAAAATCACCCCCAGTGCACCAAAGCAAGCTCCACCAACTAAGCAACCTAGCTAATTCGTCCCAAAGGAACCTTCTATCCCTATTGGAATTAGGGCCACAAAAACCCACAAAAGCCCAAGCGAATTGATCTTAAATGTTTCTAAAGGAACAAGCAACAGAAAACTCCCCCATACACTCATCAATTTTTTCCACCACCCTCCTTATCCCACATAATCAAGATTCCACGAGAAGCACCCATGACTTCAATCATCATCCAAAGCACTAATTAGAAATGTGTTACAAACCATAAAATACTAGCTTCAATAAGAAAAAGTATAATTTACAAGAAATGATGAATCAGACTTAAACGTAAACAATAAACCTTGGCTCCATGAATGAATATTATCTGATGATAATCTCAAATTGTTGACGCAACAATTATCATTCTTCCTTTCAGATACATTTTTTTAATAATCATTTTACTAGAAGAAGAAAATGCTCCAGTACACAGGAAGTGTATTAGAGACTTCCTTTCTGAATACATGTTGCACACATATGATATTTGAATTTTTCAGTAAGGCAGCAAAAAGACTAATATTCTGATGATAAAATAACACAACTTAGTATCGGTACAGGATCAAACCTGGGCTCTCTGACATCAGGTTTAAGCTGGACATGCTGTCCCCTGTCTAATGGCATGACTTTTATAACTTCATTTGCCAAAACACGAGCTTCTCCAGAACAAAAAGACACAATGAGATTGTCCTTGTCTGGGACACTTTGCACAAATCCCACACTTTTGTGCCTTGCACCTTGCCACCCATATGTAGGAGCTGTGATACTTCTTTTAAATTTAACCCAGTCTCCTACTTCAAATCTACACCCATTTGAGAATACAATTATCTTAATAGTCAGAAACAAGTTGGGTTACAAATAATGCATACAATTTGAAATCAGAAGAATCATTTAATATTTCTCACATTGTAGGAGAGAGATGAACTCCCCTATTCACAAGTGCCTCCATCAGATCTTCAGAAATCCATTCCCGGGGAAGGGCCTCCAAAAAGTCCCTTAAAGTCTTGCCACTGTCACCAAACATAGATCTATCAATTTATTTTTCCTTTTCTCTATGTAAGTAAATATATCAATTTCGGTAATGTAGAAGAGCTCAACTCTGCTTCCCCGCATAGTTAATCCATGTATTAAGACCAAGTACATAAAGATGAGAAATGAGAAAGTCTTGAGAATGAAGGTGAAGCTACATGAAGAAGCCATGCCTCCAACAGCTATTTACCTGTGGTTTCTGACCTCAACAGCAGCATCCAGATTTCTAAGCATGACAATGAGCCATTCAAGATTTTCACGGATCATTTTTGCTGCATCAGCGGCTATATGAAAAGCATTGTCACCTTCATCATCCTGATAACAATGAGCAAAGATATTGTACATAAGTGGATTGCAAAATAAAGAACTATTGATTTTAAGCACCAGAAAGAGAAGTGGAAATGAAGTCATCATGTACTTTGTAGAAACCTATAGTGAGTAGGAAGAATTTGACCCAAATGAAAAATGTGAAAAATGGATTCTCTGAGCTGAGACTGAGAAGATGACTCTTGGAGCCTTAAAAAAAATTGATGATAGTGATGATGATGATGATGCATTTAGTAGAAACCTATAGTGAGTAGGAAGCATTTGACCCAAATAGAAAATGGATTCTCTGAGCTGAGCATGCGAAGATGACTCTTGGAGCTCTAAAAAATTGATGATAATAATAATAATAGCCTAAAGAGCATATGAAGCAAGAGAAAGAGTGGAATTAGGAGATATGGGAATTGTTTCCCCAAACTATTCAATTCACTGAGAAAGTTCCATAATTTATATCTTCCCATTCTCTTCAAATAGCCAAGTGATATTACAAGGCATATTATACAATCACATGCAAGTGTCTAACAACATTATAATATGTCATGTGATATGTTTTCTGCCTAATTATAATGTTGTTATAAAAAACATCACTTATCATAAAAATAAAAAAAATGTTTTCTGCCTAATTATTACACTTCAAGATTATCTCAAATTTCTTTCTCCTAACCTCCTCACACTTTTAGTATTTAAGAAAACTCACGTGATAATAAATACAACCATATCATTTTTTTTTTTTTATAAGTAATAATGCATTAAAGAGCGCAGAGGGGCGCAACCCAAGTACACAGGGAGTATACAAGAGAGTGACTAAGTAGGGGAGAAAGAAGAGAACATAAAAAGAAAATCAGGGAAATTGATCTCTAAAGGAGCAAGCCAGCATGTAGTCCATGTGAATAAGGTGTACAAAAAGAAATGTATAAGGTCCTCAAGGTTCCTTGACAAATCCTTGAAGCATCTCGCATTCCTTTCCTTCCAAATACACCAAAGAAGACAAAGGAGAGCCATCTTCCAAACCACGGCACTACTGGTTCTACCTCCTGCCCACCAACTAGCAAACATCTCCTTGACGCTTCTAGGCATAACCCAACTCATGTTAAAGCGAGAGAAGATAACATCCCACAACTTGTGCGCGACCCCACAATGAAGGAAGAGGTGATCCACGGACTCCCCATCCGCCTCACACATACTACAACGATTAATCACAACAATACCTCTCTTCCTAAATATAATACAACCATATCATATTGACTTATATGATTTCCTTCTTCTGGGAGCTCTATAGTAAGACAAAATCAAACTTCTTACTACTTGTATGACAAAACTCCAAAGAATCTTGATTGCACCCTCTAATATTCACCCTGTAAAAGATCAAAGAGAGCACTCACCAACACCTATACCTAGTCATGAATTGCTCTTGCAAATCAGGTACCAACAAAGAAAACCCCCTCCCTCCCACAAGCTAAAAAAGAAATAACTAAAATGTAATAATAATGATAACATGTCATGGTTGCTTCTTTGTTCTTTGAAGTAAGAAACAGATCTGGACAAAAAAAAATACGATTAGAACTGTCACTTAATCACAAGCTGCTAGGATGGTAGTGACATGTGGTAACTCTAACTTAAGTTCTGACCATCATCCCCACGTCTTTTTCATTCTCACGTTTGTTTACAGAGAACCAAAAGCCATTCTCTTTTAAGTAAGAACCATATCTTTCTGAACTCTGTGCAAGATGAGAGGCTGGCTGCTTCAAGGAATGGAGTGGCTCGCTACAGTTAAGTTAATTAATTAAATGACTTTTGGATCACTAATAAATTTTTTTTTTTTTTGACAAGTAAAAGAGTAGTAATTTAACAGCAACAGAACAATAATATATTTCGTGAATCTCAAGTACAAGGATACCAAAGCTGGATAGGGGAGCATCATTTTGAATGAACAAGCAAAACAATATAACAGATTAGTCTAGCATGTTGCACATTGATATATGGAATAAGCATCACATACCAATTCTCCTCAAGCTAAAGATTGACTGGGATATCATTTTGAGTTACATATCCAGAATCTAACAAGAAAATTTCATATGTTTGAAGATAAACCTGCAAATTACAGTTTGCCCCTGCAGATAGAAGCAATCCAACACATGACTTTGCCCCTCTGGCCAACGCCACATGAAGAGGAATTGTGTTGTGCACATTCCGGATGTTCACATCAACTCCGGCATCAAGAATAATCTATTCAACATTTGGGAAAAAAAATTATATTAACTGAGTATTAGAAAAAAGAAACAAGCAAAAATTTCCAAGGTTCAATGACACAAATGCACAAAACAATGAGTTACCAACAATAAAGAAATGGTTAGATAATAATATGAAGTTGTAGTGAAGCTACTTTGCCTACCTTGACCAGTTCAACACTATTAGCCATTGCAGCTGTATGCAAAGCTGTCCGGCCATGTTGAGCATCTTGGGCAGTTGGATCTGCCCCAGCAGCAAGCAATATCTGAACCAGTTCTCTCCCCTCTACAAGCAGGCAGCATCATGAGCAATCAAAATAAATCAATAACCAAAACAAATAAAAGGTAAAAGTTAAATAATTATAATTTCTAATTACTACTCCAGGGAAGAAAAAAGGAAGCAAACAAGCAAGTGCATAAATAAATGTTTAAAATTTTACTTTCTAATATGACCCAATTGGAAGTTGCTGATAATTCAAGAAATCCCAGGAAAAAATACATTTACTAAAATATGCAAAGCATCTAAGTTTAATTAGACAAGCGTATGACTGAAATGGAAGGCCTGAAATGTTTCTTATGAAATTTAAAAATAAAAAATGAAGAACAGAATGACCAAGGAAATAAAGAAAAATGAGAGAATAGACAATTGGGAAAAGGGAGAAATTTTAAAAGTAAGAAAATGGCAAAGCCCTCGTACACGAAAAGTATACAAGAGAGCCAAATACCCTAAAGACTACTACAATCTAAAAAACAAATCAAAACCACCAGATTCACTGAGACCAAATTAAAGAAAATTGCCGTGCATCTGTACATTCATTTTCTTATTAAATGCTTGGTTTAAGATTTAAATAGAAGTGCCAATTCCATATGACCAGCAGTTTGACACAGCATCTTTTTTTGATAAGTTAACAAAAAAAAAAAAGAAGGAAGAAGCTGCATCAAGTTGCTGGCCAAGTTACAACTTCTAAAACTAATAAACACAAAAGGACAGGCTAACAATAGGCATAGCTACCACTTGTAAAAAGAGGTTAATGGTTTGCATCGGTACACTAGCATGAATACAAGCATCGGTTGTAAAAAAAGGAACTTTAAGCCCTAAAACTTGCCAGTAGAATCTCCTTTGCTTTTGGAGGTGGGGAGGGGTGATTTAAAGTCTTACCGGTAGGATCCCACAAGCAAGAAAAAATGCTAATATCTAGAATGTACAACATTTACACAATTAGGAGATGCATTATATCTGACGTTGTAGGAAACATTCTCACAACATTTCAAGTCCAATGATCAACATTCAACAAATTGACAACAAAAGACACTTCTTAGACAATTGTCAAGATACTGAAGTCACAGGCACTTCAACCATTTTTAACCTTCATGTATACAACTGCAATGAACTTGTGTGCCAAGTCATCCCTTAATCCACTGTAAGTTGTAAAAGTTCTTGGGGAGAAAATAACTAAATCAAACCCAAATTTTACTTTCAAGCAGGTACTATTTTCTTATTTAAGCTTTTCCATCAGTCCTGAACAGTAATTGCATCAACCCAAAAGATACCAGCAGAAGATTCAGCAGCTACTGCTGCCCCTGCTTCCTCAGGCAGAACTCCAGGTTGAGGATTTTTAAAGCAAAGAATAGCCTACTGATTTGCTAAACAAAATTTGTAGAGTTTTACTTCGGTAACTTTCATCACCCATATGAGACAGACATTCTAAGATTCTAGCATTACCAATTTCATGATCTTTCTTTACAGCAGCCGCCATACACAGTGCAGTGCCAACTGGACTTGGTATATCAATTGCATCAGCAATCTCTTCCACAGTTGCAACTTCGGCCCACCTTCTGACAACAGTCACATTCCATGTCGCCACACACAAATGCAATGGTCTGGGACATTTGGAGCACATTAATGAACAATCATAATTTTGAGGTAAAATGCATATAATCCAAGACAAATATCCAGTTCGTACTAATGTGAAAGCATTAATAAAAACAAAACATGATACAAACACCATGCTGAAATTCAAAAACACCCCTTTTACATTAGTCAAATAAAAACTTATCAAAAAATAAAAACACCTCTTTGAATTGATGTTAAGAATTCTACACTATAGTTAAAAGCAAAAGCTTAGGCCTATGTCAGTGCTACTACGGATGTAATCTGAAACCAAAATATCCAGAAATACCAGCCCTTGGTTTGACTCCTAAGAGAGGTAGATAAATTAATCAGAGCAATTGCCCAGTGCCCGTTTTGTAAGGCATATTGGTGGGCATTTTCCCTCCAAATCAGCTGTCACTGGGTGTTTGGCATCTAAGAAAAAAGAAAAAGATTTTTCTTTTCTTTTTTTTGGGTGTGTGTGTGTGTGTGGTGGAGGTTTGGACCAAAACGCACATTTTGGAAAAGCGGGGAGGCAATGCTTTCTGGAAAAGTGCTTTTTGATCCAAAATTTTCAAAAGTCCTTTTTTTCAAACAGCTGTACCAAAAGGATCCTAAAGCAATTAATAGCAGATAACGTGAACTTCCAACAAGCATCACCTATCAACAAGATAACAGCATAGCAAAGCAGCAAACTTAACCTGCAACAAAAATTGGCAATGCACCTAAACTCAACACTTTTCCCTTTAACCTATGCAAATATTAATCGAACATACTAGTTTGTTGAAAGTCGTTTACAACTTAGGATTTGATCTATTCTCTTCTCTAGCATGCTAAGATGCCATAATTTATTCTCTGCTCACAAGAAATTAATATCATGTTGAGTTCAAATTCATTCAGAAATGCATATCAAAAACATTTGTCCAGAAATATACACAGATCCAATAATTCCATTATACAGTACATGTAGCTCATGATGATGTACATTAATCAAACATCAGCTCACTTGCAGTTCCAGAAGTGTTCCAATGTAAAAACCTGTGTTTTTCTTTCTTTTTCAACCATTCACTAGTTCACATTGGCCGAAGAAAATTTTAAAAAGAAAAAAAAAAAAAAAAAGGTACTTACGTCAAATTTTTTGAATTCAAAACAGCCATTGATCTACAGCCTCCATTTTCCAATATGACCAGAGCACAGTCCGTATATTTCTTGGCAACAGCTCTGTGCAGCACAGATTCCCCTTCATCATCCACTGCATTAGGATCAGCTCCAGCCAATAGTAACTCCTGTTATTGTTTGACATACACAGGAAACGGTAGAAATTTAAAGATCAGGAAGAAGCATAAAAGAAGAACCATCATATGCATACAATTAACTGAATGCCTACACGCATGCAGTCGGGTTGGCCATGGTAGGCACAAACATGAGCAACAGACGGACCAAAGCCTTCCCTCAACCTTGATCTCACATTAGCACCTCTTTCAATGAGAGCACAGACACATTCTGGCGATCCAGCTGCTAATGCAAAGACAAGTGGAGGATCCCCATCTTTATCTAGAACATCCACATTTGCCTCTTTGTACTCTAAAATAGCCTCAACAAGTTCTGCACTACCACGTCTACAAGCCAAGTGGAGAGCAGTTTGGCCATCAGCATTTTGAGCTTGTAATAGTAAAGATATTGAGCTGTTAATTTTTCCTGATGCAGCCTTTCCAAGCAAATCTCTGCATAGGCAAAGAAAAACGTGATAAACAAATAACATGCAAAAGCTAAGTTTATTCTAGACAGCTAGCTCAGGCAGGTCTGTACCAAAGTGGACTAACCTAACGCCACCCATGTCCCCTTCAGACACAAGCCGATGCAAATGGTTAGAGTTATCTGGAAAACCTTCCGGTTCAGTTACAACAGATGGTTCCGTCAAATTTGATCCAGAGCATTTAGCAGAGTCACTGTACTTGGTCACACAAAATGAAAAACTTATGAAAGAGAATTAACAGATCATAAAATTCAGGTAATTATTGTAATCTCTCTAAGACACATGTGCGCATGCACATGGCAGAAAACCAATATCTCAGCATTCGCTGCTGTCTCAGTTCCTATCCAACAGCCCAACATATTAATAACACAGAGGGAAAAAAAAAGATCGAGAGAAGAAGAGGTCAGAACCAAAAATTCGAAGTCCTTACTTATCAGGGCTGGCGGGAGGACTGCGTGGTATCTCCTTCAAATGACGGAGGAATGTTGCTAACATTGCACTAAAAGTTGGTCTTTTTGATGCCTTGAACTGAAGGCACTCACCAATCATTTTCCATAATTCCCCAGGTATCCCAACACCTACTACACTTGCATACTGTGGAGGCAGTTTTCGAGCTTTGACAACAGCTCGATAGATTTCCTCTGCACTTAACCCAGACCACCTACACAAAGAATGTCAACTTGTACTAAGCAATTATACCAGATATAGAAGAAAATAAGTTGCTTCAAATGAAGAGTATGCTGCTTCACATACGGGATCGAACCAGTGCACATTTCGACCAATGTACAACCAAAACTCCAGGCATCTGACTCTGCAGATATACCTATTCCATCATCCCAGAACAGATTCAATGACTTCTTTACTGGCTCCCATGCCTCTGGAGCTGCATAATGTGGGCTGAGCATTGTACACTCCATACATGAATGAATTTTTAAGGAATCACACTCTGGTCGAGCTTTCCGACAGGAAGGTTTCTTCAGAATTCCAGCAAGTCCATAGTCAGAAACCACTGCACGACCACTTGCATCAAAAAGAAGATTAGACGGTTTTAGATTCATACAAACAACACCTGCCGCATGGAGTTCAGCCACCCCTCGTGCAATGTCAGCCCCATATCTACAATTGGCAAACACTATCAATGTCAAGACAAGAGTTATAGCCAGATAATAGTTAATAACGTTAGCAGTTTAGCTTATAAATAAAAACTTAATATGTGTTGGCAAAACAGCTGGAACTCAATTGGAACCCAATCAAATATCACAATGCAGAAAAGGAAAGGATAAGCATATTTTTAAAGATAATCATTTCATATATTTAGGTTTGCAAATAAAAATAGTAAAAAATGCCAAATACATCCCTATCTTTGGCAGCTAGTGACATGTACCCAGTACATATCTTGCATTTGTAAATGAAAGCATATCCGAGTCTTCCATACCAGTCCTATAAGTCTAAAATCTATCCATTGATGTCTACAATTGCAAAATGAATCCAAAATTCAGAATGGTGTCCCTCCCAGTATGGGAATTAAAGCAAGCCGCACCCTGTAAATAAAAGAACCCATTTACACTAAAAGATGTTCCACGAATATCTACAACAAAGGGAAACCCATTTCGCTGGAAGTTGTTCTATTAATATCTTCATGTCTGTAGAGATTGGCGATCTTTCAAAAACAAATGAAAAATCCAAACATCATTAACACATTCTAAAAGTTTGATTCCTGGCTTCTTGTTTGTTATTTTAAGCAGTAAAAATATATGCATCATTCACCAAATTAAATTTATAGAGGAACTGAGAAGCGAAGCCTACCTAACACTATGAAGTTGGTCTCAAATGGTAATAGATTTGTTATGTGGATTGGTGACATATGCATAGAAGGGGGTGGGGGGGAAAGCTGATGTAAAATATATATTTTTTCACAGAATTGATCAAATTCAGATATTTGTGTTCTATTCACAACTGCGCTCAAATTTTACAACTGGATGCAAGAAATAAGTCTTATAGCCAGGTTATAGCTAAAACCAAAAAGGTACTACAAACTTGAACATGATGATGTCAAGAAACATTTGGAACTTTCTACAGATCTTCAGCGTTCCATTAAATAATTAACAAAGGCAACTGAATAAAAAATTCAGCAAATATGAAAGGAAATTAGTATATCTCTTGACAGTTATGCGAACCATCACCTCAATTCTTATCTTGCTAGTAGAAAAACTTATAGTATGAATTAGCAAAACACTTTGGCACCTAACTATTTCAAAAGTTTCCAAAGATCTTTCTAACCTTTCAATGACAATAAGTACTTTCAATGCTTCAGCCATTATGGCTGGGGCACACAAAATGAATTCAGATACACATCTTCACAAACTGCCTTCTTTCTCAGCACCCTTCATTTTACTCTCCCTCCTCCATAAAAAGGTCAAATTCTGATAAAATATTCTCCTCTCTTCCCTCTCATATATGAGATTAAGCCAAGCCACAATTGACCCCACAAAAAAAAAAAAAAAAAATTCCTCCATCCCCTAGCAGCAACCCCATGAATTTCAAAGGGTTTAAAGAGAGTTTGGAATCTTCAAAGTTTGCAATTTCAGTCAGTTTTTCTTTTTAGTTGATTTTTTTTACACAGGAAGTATAAAGTCAATACCACTAACATGCCACAAAGAATGTCCTCTTGCCTTTTTACCTGTCCAACAGCGTTTCCCTATAGTAGACAGTTACATTAAGAAGTTATCTCACTTTCTACGATGACCCCTTGTGAAAGTATCAACATTTTTGGAAAGTTTCTATACCACATTTTAGAGCTAGAAAAAAATAGAAGGTTGGACAACACTGGAAGAGTAAACTTAAATAGGTAAGGTATGAAGAGTATATTTTTTTGATAAATAATGTTGTATAAATCAAAAAGCGAGAGGGGCACAATCCTAGTACACAGGAAGTATACAAGAGAACGCCTAAGACTAGGGAGAAAATAGAGCAAGGAAATTTGAATAGCTAATAACTAAATAAGCTAAATAAGCGATGTCTAAGTGAAGAGGGAAAAAAAGAAATAGGACTTGAGCTCCTCCAAAGTCCTCTCAAGATTATCGAAATTCCTATTCTTTCTTTCCCTCAATATGCACCACATAAGGCAAAGAGGCAGCATCTTCCAGGCGACCGCACTCCTTGAATTGCCCCCAAACCACCAGCAAGCCATTAAGTCCACCACATTGTTAGGCATAACCTAGGAATGCCCAAATCGACTCAAAATTGAGTTCCATAAGGCGCAAGCTACCTCACAGTGGAGGAGGAGATAATCAACAGATTCCCCATCCAATTTACAAAGACAACACCGATTAACCATGATGACTTGTCTTCTCCTAAGATTATCCAAAGTAAGAATCTTCCCCAAAGATGCCGACCAAACAAAGAAGGCAACTCTGGAGGGAGCCTTAGTCCGCCAAATGCTCTTCCAAGGGAAAGAGGGATTGTCTTTGTATGCGATGATCTTGTAAAAAGATTTAACATCGAAAGTCCCTTTGCAAGACAGGGTCCACCAAAGCTTGTCCTCCCCTTCTCTTCTTGATCTAATGGAATAGAGCATAGAATAGAAGGAGACCAACGTATCCGCTTCCCAATCATGAATCAACCGAATAAAACTAATATTCCATTGAAGGGTGTCACTTGAAAGATCCATGTTAGTAGCCACAGCCTCATCCTTCACAGAGGCAATGTTGTAAAGAATAGGAAAAGCTACCTTGAGACTAGTCTCACCAACCACACATCGACCCAGAATTTGATCTTCGAGCCGTCTCCTGGATCAAATTTAGTATGACTCGAAAAGAATCTCCAGCCCCTTCTAATATACTTCCAGAGGCCCACCCCATACGTCCCTAGGGGTCGATAGAACACCACCCACCCCAACTGCAACCATATTTGGCATCCACAACGGCTTTCCACCAAGCCTCGCTTTCATTCGCATAACGCCACAACCTTTTCCCTAAAAGGGCTTGGTTGAACGAACGCAAATTGCAAATCCCTAGGCCTCCCTCAAAGATAGGAGAGCAGACTTTGGACCAATTGACCAGGTGATATTTAAATTCTTCACCTAATCCACCCCATAGGAAATCACGTTGAAGCTTCTCTATACGATTTGCCACTACAGCAGGGATGGGGAACAGAGACAAGAAGTATGTGGGTAAGTTAGAAAAAGTGCTTTTGATAAGGGTAACCCTACCACCCTTAGACATACATTCTTTTCCAGCTAGCCAACTGATGCTCAACTTTTTCCACAATGTCATCCCATGTTGCCTTAGCCTTAAAATTAGCCCCAAGGGGAAGGCCAAGATACTTCAAAGGAAGAGAGGACGTCACACATCCTAGAGTTCCAGCCAGCTCAACCGCATTTTTTAAAGAGGATAACATTTTTGTGTGGAAATGAATGGCTACAAAACTGGTCACAGCATTTGCATTGAGCACCAAATAAAACTAACAAAGAGAATCTCTTAGTGTTGAGGTCAAATTGGGAATAATTTTTAAAAAACTCTATTTAATACATCAAGATTCACACTTGGTACAATAATGCCTAGATCATGTGACTGGTAACTATATATTGTAATTCATTTTAACCAAACTCCATCATGCTGTCAACAAGCAGGGAAATCCCATGCGCATAATCACTTTTTCAATTAAGAGGTCAGAAGAAAAACTACAAGAAACATAACAAATTGCAGATAACAAACACAACTATGCCCACCTAAATCAACTCTGCATCAGCATGAATGTGGAATACCCCATGTACATATTCACATTTCATCAATTGCAAAACACTTCACTAAGCTCTTTTTCCAAAAAAGAAAAAAAAAAGAGTCAAATGCATAGAAATTTCCTATCTGCAATAATTTTTAATCCATACCCCTTGTCTTCAACCACTAATTATGAAACGGTCACTTGACTCATACAATCATCTAAACCCAAGCAAGACTAATCCAATATCAAAACTCAGTCTCTAGTCCCCAAGTCCAAATTGTTCACCACCCACTTTATATCAAGCCACAAGAATTCATTTTGAACCAAATTATACATATTTACCCCATAAACTAATATAAAAAATTACTTCCTGCTCAATAAACAACCATTCATTCATAAACCACACCAAGCAAATAAACACAAAACCTTAGAATTTGCTCCAAAGTAAGCCTCCCCTCGTTGCGCTGCATCTCGGACTGAACCGACCCGCAACACCTGTCCATCACAAGACACAAACTTCCTTCCATCCTCATTGCCCCATGAAACGTACACACATTTCGACACCACATCGAGGCGCGCCGCAAACTCTCGAGCTGCCCCAGCACCCAATCCACATCCACGTCCTCCGGCACGCCCACCTTCTTCACGGCCACACGGTGCCGGCACCGCCTGCCGCCAATTGACGCAGCCCACGTTTCCACTCCGACCCTCCTACTTTCCCCTATCCGCCGCACCAACTTCAGGTCCTGGTGCGCCCCGACCTCGATCACCGGTCCGCATCCACCTGCCGCCGCCGAGGAGCTAGAGGCTAGGGACCCACGGCTACAGCGGCGGTTCCCATCACCGTCCACATCATCATCACTATCATCAACACTACCACCACCGCCATCTTCGTCGTCGTCCGTGTAATCACAGTCGAAACTCGCCCCTGCCGATGGGTTCGAAGCCGGCGTGCTGAGAAGCGCCAAGATAGCGTAGTTTTTCCGCAGCGCCTGGACGGAGTTCCCCACGACTGACACGTGACGGCACCGAGGGCACGGAAGCGTGGAGTCTGGGCTCGCCGAGAACATCCGCGAGAGGCACTCCTTGCAGAAGCCGTGCCCGCATTGGAGCAAGAGTGGGACCCTCTCCTCCTCGTTGTACCGCGTTTGGCACACCGAACAGCACGGCACCTTCATTTTCCTCTCGCTTTCTCGCGTTTTCCCTGAAAGTTTGAACCAATCAGAGGGGCACCCAGCAGGCGGTTAAGCTAAATTTGCGCTTCAGAAGATCTTGGTGGATAAGGAAATGGCAGATCCATAGATGAATTCAGGAAAGGAAGGGAAGAGAACTGGATCAGTTGAGCTGATAAAGAAAGAAATCTAGAGAGAGAAAGGAAGGGTTTTAGAGAGAGAGTTTGTGTGTCTGTGGGAGAGTAGTTTGAGGGATTTTTTCTTTTTTCTTTTTTCTTTTTTCTTTTTTGGGATTTTTTTTTTTTTCTTTTTTCCTTGGTTTCTTTGCCTTTTCTCTTGGTTGGCTTGCACTTGCAGTGTCAATGGATCCCAAGTGGGATCTAGTCATCTAGATTTATTTAATTTCTAAGTTAATTTCAGTGTAGAGTTTTCTAAATTCTAAATGATACTATTATATATAAAATATAATAAATTAAGAAAAACTCAAAACCTTCAAAAAAACTCATATTAATTAAACGAAAAAAAAAAAAAAAAAAAAAACTATTTTTTAATAATTGTATTACCGGGTTAACCTTGAAAAAAAACAACTTTAATAAATTTTTAAATTAAAAACCCTTTATTTTTTTGCTTAACATTTTAGAATCTTCTATAGATGAGAAATGATAAAATGAAAAAGGGCATAACTTATATACGGTCATGGCATAAAACCAGGGTTTTATGCCCTCTATTCACAGGCTGACACTTTTAGTACAAAAACTCAAAATGAGAACAAAACACTATATTATTCTTCCCACATTATATTTGAGTTGCCGCCCACCTCCGCTTGACATTGCCGCCCTTAATTGAAATGCTGCCAGCCTCCATCTCTCTCTCTGTTGGACCCGTGGGCACACCACCCCAGCCACCTCCCAGCCAGATCTAGGGGTGGCCAGCGGGCCACCCCGTGGCTTGGGGGTGGCTCACTGGCCACCCTAGCTCATCCCCTTGTGGTTGCTCTTATGTGTGATTTGTTGTTTTGTTCTCACTTAAATTTTTTACATTTTTTTTGAATTGATGATATGTCACATAGTGATTGGTGGGCAGAAAACCCATGACCGTGCAGCTCTCAATGAAAAATCCAAACAATTCTTTCATAATTTACTGACCCATGTAAGCAAACTACTAGAAACAAAATAAATAAATAAAAATAACACCTTCATATGTTGAGAGTGTCAACAAAGTGTAAAAGAATTGTATTATAAATCTAATATTATATGTTAATACTTGTAGGCCAATTAGTCTCTTGCTTTTTATTTATTTATTTTAACAATAGCTGATTCAAGGCCTGATTGGCACTACCACATTAGCAGAGTGGAATAGACATCGGATGAAAATATAGTTTCTAATATTACTCTATCTTCTAAGATCGTTTTCTATTTGATGCATTATTTTGTAGGAATAAGCATTACACAAATAAAGGAGAGAATATATGTTTTCTTCTATTATAGTCGTCGGATGAAAGAGGCCTTCTTCGAATGACTAAATATAAATACTAAAACTTCGCTTAGTCTAGTAAATGATTAATGATAGCTCATGTGATTTGGAATTGAGCAAATTTTTATTAACAGAGTAAAATGCTCAAAATTGTTAAATCTCAATAAGTCTCGTCCAACAATGTAGAGGCAGTCACATTGAAGTGAATCAACAAGCTTGGATTTAAACTCCTTCAATTTGAGGGATTCAATCAAAACAGAGACGTTTAGCTTAAGAGTAATGCTATATATTATAATTATGTTCAACATTCATCCAATAATACCGACGTGTCGGATTAATCATTGTTAAATAATAATAATAATAATAATAATAATAATAAAGTTTAATGGTTGGTTGAGAGTGCTACGTCAATATTGTTGAATAAAATCATATTATCTAGCATTTTTCTTAGCTTAAATAAAACTTTGGTCCTATGTTCATTCAGAAGTAAATAGATTAACTAAGCATAATATACTTATTTAAGCTATCAAAGGATGGGTTAATAATTTGTAAAATTCCTTAAGCCAGCTAGAGATATGTAATGATCAGAAAATTTGAGACCCATTCAGAACTGAAAAATATGAAGTCTGTGCTGAGTTGAGGCTGTTTATTTTAAAATACTAACATGACAGCCTTCGCCCATCTTTAATTTTTTTTTTTTTTTTTAATAATGACAGATTAAAAGTTTAGTTAGGTTTGCTAATTAAAACATTAAAAATGTAATTTATTAAATAAGTAATTCATTATAGAGGGCTTTGGGGGAGGGCATGAGTGAGGGGCAAAATGGGTAAAGGTGGGGCCGAGGTGGCGTAGATGGGCTATAGTTGGCAAAACGAATGAAGCTTTTTGATTTTTCGATTTAAGCTGTCCATATGGAGGATGTATGAAAGATTCTTATCCATGTTAATAGCCTCCGGTCAAAAGTTGCAGCTCGATGGAACCGGGAAGACGAAAATGATAATCATGGTTCATGGAGATAAGAGCGATGGTCTCCATCATTTTTAATGTTGTTTTTTAAGTGCATGTTTGTGAATTGTGATAGTGTTTGGTAAATAGAGTTTTTAAGTTAAAAAGTATTTTTAGCTATTTTTTTACTTTTAAACTATTAAAAGCGCTTTCAATACTTTTGATCAAATATGTACTTTTTTTTTCGGCTGAACTTTTTAAGTGTTAAATGCACTTTTAGATCTCTTAAACGCACACCAAAAGAGGCCCTAATTCAATGCTTATTATTGTCTAAGCTTATCTCAAGGTAGATGACTGTATCTTTAGCTTCGGTTATGATTTATTTCAGAGCTTTTTGCTCTGTTTGTAAAAGCTTTAGGCTCGCAACTTTTATCAATGAATGAGTATGATATGTTTCGAGAAAAAAAAAAAAAAAGGGGGTATTAAAATAAGGGAAAAAAATATTTTAGAGATTCATGGAGTATGACTTTTTATTAAATCATTTTTTGAGGTTCGAATTTTGTCGATTATTTTCTAACATGTTATCAAGTATATAATTTTGTTTACCTTGAGTAAAATTTTTAATGGTGTTGTCACGTCCACTTTAATAAAATTATAGAGAATTAATTTTTTTTTAAAAAAAAAGTTTGGTAATAGACTTGGTAGGTAGTTTTTAGTTTGGAAGTAATTGATATGATATAAAGTAAACAAAATATATATATATATTTTTTTTCATGAAAAGTGAAAAGAGTTTTGTTTGTAATGAATTTTTTATTTGAATAATAATAAGAAGTTATTGATGTGATATAAAAAAAATAAAAATAATTTGTTTGATATGTATATATATTTTTTGACATGTCAACACAAGAGAATGGAGATGGAGTATTCAAACTAGTAGCCTTCGTTTCATTAGGCATAGTTCACAGCCGATTGAACTACTATTGAAAACAATATTTTTATATCTTAATGTTACATGATATGCTTGCAGACTTTCTAAGAGTTTGGGATTGCGTTTAAGGGGCTTAAAAGTGCTTTTAACACTCAAAAAGTCCATTCGAAGAAAAAAGTACTCATTTAGTAAAAAAATTAAAAGCGCTTTTAAGGGTCCAAAAAGCCTAAAAATGGCAAAAACGCACTTTTGGCAAAAGCTTAAAAATGAAGCTTTTGCCCAAAAGCTCATTTTAACTTAAAAGCTCTATTTCTCAAACGCAATCCCACACAAGTTCTAAATAGAAAATAAATTTGACAAGAAAAGTTAATTGTTAAAGACTTGATTGCCCCATGGCCCATAAACACCTCAGTGTTTGCCAGCTTACCCATTAAGGAATGGGTTAAGGCCCTGATTAATCCACGTGTTTTAATGGGTATTCCTAAAGGGTGGGCTTTTGCATTCCAGCTCTCGGCATTGATAAACATGGGCCACGTTTGGATGGCCCGTAACGATCTCATCCATGAAGCTTATTCTCCTGACCCAAGTGCTTGTCTTCAAGCTATCAACAATAGGGTTAAAGCCCATCTTAAAGTTTGGAAGGATTCCTGGGTTCTACCCAAGCATTGACCCTGCTCCCGGGTTTTTAAAGGAAAATTTTGATGTTGCGGTTCGCCCTCTCTTTTGTGTGGCCTCTGCAATTATCAATAACCACAATAGTCCTCAATGAGAAAGCCTATTGTAACGCCAAGGTTACTTCGAATATCTCGGTTAAACTCTACGCTCGTGCAAAACACTTTCTCCACACGGGCTGGATAAGATTTCGACTTCACCGACGAGTGTGACCCGGAGAAATTTTTTACATCTAAAAAAATTCAAACCTTAAACCCGATTGAGATTTCACCAAGACCAAACTCCATGCCATTTAAATCAGCTCATATTAATACTATTCTATTTCATCGAACGAATTTTAGCTTTATGTCTAATGATTCGTGTAATGATTGGTGCTTGTGATCTAGAAACACGAAGACCAATAGACCATTAATGTCCGTCGAGCTTCATGTATATCATAATCTACAGTATATAACAATCTTTTGATTTATTAAAGGGTTCAGGGAAAAAAAAAAAAAAATTAAGTCATGCATGGAACTTTAGTGTTATTATTTGTCGTTCTATTAAATTAAGAGTAATCCCCATATCTAGAAGAAAATTGGCCTTGAATTTGATTGTTAATTGCATTGTCTAATTTCATGAAGATTTTTATATACTACAACTTTCTTGGAATTATCCCGCTCTTCCCTTTCTTTCATGCTGTCCGCTAAATCTAATTTAATGATCACAATTATATTTATATATATCTAACAGTGTATATATTGTCCCGTCATTTAAAATTTAAAATAAAATTTAAACTGTGAAATGATATTTAAAATGGAAAGATTGTGTTCCCCTCAATAGTTTTGATTCTTTTGAACCTATCCCCAAAAATATCTATGAGAAACGAAGAAAGAATTCTTTTAGTGGAAATTCTTAGTACTTTTGCACCTCAACCCCCCAAAATTTGCTTAATTCCAAATTAATTAATTAATTAAGCATTCAAGCCTGGCCATTTATGTGAACTGCTTTAAAACAAATCTTCAATCTAATACTAATCTAAACTCTATCATAGATAAATACTAACGAAATAGAATTATGACTTATTACACACACAAAAGTACAAACTCACAACTTAAAATTAACTAAACAAGCACCTTATACAACATTTTTACATGAGATCGAAGCTTCTAAGCATGTTCTGTGATGGATTGAACGAAGATTCTGAATATGGCTGCAGCAAATTGCAATAAGAATTTGACAAAGGAAATCCAGATGCCTCATCAAACATAGTCCTGAATTGTTGATCAGGAAAGTCGTGACGACAATTAGCGTCTCCGTTGTCGTCGGTGCCATTAATCTCGACATACCGCGTCGTGTCGGAGTCCTGGCCGGTGAGTTCCTGCACGAGATCTCGGAACTTGGAGGCGCTGGTCTTCACCTTCATGGGGGTTGATATGTAAACCACCTTGATAGGCTTCTTAGTGATCCTTTTGGGTTGCTTTTTGCTGCTCACGTGGTTAACACCAACTACATCCATGGCTGCTGCAATATAATATAAAGCTCAGAAGTGTGCTGCAGCAGCCTAACACTTTGTTTATATAAGGGTACGGAAAGATTTTCGTAAGTCTTCAGGTGGGTTTCCTGGAAGGGGCTGAGGTTTGGAGGATATATAGAGAAGATTTTGATGGAAAAATGGGAAGGTAATTGGAAATTGGAGCAATAGAAGATTCTATAGAGGAGATACTTCAATGACCCGTAATCTTTATAGGGATTGATTGTTTTGTGTCATCAATGATGGTGACCTCTAATTCATTGAATCATTATAAAAGAAGCCAAATGGATAACGTCACGTGCGCAGCCTCATATGACCAGGAAATAATTGGTGAAGGGAGCAAGAAATCACACAAGTGGGTATCAAGAAATTTTGGTTAAAAGAATACTTATGGTGGGTTCCATTTGGGTTTCGTGGGTTGAATATGGGCCTATTGGATTATATCTTAAGAGATTTCTAGAATGGAATCTATGTTATAGGAAAAAAAAAAAAAAAAGTGTAAAAGATGTAATTAAATTAAGAAAAAAAAATTGATATTTGTTTGGTTGAATATTGGCCTATTGGGTTATATTGTAAAAGATTTCTAGAATGAACTCTATGTTATTGAAAAAATAGAGTAAAAGATATAATTAAATAATTAAAAAAAAAAAAAAGGAATTGATATTTCTTTGTGGATATAAATTTCCTCAAACTTATTTCAATAAGTGACAAGTATCATTTAACATCTTTGGATTTCTAAAAAATTAATGTTTAGGTTCTTAAGTTAATAGAATGACAATAAATGACGGTTAAAAATATTTAAAAAATATATGAGAGATGACATTTGTCACTTATTGAAGTAGGTTTAAGGAAATTTCTTTCAAACTGGTTTAGAAGAAATTTATGTCATTTGTTTGTGGACAATTTTTTTATTTTATTTTTATGATCTGGGTTGGTGAAATTTTTTTTAATTCAGTCTATTAAATGGACATGTATCTAAAATACATATATTTAAAAGTACATGTTAGACTTTATTAAAATGCACGTGTTAATTTAATAGTGTAGATTTTGTATCTCAATTAAGAAGAGATAATAAGAAGTTGGAGAGATAATAGGAAAGATGGTTGAAGATTAACTCAATATACATTGATAGATAAGTTAGCAACATTTGTCTTTAATAGTCGCACATAAATTAGGATTGGCAGTGCATGTGTTTGAATATTTGACCTTCTCCTAAGATTGTGTACGACACAAGAAACTTCCTAAAAGTGACTTCTTCAACCTGTTAAAATTGAAGTGTGAACAGTGGAATGTTACCCCTTTTGAGGGGTGTTGTTTTACTCATAAAACTTCGCCATTTTGTGAAGTTTTCAAAACTAGTCTACTGTTCACACTGATAGAATAATATGAACATATAATCTTGTTTGTAGAAATCTCCTATTAGGGTGGATATCAAATGGAGGACAAAAACAATTTGATAATGAGAGAATGAATTTTGACGTACGTTCTTTTCATTATCAAACTCTATTTATAGAGTTAGAATATGACTCTTCATCAAGAGTCACACCTTGTCACTTTATCATAATCACCATGGAAGATTGTGATTGGCTATGGGAATGACCACACTAGTTATGGTGTGATCACCCCTTAAACCATCATCACACGTCACTAATATTGGTTTTTCTTTTTTGGTAGTATAAGCAAGCCAATTTTTAACAAAGTCTCAAGTCGGCCCATCATTAACAAAACCTTATAGGCCGGCTAAACCCAGCCAGAATAAGAAAGATGCACGCACATGACATTAAATAGAAGCCGCATTTACTATATCTCAGCTCCTGCAAGTTAGATTATGGACATTCTATTATTCTCGGAAAATGAAGAATGCGTGTCCAATGGAGTATGGGCCATGTAATCAAATTATATTAGCTCATTGACATCTCCCTAAACCAACAATGTAAGGAAACATACTCCATAAAAGAGAAATGAATTGGGTCATTAAGGGGCATGTCAAATTTTACCCTAGAACTATTCTTCTTCAACTTTCTTTAAGTTCCTTCTCTAAGGCAACTTCTGTGCATCAGCTATATTTTGAGCTTGAACAGTACGTATTGGCTTTGAAATACTTGAACAAAACGTATATGAATTTCCAATATTGACCTCTATCGTCTATCATGGACCTTACTTGTACAAGTGATTTTTCATAGGATCCCCATAGTTTTTAAGATAAAATCCTCAATATTAAGAAATAAGACAAAAATTCATATAATTTCTCCTGATGCCATTTTCCCAACTCTCAAACTCGGTTGATTATAAACAAATATGAATTACGTGCAAAATATAATTAAAAAAATTTCCAAAGAGTTGTATTGTATATTGAATTTACCCTAAAAATATTTACTTATAGACCAAGCAATCTCTTTTATTTGGTTGATGTCTTTTTCACCATATGATTCTTCTGGAAGGGAAATCGAGCTTAAAAAAATAGTGAATGGTCAATTCATTATAACCAATTTTAATTTTTAATTTTTTTAATTTAAAACACTTTGTTGGTTTGTAAACTGGCTATTTGTTTGATAATCTTTTATTAAATAATAAAACAGCTTTGTAGCTTCTAGTTTGAACTTGAATCAGGTCAAATTTGATTCAAGACCAACTAAATTATTATTTCAAAGTGTTTACATTTTCAGCGTTTAGGTTGTTCTGTTTTATTAGGTTGTCTTCTTTACATAGGATTCTTATTAAGCTGTGCAAATAATATATATAAATTTAGACAGTTTTAGAGATAAAAGCTATGTAGATTCCATAACTTATTCTCTTTTAACGTGCCTAAATTTTTATTTATTTAAATTATTAGGGAGAGTGATACCTTGTAGAGTTTTTTTTTAGTGAGTCCATAATATAGCATGTTGAGACACCACTGACCACACAACTTAAAAGCTTAAGCTCATGGGTTTGAGCCCAACAATACTGTATTAACCCCTTAAACTTCTTACATATTTTCAATGTGAGACTCTTATCATTTTACACTCACACATATATATACACCCAACAATCTTCCCTTTATAGTTACGAACCAAAAAAAAAAAAAAAAACTCCTTTATGTGTGAGTCTATTATCACATTGCTACACTTCTTCTTAAACAAAGTTTTTTATCAATCTTCTCCAAAATCACTTGTGGGCTATGTGGGTTTTTGCCTGCACCATGCACCATTGTCCCTACTCCATGGACTCTCGTTATGCTTGTGCCATGATCATTTTTGCTCATTCTCCAAGGACTCTCGTTTATACTCACAACTTATACCTTTGTTCCAACTCCATGTAGCTTTGTCATTCGCTCTAAGGACGCTAATTCATGTTCGCACCTTGCACATTTTTTGTCCGTACTCCAGGAAACTTTTGTCTGTGCCTGCGCCACTTCACCATACCGCACATCACTATTGACTCTAATACCACTTGTTAAGGAAATTGATACGTTAGAGAGTCTTTTAGTGAGTTATAATATAACACCCACACATATATACTCAACATAAATAACCTATAACTCTCTCTTAAACTGCTTATGTTATTCGAACAACTTTCTCATTCAGCTAGTTATTTTGCCTAAGCAAATATGCTAAAATCAGATTAAAATAAACTATATTCAGCTTATCAAAATGTTAATGAACTATTATAGTACTCACAAAATGTGAAAAAAGCATTAAAAAATTTATGACATTCTCGTCTCAAAAAAAAAAAAAAAAAAAGAAATAATAAAAGCAAAAGTATATAGCTAAATATAAAAGTTGTGAAAAAGTGGAAACAGAAAAGAAAATAATTTTTTAAAAAGTAAAATCAAAAGTAAATTTATTGAGAATAATGTTTTAATAAGAAGATCCTTATATATCTAAAGATGCATGCTCGCGCTCACATGGTACTCAATGAATAGTTTCAATTTTTATATCATGGGATTGTAGCCGTAGGTGCAAAAATTGAATACGGGCAAGGTCCCTCCATGAGATCGAATCAAATGAAGCAGATTGATTATCTCATACTGACGTGGCAAAACGGTAGGGGGGCAACGTCACAACCTGGTTCTGAAACTAACCGCAGACGAGCAAAACACCCCGACTGATACCAAGCCTTATTGCCTCAAGCCTAGATTGGTCGTATTCTTACTGTGTCAGGGATCTCTGACACAGTAACAGCGAAGAAAACTTTGTGAAATATTTTTTTGTTTAAAAAAAAAAAAAAAACAGAAAAAAAAATTCATGTCAAAGCACTAAACATTAGAAAAAGCAAATAAAAAACGATTAGTCCTCGGCAAGTGGAAGATTTCCGCAGAAGAGGACGTCTAGAGATTGGAATTATCCAATCCCTCCCTCTTGTTCACTTTCTCACTTAGTCCAATGATACACAGACTACCACCATCATCATCATCATCAAAATCCCAGGTGGGTTTGGTTCAAACTTTGCCGTTATTCGAGTAAATCATGATTTCCATGCTAAATTTACTGTGCAACTTAGAGTAGGTGATTTTGATCTTCTTAAGCTTGGAATTAAGGGGGTCTTTTTAGTTGATTTGGGCGTCTGGGTATTGTTGGGTTGTGGCCAGATTAGTCTGTGACTTGTCAGAATAGGAGAGTTTGACTTGAAAGAGCTTCTTTAGTTGGATATTCTCGTGAATTTTCGTAACTTGGGCCTCCGAGTATTGTTGGGTTGGTGCCAAAGTTTGTGCTTTTCTCACCTCAGCATGTGCATTTGACTTCCAACTGCTACTGTAATTAGGGATTTTCTGTTTCGTTTTTTTATTTTTTTTTTTAATTTTTTTTTTTTGGGTGAAGTTTGATTTCTGGGTATTGTTGGTTTGGGTTTAAACGTGGGTGTTTTTGAGGCTCCAAATGGTGATTTAATTCTCAAGGGCTTCTGTTTCGGGATTCTGTATGTTGCCGGTTTGGTACTTGTGGGTGACTACTGACCTATGCAAGTGTTTTTAATCTTCCAAGTGTTTCTGTAATTACTGGTTTTCTGTGTTCTTGTGTTGGGTTTAGCTATTTGGATTGTGTTTGGTGGGTTTTAAATTTGTTCTTTGTGTTTTCAGTTTTTGTAGATTGCTTCAGGGGAAGGGTTTTGGGGTTTATTCTTTGTCTGAGGGGGACTAAAGAGTTGACGAAGATGCTGATTTATGGAGAGTAGAATAGTTCGGGCTGGTGCAGAAGATGAGACGGGAGCAGCCAGCGTGATGCCGAGCTTCGATTCTCAATTACCTAGTTCCAATGCACTGTATATTTCCTCTCTCTCCACCCTATGATCTATAATCTGAATTTTTTATGGAGTAATCTTTTTCCCTGTTTTCGTCCTTAAAAATTCTCACTGCACTGGAGCTCTCTGTTTCCTAGTATGTTTTATGAGTATCTTCTATTTCTCATTTCCATGCATTCTTAACAACTTAACATAGTTCTGTTAAAGACAAACTCGATTATTTATTATTTTATTTTTGTGTGTGAGAATTTGGGAGCTTTATTTACACTTCTGTAAAATGAAAAATAAGCAGAATCATTTATATGGAAATTTTCATGTTTGGTTATTGGTCAATGACACGAGTTACATGTTTGCTGTAAATATATGTTTTAACGGGGTTAGGATATGAAAAATGATTGAACCAGAATTCTATCTAATTTGCTATTGCTGACACTATTCTTGAGGTGAAAAGAAACTGAAGGTGCAAATATAATGCTTCATAACATAGATGAAGTACTTTTCTTTCAGTGGGGGTTTTATAAATTCTATAAATTCCTTCTTGTTTTTCCATGGTGTTTCTCTCCTGTATGCTACTTGCGTACTTGGCTTCTTAACCCCTTGGTGTTTTCTTTTAACATATTTATATTTACCAAAATATGTATTTACTTTCTACTAGCTTGTTGAATTCAGGTAGGTTAATAATATTAGGAGTTTTGGTTAGTGGTGGCAAACAACCTTTGATTCTGACAGAGCACAATTAGTTAAACACCTGAAAATGTTTCAGAGTTGTTAGAGAAACTTTAAGAAAGGAATTAGAAACACATTCATCACAAATAGCAATGTCAAAAATTTAATATTTATAAAAGTCACGAGCAATATGTTTCCCATTATTCTCATTCTTCTCAAGTTAATTAATTCAAAGCATTTCCAATACTGCTTCTCACATTTTGCACAAGTTTCCTAAGTTCTTAACTTAAATATGCTAATGTTGTAATTCACATTTTGCACGAATTTTCTAATGTTGTAATTCTGGAGTGCTTTTGATGAGTATAGCATCCCAATATGACGTTAGTTTAGCATTCTTGAGTGTAACAAGTCAGTTGGCTATAAATTGGAATATGGTTTTCAGTTGCACGGAGGGAAATACAATCCATTCTTTTCGCATTTCTGATTTCGGGACATTTGAGCAATCAGTTGGATTTCGCTTAGAGAATGCTGTTGACCTGAGTGGAAGTAAGTATTCAGTAGTTGAGCCCAAGTTGATTTAATTAAGAGAAAGCACGTTTAGTTGGTTTTATTATTTTATCTGTAGGATAAGAAGAACTGTTCTGCATCTGGCGATCTTAGTGGCTCTTTGCTTCTTGACTTTTCACATAATTTTTTTTTTTTTAATTAATCTATTGTATATATTCTGAGCAATCCATTAACATATATTGGAAGAAAGTATACCAAAGTAACATCGTAGTATGTAATTTTGAAAAACATGTAATAAAAACTCACGTGGATCTCTTTTAGAATGATATATAGTGCAAAGAAAATCAAGAATAAAAACAATATCCATGAAGATTGTGTCTATTTAAGTAATCCGCGACAACAAAGTATATTTAGAACAACTTTTTTTATACAGGAGAAAATAAGGAAAATCTCTCTATACTGGTGATTGTTTCTTTTTCTTGAATGGAACTTCCAATGAAAGAATAGAGAGAGACATATGTTGTCTCAATGAGACAAAAAACTCATTTGACACATAGAAATTAAGTAAGAAAAGTTCAACTGAACTGCAGGAATACTTGATTCATTGCAAACTATGTACCTTTAAAATAACAAAAAAAAATAAAAAAAAGATAACTGAAGATATTGTATCTAAAAGACGACCTTACTAGCTTTTATATGTAGCATGGAATGATGGACCTAAGTCCTTTCAATTAGTATGTTAATGTTAATTAAGAAGAAGAAACTTGAGGATAATACTAGTAGTACCTGACATTATTCCAGTTAAAAATAATGTCCCTCTCTCTCTCTCTCTCACTTTTCTGAGGAGGAAGTTTTTATGACGTGCGCGCAGATACTGTGTTTAGTTCTACTAAAGTAAGTACTCAAGCAGTTGCTTCCGATCCCCTCCATATTGGCACTTCCGATAAGGTGAGTTCTTTATAGTAGTAAACTTCTTTATTTGGAGGTTTAGGTGACTTCTAATAGCCTTACATCTTTTAATTGCTTCTATTTGTGTTTTTATTGTGGCCAAAACAGTCACCAACTTCACGTGATATAAATCCATCTTCTTTCCGAGTGGATCGTCAGAGATTACCATTGGAAAAGGGTCAACCATCCAATCTGGTTTCTATATCAAGTGGTAATATAGAGAACTGGGAAGAGTCCAACATGGCTGATGCCAGTCCTAGGACTGATATCTCAACAGATGTGGATACAGATGAAAAGAATCAGAGGGTGATGTTTCTCTCACCTCCTCTTCCAATATGTTATTTTCTTCCTTTTAGTTATGATAAATGTTATCTTGTACATTCTGCATATCTAGAGTTCTAATTAGATAGTACTGAATATAAAAAGTGATGTTGCACAAGTCTATGGTTTGCAGTTTAGATTCTTAGTCGTTCTCTTGTTTCATGTGCAGAAGCATTCTTCTTTTGTACTCAATTGGAATATCAGCTGATATTAATCAATCTAGATATAATTCTGACATTTAGGCTCTGACTTTGTGCAGTTTGATAGTGGTCAATCTCTCGCTATTATTGGGGCTTCTGATTCCAGCGACAGATCAAAGGATAAATCAGATCAGAAGGTTATGTGTATTTTCAATTGTTTACATGGATTATATATGTGCTGATTTGAGAAGGGATTCATGATCTTTTGCTTGATTGCAGACTCTCCGCAGGCTTGCTCAAAATCGGGAGGCTGCAAGAAAAAGCCGATTGAGAAAAAAAGTATGGACTTAATATCTTGAGTGTTTTGTTCTGTAGTTCTTTCTACAGTTAGCCATCCTTTTTTTTCACTTATATTTTCGTTTTAGTAGTGAATACAACTGAAAAAACACAGGTACTACTTTTTTGGCAGTCAATTGCCAGCAAGTAATTTCATTAGTTCTAAGTTTTATTGAGACCAGGATCATTTACATTTTTGTGAATTTTCTTTTTCATAAGAGATACTACTGTTTCTAATATTTTTAGTTGGAGTTCTGTTTATTTCTGGAATTCTGGCTACTTTCTTTACATTGGCACTAGAACAGTTTTATGCTATAAATAAGTTGAGGTAGCCTAATTTAGCCTAACAATATTCAAGAGCTTGTTGTCTTCTAGGCAAGGTTTGTTTGTTTATAGATTCGATTTTTTGTTTATATGCTACTTATCAAAAAATTTTTTTTGTTTATATGCTGGTTTGGATGATAGTATATAGGTTGATTGATTTAAGGAATTTTAGTGATAGTTTTATTTTTATTTTTTTTTATGTGTGGTTTCGGGTTTCAAAATCATCTATGGAAATCATTATGACTGGTACGATGTGAGAATTATAATGTAGTCTTACTTATCAAAAAAAAGAAAAAAGAATTATAATGTAGTCTTTTATAGAATATAGGATTTCAAATGGAATTGGGCTCAAAATAGCAACTCATGTAAGGCAAATAAAAGTAAATGTCAATTAGTTTCCTAGCTGCATTTGGAAGTTAAAAAAGAGTACCATGAATTGGTGAAATTCTGCGGTAGGACATAAGTGTTAAATTTTTGCATTTCTTTCTCTCTATCTCACACACGTGCACGCATGCATGCGCATGTGCGCACACACATGCACACACTTATATTATGCGATCCCAAAATCTTTTTGTAGCAAAACTTACTGCAATTTGGGGAATCCTACTTTTCTCAAGTTCATGATGATAAATCTCCTCTTCATTTAGAAACTTCATCATGGTGCTAGAAAAGTTAGCACCCAAGCCTACTCAGAATGAAGAAAGTGAAAGATGGCATTCCTCATAACGTGTTTTAGAGCAAATGTACTAATTATGGTTGTCTGATTCTCTTTTTGCAATATACAATTGTGATGCAGAATGGTTTAGAATGTTTGAGGTTATGGAAGGTAGTGGAAGTCTGTTGGGCAATGACAAAATAGAGAGGAGATGTAAAAAAGAACTTGGCCATTTAGTCTTCATAGGCCATATGACAAAAACATTCTCAGTAATGGAATAGTTTCATTTGAGCACCATGGAACATATAGGTTACACGTAATTTGATGCTAAGGGTGACTGCTCTAGTTGGGGTAAAGGCAAGAGGGTTCTGTTTGTGTTTTGATGAAGCCTAGGGCTATTGTGTGGGTGTTAGTTTGTGGGTGCTTTGTTGTTGCTTGGTTGGGTCTTCTTTTTGTTTTTTCTGTGCTGGTGTTCCTTTTGTATACTTTTTGTGTTCTTAGAGGCGCTTTACGCTTTTTATATAATTTGACATTACTTATATATAAAAAAAAATGTAATTTACTTTGGTGGCAAAAACCTTTCTTAAAGGAAGAACAGCTAATATAGAAACCATTGGTTGACCTATGACAGTTGAAAGGCAAGCTGCAAAAATAGAAATTATATGTAATCAATCTTTGTAAGTACCTCTCTAGGCTTTTAGTAAGTACAGTTGTTACATGTGAGTCCGTAGTAATGTTGTTGTGCCACATCCTTGCAAGCTTTTGATGATTTGGGACCTCTATTGCCCAAAAAGAAAAACAAAGCATGTTCTGTATTGTATTGTTTGGCCGTGGAGCGCTATTGTACAGAGCATGTTCTGTATTGTTTGGCCGTGGAGCGCTATTGTTGCATGCATCCCTTGTTTCTATGAGTTCCCTTTATTGATTTGCATCCATCCTGGTGTAGGCATATGTCCAACAGCTCGAGAGTAGTCGTTTGAAGCTGACCCAACTAGAGCAGGAGCTGCAGCGGGCAAGACAGCAGGTTGGTTTTGTTTATGTTTTTCATCATTATATTGCCTAGTTGTTTATTCCTTTTTGGTAATTAATCTCCTTGTTCAGTGTGCATAGCTTGTATATTGGTTCATTTCTTTTCAAAAAAATTTGGACCCTGGCCTCTGGCTTAGCCGGTAAAGGGGTAGGTTTTGGATTGTGGTAGGTCTTAGGTTTGTCTTACCAACCAGAAAGGAAAAAGGAAAAGAAAAGAAACTTATGCTTTGTTTTTCTCTCCTGTAGGGAATCTTCATATCAAGCTCAGGAGACCAAGCCCATTCAATGAGTGGAAATGGTATTCCTTTCTTCAACTTGATTATTCCATCTCCTTCAGCATCATTCAATTTTAAAATTTGTTGTTGGAACTAAGTTGGACAGGTTCCTGATGGTTGCAGGATGAGTTTTGCATTGTGTTGTGTTGTTCTGACAAGTTATTTGGATAACAAATTCAGGGTCTTAGCTATCTTGTGTAATAATACTAAAATTTGGAATGACAGTAAGTCAATGACTTTTCTTTCATACTCTGGACAAATATTTTTAATTAATGTTTTTTGTGAATGCATGAATGCCCCAGTGCTAATGCTTTAATAGAACAATTATGAGCTGTATGAGAGTAATTTGGTGCAGACTTTCATTGAAGTTTGCAACTTCAATTTTCTTAATCAAGAAAAGTTTATACTTAAATTCTCCACTATACTCTGTTTTTTTTAGTGTCAACTTACTACATTTGCAGTTTCTCTCTCTCTTTCCCTCTAACATGTGTTCAAGCTCTCATCCATACACACACATATGCAAGATTGGTTTTATTTTTTATTTTATTTGTTAGCTTCTAGTGTGTCACGTTTTGATGTGCATGTGCAATGGAGAGGTAGAGTTGCTTAGGCAATTGTTGGAGTTTCAATAGTGGCAGTGATGGTCAATGTAGTCTTGGTGATGATGCTGGTTGTGTTACTGCAACTGAATAGAGTGTAAGGGTGCATCATGATGACGTTGGAAATTCTTGGGGTCATAAGCATAGAGAGGTTGGGTGGAAGGATAGGGAAGAATGGGGTGGAATGGAAAAGGGGTTGCGACAGGGGGGAGTGGCCCACCTCAACTTTTTTGAGTTTTTGCATAGTTTCATTTAGCTCCCCTCCATTGAGTTCATTGATCTGTATTAGCCAATAAAAAGTTCATTTTTGGCAGATCGTTCACTTTTTATTATTAAACAATGCCACATTTTACATTGTCCAAATAGGCATTGTAAATGCAAATACATTCCATGTGCATGTGGGCAGGTAGAGACTATGATGTAGTTTATTTGTCTTTCAATTTGATCCTCTTTCTATTAGTTAACTTTCATTACATGAGGTAGATTATCTCTTTAGCTGCGTCCTTTTGCAGGAGCCATGGCATTTGATGTAGAATACGCAAGGTGGATGGAAGAGCAAAATCGACAAATTAATGAACTCAGATCAGCAGTCAATTCCCATGCAAGTGATGCAGAGCTACGTATCATTGTTGATAATATCTTGGCACATTATGATGAGATTTTTAGGTTGAAGGGTATTGCAGCCAAGGCTGATGTTTTCCATTTGTTGTCTGGCATGTGGAAAACACCTGCTGAGAGGTGTTTCTTGTGGCTTGGTGGTTTCCGTTCGTCTGAGCTCCTGAAGGTGAGATCATTTCGATGTTTTGATGGTCTCCATGGATTAGGGTTGGTTCTAGAAGATTTACTGGAATTTGGAGAAGTTATAAAACGCCTGTAATAGTAATCTTACCCTGAAAAAGGAATGGTAAAAGCCTTGTTATATAGTTATTTATAGTCCTCTCAATTTATTGTAATTTAAGTGCAAGTTTTATGTAGTACAACCAAGTAGTTCTGTATTTCTTCCGGTTCAGCGTAGGATTTAGACAGATTACTGCTTTGTTTTAAACTTTTCCGGGAGATTTGTTCATTTTAACTTATATTTTACTGAATCCTAACTCGGTTTTGTAGGTGATATTTTGTGTTTTCTCTTGGGGCCCCTTAATATGGAGAGAAATTAGTCCGAATAACTCGAATTATTTCTTGTTTGTTGTCTTATTTTTCATATTTTAATCCAACTAACCTCATTTTTTCTTCTCCTTTTTTTTTTTTTTTTTTTTTACCCCTATTTTTTGATATTCTGGACTGAATCCAAAGTAACTGACTAGTCCATAAATAGGGTATTCTCTTGTGAGTTAATGTGGACTTCTAAAGTCTGCATAGTTACCTGTTCATTTGTATTTGCATATATCTTGCCCTTGGACTCTGCTACTTAGTTTGGATTATAATTTCTATAAGCACCAATATTTTTTAACCGAAATTTGGAGAGGTCAAGTTATAATTTCAATGAACAGTTTGCATTACTGGTTCTGTGCATAATTGCCTCTTCTTTCATTTGCCTTCATCAATTCTCCGACTAAGTTGTACCATTCTATACTCTCTTACATTCTTGTTGGTTGGTTTTGACATAAATTGATAATTATATGGATATTTCATCAGCAAAGTCCAGAAGTTGATAATTATATTTGCGCTTGTATGTAGATAATTGTATTTTTGTTTGTCTGTTCATGATTGTATTTCTCAATAGCTTCCATGTTGCGATTGTATTAATTGGTTCCTATATCTGAAGTCATGGATGTTTTGTGCTTGGTCTCCCCCACCATTGCTTAGTTTTCCAGCCCTTAATTTAAGTGAAATGACTGGTTTTGGTTGCAGCTTCTTGTAAATCAATTGGAGCCTCTTACAGAGCAGCAACTGATGGGGATTACCAACTTGCAGCAGTCCTCCCAACAGGCAGAAGATGCATTATCTCAAGGGATGGAAGCATTGCAACAATCCCTGGCTGAGACATTGTCTAGTGGAAATCTTGGTTCCTCAGGTTCATCTGGGAATGTAGCAAACTACATGGGTCAAATGGCCATGGCCATGGGTAAGCTAGGGACCCTTGAGGGGTTCATTCGCCAGGTATTTTCTAGTCCTTTCTGTTTTCCTCCCCCCTTCTTACCTACTGCATTAACTCACACAATTCTGTTGTGATCTAATTTTGCAAGTTCCTTTTTGTACTACAGTTTCGACTGTCATGGACTAGAAACCATAATCTTGTTATAAATTCTTCACCAAAAAATTGCTAATGCGGAAATGTTAGAAGTTAGAACAGTTAAGACGTTTTTGAAGTATGTAAATTCGTAATTTATGGTTATTCATGGGAAAATATGTGTTGAGTTCTCTAATATATTTATAAAAATGGGATTCATTGTCATTATTAGGAGGTTAGCACTAAAAAGAGAATAGACATCCTAGGAGTTGTTCTCCACTTCTGTTTCTTTCATTTTATTTCTTGGTATAACCTTTTCAAGTAATTTTTTTTTTTGGGGGTGGGTTATTATGATCAGGCTGACAATCTCCGGCAACAGACGCTGCAACAAATGCACCGGATATTGACAACCCGCCAGTCTGCTCGTGCTCTCCTTGCGATAAATGACTATTTCTCTAGGCTACGTGCTCTTAGTTCCCTCTGGCTTGCCCGCCCAAGAGAGTGAAAACTTTCTTCTCCAAAGCTGATTGGTAAAAGTTCCATCCTGGAAAAAAAAAAAAAAAAAAAAAAAGAAAAAAGAAGAAAAAGAAGAAGAAGAAAAAAAAAATCTCACTGTGAAATTGACCCTCCAAATCCAGTACTGGTGGTACTTGGTGATCATTACAATTTTCTTTTCTAAAATTTTCTTGTGCTGTAGTTGCAGAATTCAGGTGTATCATGTATCAGTATGGCATTGTTCATCATATTAAGTCACTGTATGATCTAGAAATGTTATTGCTGATGAGCTACATGTATCTTGTTTGCTATCAATAATAATGTTATTATTTATGCCAGTAAGTGGAATTTTTGGAAACTGAGTATGAAATGTGGAGCCATGACCAGTGTGACTGTTTTATTATGGAGCTTTACCATCAAACTCCATTTAGCGTGCTTGTTAATGCTTTTCGGAGGGTGTTTTCTTTTGAAAAGGTATTTTGATATGATATAAAGGTAAAAATAATTTTGAGTGTTTTGTATTTTGAGTTATTTATTAATGTTTTTGTTTTGAAAAAAAAAAAAAAAAAAAGAAAGAAAGAAAGAAAGAAAAAGTGATACCAGCAACTACTTGACTGGATAAATGTGCACTCTTGACCAAAGGTTGAATGCAAACCCTCTCGCTAGTGTCTTTCTATAGAAGTAGGAAATTTGAAAATTTTTGGATACTTTGATATTTCTGAACACTATTTTTATTCAGTGGAAGTCCAACAACAGGTCTCGGCAGTTGTGTTTACACTGGTAGTTCAGTAGTTCTAGCCATGTGGTATTCCTTCCTCGATCTTTGGGCTAACCAGAAGTAGTGTCGTCTTTCAAGGCCGCTGAACCAAAATGAGAAATGTTACACACTCTCAAGTGCATATTTTTTTGATGTGACAGTTAAAAGTATATAGTTTTCTTTTAAACTGGGTTGGAAGACATTCTTTCAACCTAATTTATAAAAATGACATGTGTCATTTTTTTTAATAACATGTGAGATGCACATGAGTTTTTAATAAAATTTATTTCAACTTTGTCCCTACTATTAAAAAAACATGTGTTTTTTACATTTTCAAAAAACACATGTCATTTTTATAGAATAGGTTGAAGGAAATTCCTCCACCAGTTTGAAAGAAAACTTCGTCTCAGTTAAAACAAGGGGTGACTCGCTAGAGAGATCAATAGAGACATTTCGATGCTTAAATCAATAAAATTTTCTCTTCACAAATCAACCATTAATGTTAACCCGCCATGTAGGTAGATCGGCCAAAACCAGAGCCATGCGCTGATAGCCCAATTCGATGCTCAAATCGTGGGGCCATTAACTTATGGTTTTCTTAAGGGCCATCGGCTAGTGTGGACTTTAGAGGTCACTCAATCTTCCCCACGGATCAAGGCTTGTGGGCTGAAGGTTAAAGGGGCCCGATGGCCCGTGGGCCTAGAAGGCAGTTGGTCGCCTTTTAGAAAGTCAATGGTATTACCCATCACTAGTTGCTAATGCTAAAAGTATTAGTTTTTCTTTGGACTTAATGGTGATTTAATGTTGCAGTTAAATTTGGACTAATTTACATTAACCAAAAAAAATAAATAAATAAAAATCCCATTCGGTGAAATGTGTTGTGATGAAAACAAAAACGTGCAAATAACATACTTTTCTATAAATCCTAAATTTTTTTTTTTTTATTATTATTATTATTTTTTTTTAAGAATTATGGGGAATAAGTGAAAAAATCTCTCAAAAATGTTTCTTATTGATAAAACTGATAAATAACACCGATAGGGAGGTCACACTATTCTTATTGGGAGGCCATGCCGTGTATAAAGCTGTGGGCAATCTGGTCTACATTTAGGGGTGAAACCCGAATATCAATAATTAGGTGGGCAAAACTAACGCAAAAACTTTTTAAGGGGTAAAAATAAAAATTTAGAGGATTTATTTTTAAAATTTGAAGAGATTTTTAAAATTATGGGTTCAATAGCTCCCGGTCTACATCACCACCCAATTTCCATATCCTTTAATTTTCTTCCTGAAAAAATATCCGCCATATCTTTTCATGACGATGCATTTGTATCCCCCTTTTGTACAAGGGATAAAACTATTTAAGTACATGGGATCGATGGTATTAATGAGTGTGAATCATTTTTATTGTTTCTACATTTACTAAATATAAAACTCATGGTGTCTGAAAATAAATTCTAAGCTTTTATGGAAACTGAATTGTTGACTCGTTATCGACGGCCAATGTCCGTCATTAAACCAACAAAAGAAATAAGGTTGACCTTAAGGATAAAACTCAGAAGCATCATGTTACTTAACATTCATAGTTTTACAGACCAACTTTTACAAATGTAGAGATCAAATAGTTGTACACAAGTTTAACGACCTTCAGGCATGGTGATGGTCAGCTCATTTAAGGAAGCAGGTGGTCCTTTAGAGCCTGAGGAATCCAGACCAGAATTTATGGCTTTGTTGATAAATGCTGGCTTGTTAGGAGATGGAGCAGTTGCTTCATTTCCAAGCATGAAGACAATTTCAAGCATGGTTGGCCGATCTGTGGCTTGTTCTTGCACACATAAGAGCCCAACTTGAATGCATCTTAGAACTTCATGAGTAGGATATTCCTGACCCAATGATGGATCGATTACATCCATGGCTTTTCCATCCATCCATAGGTCCCATACCTGCAATAAATTTAAGAGTTTTTATCTTTAGAGTAATTGCCACTTGGGGTGAAGTTCAATCAAATGTAGGCTTTTGCTTACATATCCAATCAAATTTAGGGAGGGACTTCCGATGTGATAATAATTGTTTCTCTTGCCACTGATTATCTCTAGTATCAAGACGCCATAGCTGAAGACATCTGATTTTATAGAATATAACCCTTCCATTGCATACTCTGGAGACATGTATCCACTGCAATTGCACCAAAAAAAAAAAAAAAAAAAAAAAAAAAATTATGGTTGTTTAACTTTTGCTTTTAGTAGTATTGTAGGTCCATGTGTGTGTGTGTGTGAGAGAGAGAGAGAGAGAGAGAGAGAGACATACTATGTGCCAACAACTTTTCTTGTATTTGCTTCATCTTGTTCATCACCAAACATTCTAGCCAACCCAAAATCTGAAATTTTTGGATTCATTGCCGCATCCAGTAGAACATTACTTGCTTTTAGGTCTCTGTGGATGATTTTTAGCCTTGAATCTTGGTGAAGATATAAGACTCCTCGAGCAATTCCAGAAATAATGTCAAATCGCTTTCTCCAATCTAACAATTTCCTTCTTATTTCATCTGACCCAAAACATGAAATTAAGCGTCCATCAATAATACATAGTGAAAATAGTACTTACATGCCAAAAAAATATAAAATTTTACTCTCACATTTTATATAGTTGAAAATGAGTGGTGATTGAAGAGAATGCATACCGAAGATGAAAAAGTCAAGGCTTTTGTTTGGCATGTATTCATAGATTAACATCTTCTCTTCTTTGTGAATGCAACAACCAAAAAGCTTGACAAGATTCCTATGTTGGAGTTTTGCTATGAGCTTAACTTCATTCTTAAATTCTTCAGTGCCCTGCTTTGAACTTCTTGAGAGTGATTTCACCGCTATTTCTTGTCCATTGGCTAGTTGACCCTGCAATTATAATGGGGATAAATTCACAAATCATTAGATTTTTGAATTTATATAGGTCTTACACAAATTCAATGGTAGATTCATCCATTCACTATATGAAGATGGTCGAAAAAATAAATTTTATTATTTCTTAGTCAAATATGAGCATGAATTTTTTAAAACTTCATAGCTCTTGCCAAGTCAGTGTGTAAGCCTCGATTCCTTCGTAGTTCTATGTGTATCCATAAAATATCTCGTATATCTTCCAAATCTAATTATTAATTTTTTTTTTTAAAAAAAGGTATGAAAAAGATAAAAGAAGGGCCGAGATAGGCTCTCTAACATTTTTCAACATGTAGTGAAATAGGAATAGTAATATTGGTAAATATTTAGAATTAATGTGTGCAAGAAACTAACCTTATAGACCGGGCCAAAACCACCTTGTCCAAGCCTTTTAGATGGGGAGAAATTGTATGTGGCAGCAATTATGGTGCTCAGATCGAAAAATTGGACATCTGGTATCCTTCTAGTTTCATCAAGCTTCGCAGAATCCCGAAGAAAGGATTTTGAGCCATTTGTACCATCATCAAACAATGCGACTTGTCTTCTACTCCCTGTCCAATCATGCAAGCACATAGTTACAAATCCTCGTTGTAACAAATTTTCAGCAATTATATATATATATATATATATATATATATATATGATAGTAAAACAAGATGATTTTTAAAATTATCATTAAATTTGTGATATTTATGTAATGATTTTAAAAATTATCTATAAATGTGGCCACCACAGCCTATAAGAGAAGGATAAGGAAGATATTCATTCTCATAAATAAAAATTAAAAATAAAATAAAAAGTAAAATCAGTATAAAAATCTGCTAACCTTTTCTCTTCCTCTTTATCAACCAGCTTGCAAAGAGGAGAAGAAGAAATGAAGTAAAAAGTATGGCCACCACCACAATTGCTAGCCTCCTCTTATTTGCAAAGAACCCCTTTGATTTCTTTACTTTCCCTGTCATGCAACAATAGACACACGTTACATACAAATAATCATGCATTACTTTTGTTTTGTTTTGTTTTGTTTTTTTTTTTGTTTTTTATTTTTTTTTTTATTTTTTTATTTAATTCTATAATTACTAATCTAAGAATTAATTTTATATGTATTACTATATAAAAAAAAATGGTAGGAAAATTATTGCTCAGTACCTAACTCCAGCGCATCAACACGCACGTACAAGTCTTGGCCCCCTTCCTTAAACACACGTGTATCTACCAAATCACCATGCCACGTAATGCACCCGCCTTCCTCTTTCACATCCACGCTGGCATAAGCCAAGCAAGTACAATTCTGCAAGCACAATTCTTCACACGCTTCAAAACTTACACTCTTGTTTACTCTTGCCACTGAAGTATCCGGAACCTTCACGCCGACCACCTTCTTGAAACCTTCGTCGCTTCGGCAAAGGAATGCCTCTCCGCGCTTCCTTGAGCACCCCCCTGACGCATTTCTCAGGAACCCCGGCAGACACAAACACTTGGAATCATTAGCTGCATTGAAATCACAGTTGCCAAACGCACCGCACTCGCGGTATGTGTCACACCCATGGGCATCCGCATAAGGTACTGAGCCTAGAATAGTCCATTTATTCTCTCCCTGCACAAAGACATACCGCTGGATCGACCCGGACTCGTTTAAGACTGACGTTGCTAGGACTACTTGATAGCGCGCATTGAAACTCCAGGTCGTGGTAGTCTCGTTCTGGTTGTCTACCAAACTAAATTTGAAGAGTTGATTACCTGCTAAGGTGGGTACGCCGCTCCATCCAACGCCAGTCCAGTGACCGGAGCGCCACCGCGGAATGTCGCCGTTGTACAAGAACAACTGAGGGGAGCCATTGGTGTGGATCTTGTACGACCAATTCCCGGTTCCCGGGTCATCTTTGGACTTCCAAGATGTTAGGAACCGGTTCAGGCCCGTCTTTCGGTCAATCCCAATTTTCATATTTGGAAGCTGGATGTGTGTTGGATAGTCAAAGCTCTGCCATAGTAATAGTACCTCCCCTGTTCCATTCTCACTCTTCAAGACAAGATTTCCAGAATCCTCGAGCTGAGCGAGAGTATTGTTGTTGCGGCTTGGTTTGGAAACATGATTTGTGGACCAGATGGGTGTGGTGCTCCGACTGTTGTCGTGGAGTACGAGGTTTCCATGAACATCAATTGAGAGAACTCCAGTCTTGTCTTGAATAGGATTGTCTCTGTTTGCAACCCACACCACCGTATTTCCTGGAGCGCTGTAATACCAAATCCCAACATAACGGTGGGTAGACTCACCGGGAGTAAAGAAACCAAACGCAAAGGTTTTTCCGGTAGAGACTAGAACCTCATGAAGTTTTGGCTCGTGATCACCACCATCTCTAATGTTTTGGCCGCTAGTTATGGCATCTAGTGATGATGTGCCAAACCAGAGGAGGAAATGAAGCAACGTTTGCAGAAAGAGAAACCGCTTTGCAAAATACATGATCATGTGGAGTGATGGATGCAAGTGTATGATATTCTGATTCATATATATCTATATATGTACTATGTTTCATCGTGAACCCCTTGACGAAGTCTCTTATGAGGCCCATCGGTTGAGTAGAATAGTTATTAAATGCATCTAACTATAATTTCGGTTAAGTAGAACATTTATTAAATGCATCTACCTATAATTTCTGTTGAGTAGAACATTTATTAAATGCATCTACCTATAATTTCTGTTGAGTAGAACATTTATTAAATGCATCTACCTATATAGTAGAAATATATATATTTACATGACAAAGTGGTCGGTTTCATTTATTATAGTAGAAAAAACCCATGCATGGATCCCAATCCAAATGGCAAATAATGCCACAGCCTTTACATGTGTCCTAACACTTCATCGGTATGTTCTTAAATCGTTCTTGCTTTTGTTTCCAAGGATGATTACAACTTGGAACATATTGGTCTACTTGTCGCGTGTTCCTTGCACAACTAGAACCAAAATTTTGTTCATCTCCAAAACTTTATGAGTAGTACCAACGCAAAGTTTTTCTTTAAATTGGGTTAAAAAAAAATTCTTACAATTCAATTCATTAAATTGATATTTATTTAAAACATGTAATTCTCATAAATTTTTTTTAATAAAAATATTAACTAAAAATGTGACATTTGTTCTTTAGATATGCATTAAGATTTTGTCCTTAATTCACTAAAGATAATTAGTCAAAACATCGACCATATCTGACCCCTTTAATTTTCTTTTGTCCACATTGGCCAATGGATTGGTTGGTTTCAAGGTGTCAATGGACGTGCAAAATGGGAAGAAGAAGAGAATGAACAGAATCAAAGACTTGAACATTTTCTTAGCATCTATGTTTGCACTTTCTTTTCTTTTAGGAGTTAGCCTCCCTCCGTTGATTGGAACAGAAAAGTTGATTAACATATCAACAGAATTTGGAGGAAATTTCAGTCATTGTATTGTGTAGACTTTCAGTTATGTCGTTGTACATGTGGTCCAGCCCACTTGAGAATAAAACATGCACCAACATATATGTAGAAGATAAAAATCACACAACCAATTAATCAAACATTATGCGAGCAACACACAATAATTTGCCAAGATGTATTACAGCTGTGGCTATAGATTTAGGAGTCGTTGGCCTTATGTCAAGTAGTGACTATTATTTCCCAAGTCACGGACCACCGTGCACGGTATGCTTCAGAATCTTAGAACATGTTTAGAATTGTGTTAGGAAGTAGAGCTTTTAAATTCAAAAAAAAAGTTTTTCAAAAAAAGTTTCAATTTTAAGTTTTTTTTTTTTTTTTTTTTTTTTTTTTTTTTTTTTTTTTCAATAATACGTTTTGACCATTTTTAGATCGAGTAAGAAATATTCTTTTAGAGTAAGAAATACTTGTTCTTAAAAAAGATGTGATTTAGAAAAAAAGAAAAAAGAAAAAAAGATATGATTTTTTTTTTTTTGACATGTCCGCACAAGAAGGGGATGGGGATTCGAACTTGTGACATCTACCTCAATAGACGTGGTTTCAGCCGATTGAGCTATCTCTTGGAGACAAAAAAAAAAAAAAAAAAAGATAAGATTTAGATATGCATTTTAAAAAACTTTGTCCTTAATTGACTAAAGATAAGTCAAGACATGGACCATATTTATTATAGCATGACCAGTTCAATTTTGTTGTTAACTGTCAGTGTATATCGTCAACTAAGAGAACTGAATATATGCATTTACTTATATTTATTTTCATGAGACCTAGCGAATTCCCTCACATTACTGGTAGTGTGATGTAATGGTACTGCTAATAAAGTCTCGACGTTTTAACAAGTCCAATCCAAAGATTAATTGACACTATTATGTTAGCAAAATGGAATAGCGATGAGATAAAAGTGTGGTTTCTAACAATATTTCAATTACCAACTTTGCCCTTTGCATTCTATAACATGATCGATCTTCATGGAGAAGAAAACAAGGGTCTTAGAATCAAGGACAAAAATATTTTCTATTTTAAATGAAATTAATAGTATCCATTCTTAGCTAACATTTAAAGTTTGTGTATCTAACAATATACGTGAAGTCAATGTTGACATGTCTTTTAAATTTTTTAAATAATATGACATATATACATTGTTCAATGCACAAACTATAATTCCTAATAATTAAATAGATACTATCAGTTTCAAATGAAATGCAGAGGATTCTAGTGAATTGATTAAATGATGGAAAAATATTACACACTCCCACTCCCACTCCCACACTCCCAAATGTGATACTAAAATTACTATTAGATTTTGAATTAATTATTATAAAATTTTAGATTTAATGATAATTTTTAACAGCACATTAGAAAGGATGCATCTAAAAATATAGAAGTGAAAGTGCTCCAACATTTATCAGAAAGATGAGATAGGGCATTGGCAGACAATTATGGAATGGGGTTGATGGTATGGGGTGTGATGGCTGTGCTTGTTTTCTAACACTTCCCTCTTCATGTATGGATGGACCAAGGAAAGCCATCATCATCAGCCATGGGCCCTAACCCCCAAATTAAATTTGTTGAAAAAAAAGCTTGCAATTCAACCTGGCCCTCCCTGCCGGCTTCCTGGGTTCCCCTTCCTATTGGGTCTTTCCAAGTTAATTTTGATGTTGCAGTGCATTCTCGCTTCAGTGTGGCCTCGTCTGTTCTTAGTAACCATGAATGGTAGATTGTGCCAGCCATGCTCTAATTAGGTCACCGCCTTTGAATGCCTCCTGTGGTGAAGCTTCTGTTTCCCTCTTTGCAATTTGACTGGCTTTGTTCCATAGCTGCTCTTCCGTCTTGCTTGAAGGTGATTTCATTCTCACCATTTTAGTTCTTAACAAAGGTCACCTCTTCTCGGACTGGCCGTGTGCTCCAATCATTGTTGACTGCCGACAGTAGTTCTTTTCTTTTCCTTTTTAAACCGCTTCTAAAGTCTCTGGATTTGACAATTTTTGGCACCCTAGGCTGCTAAATGAGCCATTTTTCACTCAGTGTTTGGACGCATTCCCGACAATTCCCCATTCCTTTCTTCTTTTAGGATTAAGAGCGGCAAAAAGCCACCTTTATAACTTGCCTTTTGTTTGTTCTTTCCGCTTTTCTCTCATTTGAATAAAAAAATTTTTTAAAAAAAGGCCTCCCAAAATTAGATTTTTAGTTTGGTCTCCCCTCTCGTTTTGGCTTTAACTTCCCTTCAATAAGTAACCTGTGACTTAAAAGATTGAATTTAATTAATGAGAGGGTATTAAGTGAAGTTAGAGCACAAATTTAAGATTTCTATTCTAATTACAAGCTAAATTATCAGTAATTCAAAAAGTAACCTAAGACTTGAAAGATTGAAGTTAAATGGCAAGGTATAAAGTGAAGTTAGAGTTCAAATTAATTTAATATTTCTATCCTGATCATACGTTAAAATACCAATTATTATTATTTTTTCTTTTTTTCTTTTTTTTTAAAAAAAAACTTAATAAAACTTGATAAATTTAATCAATATATTTTTTAACATATTTTGAATGTCATTTTATAACCCCCAAATTTGCTGATTTTTTTTTTTTTTTTTTTTTGACTAAATTAAGAGGGGTGGGGTGAGGGAAAATTACTGGTAATATTAAGCCGAATCACATGAATATTTGGAAATTCGTTTGTCAAAATGAAGTTGCAGCCATTTGAATGTCCAAGTTTTAAATCAAGTTGATATATGTTTAGTAAAGAGAATTGTAGAAGGCTTGGAAACCGCCCCTGCAGCCTGCAGGCTACCACCCATATATTGATAGTGTTTGATTGAGAGTACTGATATAAAGATTGCTTCTTGTGCTCAGGCGTATCTTGCATTTTATGTTATTAATGATCTACGAATGGCCCAATCAGCTAAAGCTCTGGTACATGGACAAACCTTGTCAAATCCTAATTTCTTTCTATCTTATTTCATTTTGAAAAAAGGAGTGCAAGGCTGATTCTTTTGTCAAAATGATGGGAGCAGGTTCCATCCATAATCTACATTTGCAGCTTTATCGTATCTGTGATTTTACAGGTAATCTTACAAAACTCAGTTCTTTGGTTGAAACTATTTATGTGATTTGTACGTTTTCTTTGCTTTATTGATACCTAACTTACACTTTGCAGGAGATTGCATGGACTGGCCAACGCCTGAAGGCCTACTATTCTGCTGGAGGCATTCTTTGGATATTTTGTGGTGCATCGATCCTTCTCTTACCTAGAAGCATGAATGCTTTCATGTACATTAATTATATCAATATTTATTGTTATAGCAAATGCATTGATGACGGTATGACCTAATTCTCGCAGCTATTAATCTTCCCCAATTCAAATGATTTATATGTCCACTTCAATGACATTTTAAGAAAACTTAAAATGTCCTTATCAATAAAAGTTAAAAAGAAAAAAAAGAAAAGATATACTTAAAACATATGCATATTGCCCTTATGTTGGTGGAGCTGGTTGGATCCTCACATGTGGTTCTTCTTTGTATTTTATAGAAAGGACTGGTAGTTCATGGAATTTTTTACCTCTTAGAGCCTATTAGATCAAGTATTTTGGTTTTGACATAATTTCTCTTGTTCAAGAGTCCTTCCATGCTTGTAGCCATTTCAGATTGTCAACATCTTAAACCATTCACTGAATTGGCGAAGTTGAACCATTCATGGTAGATCTTCTTGTCGTCTTTGGAGCATGAAGCGATCGGACCGATCCCATCTCCATTTTTGGTCACCCCTTTGGTTCCTTGGGGTGGCCCCATCTGGCCGTGGGGGTGGCCTGTCACCCCCAAACCGGCCAGATGGGGGTGACTACGGCCCCCCAATTTTATTTTTTATTTTTTATTTTTGAAAAAATATAATTTTTTAATCTTTTTATTTAAAAAAAATATATATTTTTTTTTTCAAAAAATTAATTATAGAGAGCTTCTTGGGTACTGAGGTTTTATATCATAAAATATTTTTTTATTCTTTAATTCTGTCATAATTATATCATTTTTATAACTTTTAACAAAGGTTTTACAGGAATGTGTTGCTTATATCACCAATCTCGCTCATTTTCTCTTGGTATGCTCTATGTGTTCAATTGATTATTATTTTAATTACTTGTTTGTACATTTCTAATTTATTAATTTTATTTTTCCTCTTATTTTGGAGTCAAGGCACTTTAAGTGGGAACTATTAGATTGATCATTTAAATCTTGGGACTTATGTTTGTATGTAGGTTTGTTATATCGGAACTCTTGACCAAATAATCTGACAGTCTAGAGGAAAGTATGGTGGGGTATTCCATTTTTGGAAATGGAACGAGACTGATTGTTTGCACATGGGGAAACACATTTGTTACATGATAGGCTCAATATATGAGGGTCATATACTTTGTGAAGTTTTTCCAATTTTTTTTTTTAATTATTAAATGACGCGTCAATCATAATCAACAAAGTATATCATCCCCACACGATGGATCATGACCCATACATTCTCATTAAATCATGCTCGTATGAATTGCCAAAAGTCATTGCATATCTTTATCTTGAATTTGATAATCTCTATAATCTTGTTAGTACATGTTTCACATGATTTAGGAATTTGACTTTTGAACGTGTTAAATGTCTCGTAAAAGCTACTGATGGGTTCACCAACCAAATTAATTGGTGTGAATTTGAGTTTGTGGATAAAGGAAATATTAATCCTTTGAGTTGATCATTAAATTAATGACTCCAATGCTCTTTAGCATATGATTTGATGGGGGAAAGTCAGATCGGCTTCCCTTTTCTTCTAAAGAGTATTACTCTTCACACGGGATGTCATGACGTGTTTTAATAGCTTCTCATGTCAGTCATTTAAAAAAAAAAAAAAAACCCTCTTAAAACACTTACTTCAACTGATGTGAAATGAGTTTGAAAAAATATTACTCATTTCTTTAGCATCATGACAACTGGGTTTGTCTCATCTCCACTAGTTATTTATTGATTTTTATTGCGTTTATATTAAGTTTAAGGATTGGGAATATAGTCTCCAAGGGGTAGCTCAATCGGTTGTGGACTACGCCTAATGAAGCGGAGGTCACTAGTTCGAATCCCCCCTCCCCCTTCCCTTGTGTGGACATGTCAAAAAAAAAAAAAAAAAAAGGATTGGGAATATAGATCCTCTCCATTTCACTCTATTTAAAAGTTTAAATTTTATAACATCTAATTGTGCACATGATGCCACATCATTTAAAAATTTTAAATGACAAAGTATCGTATTTTAGCATACCGAATTGGAATAGGATCCTCTCAAGTAAAATGGAGGTGTTTTTAAATGACATGGCAATATATTTATCACGTGACATCATATATACCATCAGATTTGTAAAATAAAATCTTGATCCTGGAATGACTCTTTTCCATTTCACTAACTTGGAAGAGTAAATTTAAAAACTCAACTCTTATACAACTCTTGTACAATTGGCCCGATGTGAAATACCCATAAACCATTAGATTTATGGACCATTTTGAATAAAGGTTGATCCAATGATTTATAAACACAACACATCAGCCCAATTATACATGGACTTGGATCCTCTCCATTTCAAATGAAATGGAGAGGAACAAGTTAATTGTTTTTAAGGGGCAATTTTGTCATTTCTGAGCACTCTATTTTTCATTTTGACAAAAATGCCATCTTAAAATAACTAAATGAGTCCCCTCCATTTCGTTTGAAATAGAGAGGATCCTTCTCCATTATACATGGGTTGTATAAGAGTTGAGTTTGTAGCATTGCTCTATTTTAAATAATTATACCAAATCAAACAAGCTAATTCCCACATGCAAATGCTATGCAGCATGTAGAAAAATATATAAACCCAATCTAATTAATAATCTCACAGGTTCATAGAATGCGACATTGGTAACATAACACAATGCTGTTTTCCTCATCCAGCAGCACTTATAAGTTATAAACCAAATTTCTTGAGAGGACAAACACCGAGGCTTCATAGATAGTACTACAGTTCCAACAAAGTGACCATAAAAGAAGATACAAGGATCTTTATCAACCAGAAAGTTACCAAAAAAAATAAAAACTCCTAGTACATCTTTATTTGAGGAGCCCAATTCCAGAAGCAAAGGAGACACATTCGTTGAACAGTAAAGATTCAGTAGTTGGTGTTGTAAAAATTTTTGAGGAAATTGGAGATGCCTTGATCCTTGGTACCCACATCCTGCACAAGCCCTTGACGACCCACCACATACTGGCCAATAATATGGTGCCGCTGCTTTGCGTGCTCCGCAATGTTACCCAGCTCTTCCATTGCCTTGAAGAGCAACATATCAATCACCTGCAGATTTATTATAAACATGAGGATGAAGGGGGGAGTGATTTTTTCAAGTCAGAATTCATAATAACAAACAGACATCTTACCATTGCATCTCCTAATGTGCAACAACCATCTGAATTAATTGAAACTATTTGATTCACTATAAAAGATATGCAAATTATTCAAGCATATTCCAGAGCCTAGCTACCTTCTGGTAAGCACAACAAATTATTTGCTGCATTAACCATGAATGGCTGATTTCTTTGTAACTTGAAGAAACTTCAAATATCCCACCTGGAACATTTATCTAAGGACTGCTTTAACCAGCAGAGTTCCTATAACTTCTGTGCAAGAGCCTATCAAGTGAAAGGCATCTTTTCGATTGCATCAACCATGAAGGACAATTTCTTTGTAACCCGCTGAAATTTCAAAATATCCAGCTTGGAAAATTGATTCAATGACCGTTTTAACAACCAAGTCCCCATAATTTCTGTGGCCAGTACCTAGATTTCTCAAAACGACCTAGATTTCTTAAAACGAAGGAAAAGGATCCATACGCTAAAGTGACATATAACCAGACACTAGTTTAAAAGACAAAAGCAGATTCATATCATGCATCAAACACCATCAATCAAGGCTATACAGCCACAAGAAGGAACATGACAGCGGCAGATCTCTTCAACTCAAACAACTCAACTCAACTAAAAGCCTTAATCCTAATTACACTGTGGTCCATGGATGCCCATCAACTATGGGAGTTGGCCACCTGTGTTCTTTTCTGCCATTCTATCCATTCTTAATCTACAGATCATTGTATTCCTTAGAGACAAACAAATTATCCTTTCCATACTCCTAGAAACAATGCAATAGAAGCTCTCCAACACCATCGATTCATTCACCGCATTGTGAGGAATCATGGACATGATGACGTAGTACATTGGAATTCTGACTGATGTATACGCTTAGAAGGAACGTGCCCTTTCTTCCAAGTAGTGGAGAATCTTTCCACAAGGCCAATTTCCATGAGCTAAGTACTGAGAAAAAAAAAAAAAGGCTTAACACAAAGTCCCTGGGTGAAAGAACGCCAATACTTTAAAGGCCCTAGTAGGAATCCTGCACCAAAAATGACGGAGAATCAACCAGATTCTTTCACTGCTAAGATTGGGAGCCAGGGCTGGGCTCTTACTAGATTTCTATGAAGAACCTATTATAATTTCAAGAATGGATACAAATAACATCTGCTTACTAGGATTCGAAGGAGGTCTTGAAGAGAGTACAAATGCCAGACCCACATTCTAAATGAGGCCTATTAGAAAAATCCATATGCAAACTTCCAGACTCTGAAAACGTAGAAATACCACAAGACGCTCCACTAACCTAATCCAGTAAAGTGGGGAAAATGATTTATTGTTTTTGATTTGGCACTGGGTATCCGGTGCTTCGCTCTGACTAATCCCGGAGGTGCACAGGCTCTCGGCAAGGAGTTCCCCGCAAGTGCACCTCAGTTAATTCAAGGCCCCAAGAAGCAGTTTGCACTTAGTGGGTTTTAAATCTAAGACCTTGAGAAGCATACTCAAAGTCTCAGGCTGTCCAACCACTGAACCAACCCCTTGGGAAAATGATTTACTTTCTCATGGCTCAAACAGGATTTGATTGCTCAATACAGTTGTTAGAAAATACATTCACCAATAACGAAGTTGATGATGCATGAACCAGCAATTCAACTCATGGAATCCCAAAACCAAAAATGTCAATTCAATGACAACAGCTACTAAGCAGCTCATACGAAACTTCATATAAACAAAGATGGGTACATTAAGGGCAATATCTGCACTATAGCACTACAACATTCCTTGAGCATAACCGCAAGGAAAATCGCAACTAACTTCAATTATTATATAATAGCATTTCATTCAACTCTTCAATCACATTAGCGTTCAACATCAAAATTCATTCCCAAATTCAAAATTGTAGAGATATTCTAATGCATGTTTGAAAGTCAGAACTAGCAGATATAACCAAAAGGTGAACAAGACCAACATCCCCCAAGGTATAAAGACAATTGCAAAAAAAAAAAAAAAAAAACCCAGTGTTTGTTTGATTCGTGGCAAAGATTTTTTCAAAAATGAACCCCAAGGGAGTTGGCTCAGTTGGTGGAAGCCTGGGACTTTGAGTCCTCATGGTCTCAAGTTTGAAACCCAAATGCAAATTGCCTCTTGAGGTCAGCCCCCGACTTAACCGGCTCATGCTGAGAGGTGTACGAGGCATGGGTCCCGAGTTTACCTAACAGGAGTAGGAAGAAGTGACCCTGCCCTGAAGGGTTCCCGGTCATAAATAAAAAAAAAATCTCAAGACTAAAATTTTCTCCCAGGAAAAAGATTTTTTAAAAATAGGAAATAATTGCAATTAACTTCAATTATAACAGACGAAATAGCACGTAAAACTCAACTATTCAATCACATCATCTTCATCGGATTAACGTTCAAAATCAACACGCATTCTTAAATTCAAAACTTCAAATAATTCTAATGTTTTGTTTCAGTCAGAACGAGTAAATATACCAAAAATTGAAAACACCATTATTGATAAATAAGCAAATTCATACTATATACATAATATATCGGAAGGAGCAAAGCCTATTGCAAAAAAATTAAATTGTTAAAAAAAAAAAAGAAAAAAAAAGTGGACCTTGGGATTGGTGACGTGGGAGTTCTTGCGGATCTCGGAGGCGACGGTGGAGCGGAGCTGGGACACGGTGGCGACGTCGTGCAGGTTGTAGATTTCCATGACGGTTGGTAGGGATCGGCATGCGGCCCTGAAGAAATCGAACACCCGATGCCTCGCTTCTTCCAGACTTGCTGAGTTCGGTGGCACCTTCACGCTCCGCAGTGTGAACGCCATTCCTTGCACTCCACGAGAGAGCTCTGTTTGTGTGCGTTACTAAGGTTGGAGATGAAGATCTATCGGCGAGCAAGGGGGAGGTTGTTGCGACGCCGTTTTAGAGGAGTCTATTGGGGATGACGAAGTAGTCTCTGCACGACGGATGCGACGCCGTTTTGAGAGCAGAATGGCCCATATCTATTGGGCTTCAAAGTGTACTAGTTTACGTTGTTTTTTTTTTTTTTTTTTTTTTTTTTTCAAAAATTTAATATGAATATTATTACTATATTTGTTCTAGGACAAAATTTTCTTTAAACTATTTTTTATCCTTATTTTAACACATGATTTTCATAAGCATTTTTAATAAAAGTATGTTAACATCTATCCTTAAGGCACATAATTCCACATGCATTAATATCATACTATGTTGATGTTGCATTGGTTAATAATTCTTGTATCAATCTCGGTTAAAAAAATAAATCAACTAAGAGTAACCGACTCATGTCACATCAGCACAGTGTAATTGTGGTGTAAAAATACACAAAGATTATATGATCTAATGACAAATATAATTTTCTCCAATTCAATATGAAATAAAACTTTGTTCTTGAAACCCTATTATTAAAAGTTGCTATAATTTTAATTTTTTTTTTTAGAAAAAAAAAAAAATCGTTATGGCGTAATGGTAGGAGAGGATGTGATGGCAACTCGCTCAGTATTTCATGTTCTGATTCCCAAGTCCATCAAATCGTACTCATCATATGCCTATCAATTTGCTCACTTCCAAGAATTATATGCAGTGATTGTACACATAACAACCTCTTTGTTAAAAGCCTAGAAAAAGAAAAACTTCTTGTTAAACATACTCCTAACTCAGATTAGGATCTCCAACAATTTGGGTAATATATTGTGAGAGAACTCACATGCCCAAATAAATTTCAGACTATCCAACCAGCTACTCAGACAAGTGAGTATTGCCCAAATTACTAGCAAATTTGTTGGAGTCTTAATCCCTCCCGGACATCATCTATCATTAATGTTGGTATGATAAAATCTCAATCATCTAATTTGAAACAATGATTGAATTTTGAAAAAATCCACATGGTTGAACATCCTAAGAATTCTGAAAGATCTCTCAATACACATGTAACTGTTAAAACCGGTCCCAACCGCATTTAGGTATAACTAGGACTAGATAATGAGCCCATTGAAAGATAAGAGGGGAAAAAGATTGATCTACAAATCGACAGGCACACACAATATCAGATTGACACTGAAACCTGAAGTTGAATGGAGAAAATAACAATTTAGTTATTTAGCAGAAACATGATATTAAGGATTAGAATATGCTTTCCATTAAAAAAAGCAAAGCACTGCTGATAATGGTCACTTGACAAGAACCAACTCTATATGAATTACAGAAATCATATGGTTAGAGCTGTTTGTGAGCTAGATTTACATCTCTCCACATTCAGCAATAAGGCAAGGGAGTTTAGGCCGGTTGTTAGGTCCAGTAGCCACATTCTCAATCTTCCTGAGAACCAGAAGACCATCTCCAAGCACTCTCTGCATAGAAGTTGACAAAAATACATAACATGTAAAAAAGACTATTCACTTGAGAAAAGCAGCCAAAAAAGCAGGAAAATAAAGCTTTTGGGAATGGCGACAGAACAGGCTTGTCAATGAGAAGAGGAGCACAAGTTGGCCGTGCAGCTGGGGCGGGACAAGAATTTTTGGGGTAGAGGGCAAAACAAAAACAAAAAAAACAAAAAATGGAGGGGGTAAAAATTTATTTTGAAAGGATTATAGAAGCATTTTTAAAAAAATTTGGGGAACACCTTGAGCCGCAGCTCCTTGCAAAGCTGAACTAAAATAACCAGAACCAACAGAATCAGCACACCAAAGAAACGCCAATTATTTACAAGTTTCAGATGCAATGACAAGCACAACACAATGACCTGAACTGGGCCAACCCAAGCTAAAATTAAATCTTGGTTTGTGTCTGTCTAGTTCTTGGGGTAAATAAAATCAATCCAGTTCTCAGGTTGGATCGGTCTTCATACAGATGCCTAGTACCTCTTCACTTCAAGTAGCATGTCAAACCAACCTAACCTGATCTATATTGCCCGCCACAGGGGAAAACTCTATTATCCAGTGCAATTTTGTTCTTTGGATGAATAATTGATACAACAAAGTTCAAAAGGAATTTGAGCATACCCCAAATACAACGTGCTTATTGTCAAGCCAGTCACATTTTGCACAAGTGAGGAAGAACTGCAGCAAATGTGAGGTTTAATCAACACAAAATACTATACTTAACAATAAAAAAAAAAATATAGAAAAAACTTCAACATAACTCATTTAAACATTACGTTGATTGCCCCATACTTTTATGAATATCAAGGAAGGGAAAAGAGTCACAGGTTTAAACTCAAATTTTATACAGTAATGTTATGCACTTCCAAACACAAATAACAAGAAAAACAAAAGCATTCTTTCAAAGCATAGTAGGACTTCCAGTTCAGTTACATCCTTTCTACAGCTAAAAAACTAAGTTAATGAACCTAAACAAGGCTGAAGGTAAAATAATCTTATTGGAGTAATAGCAACATGCAAATTCAATGTAGTGCCCCATTCCAGTACTTCGTGTTTTGTCAGAATGACGATGGACAAATATCTTCTTTTTGATAAGTAATAACCAGTCTTAGACAAATATGATCTCTCAGAATGCATGTGTGTGAGTGTGAGTGAGAGTGTGTGAGAGAGAGAGAAATGAAGTTGATGAATTACCTGACAACCATTAGTACTTGGTCCACTATTCGCCTGCAGAAAGAGGGAATAAGATTAGCCTTTTTTATCATTTTGAATAGACTCTTATACGGGAACAAGAGTTTGTACCGAATTCAGGAAAAGACCATGAGGTTTGGTGGTGATGTTAACTCATATATGAGAAGACTAACTTTAAAGCTTATTTTCCATTCTCTAGATGATTCTACAACTCAACCGTGCGACTCAACCGTGCGCTAATCGTTCTGTAAGGTAATCTACTGTATTCTCTTTACACGCCTCACAAAATTCAGTGATATTGATAAACTGTTTAAGTGAATTACTTTGCTCAAGAGGCTATACAAAGTTGAGATTCTTATAGAATTCAAAGGAATTTCTCCATACAGCATCACTGATCTCCATCCAAAAGAGGTAAATACTATCACATCCTAGCGTGTGCAAATTTTATTTGATTAATGTATCAAGCAATTTTTGCCTAAGTGAAATTAAAATATACAAGTCTAGAACAATTAACATAGGAAGATAATAAGAGAGGGTCTCCTAAGGTTGGAGTGCTACAGAACACAAGTCAAAGATGTTATCCCAAGTCCCAAGAATTAACAAGTTCCAGCTAAGATGAATATAGTAAAAAAAAATCTTAAGACAGAAGCATACCATTGACAACAAACCAGGACCAGTATGTTTGGCTACAAAATTTTCATCCTCAAACTTATGTCCATAGATGGAAACACATCCACTACCATCACCCTGCAAAGCAAGACCGACTTAATAAGAATTGCACAAAAATATGGAAACAGGTCTCAGTATTACCACCGTAATAAAAGGAATACATATGATTGTAGAAGTAAAGGTTTTCAGGGTTACAGGAATAGAATCAGGGGCAAATTGTAGGATTTACAGATTAGGAGGGGGAAGCATCTCTATCCGTCTTTGTGTGCAGATAGGTAGATAAGCTCTCCTGGGCGCTATAGCTGAAAAGCTTTATCTTGCTTGCCATTCTTTCTGAAAAAACTTCTTCAGTAGCTTTTAAATCTTACATTTAGCAACAGGTGTCTTTGTGAAATAACCTTCTTACTGGTCTAGTTGATGTGTTTCTAAAAAAATAATAGGACAGCAACGAAAAGTGTGTCTGGTATATTGTGGCCAATGTGACTTTCTTGATCTATAGTTTCTCTCCTTTCTCTCTCTTAATCAATGCCTCGGCTTCCCTCACTCAAAACATCAGCCATTGTGAGAGAGGAGAATCAAAGTAAGCCTTAGATTGAATACAGATAAAAAGGGCTTGCATTTCACAGATTTCAAGAAATCACCGACTCCAATAACTGACCCGACAACTTTCTCAGCTCCAGTTCCCTTTGTGGTTCCAAAATTTGTCCTTGATATAAATGTCCACCCATGTATGTTTTTTATTTTCTAGAGTGACCTTGAATGGGAGCGTGGCTATAATCTCGGTACAGTGTGTAGGGACAGAACCACGGGAAGCCGAGGGAGAATATATATTCATATACAGTTAATATATATGCCAAAAAAATTAAATTTGGCCCCTATTTTCTGATGAGAAATCCTGGTTTTGCCCTGACAATATGATTGGGGAGGTGGCATATAGCCATATAGGCTCTAAAAACATTCACTTTAGAAAGATAGTATACAAGCTCACATTATGCTTCAAATACCAATTATCACCAAAATCATGTTTTGTTTCGTACCCATTTAGGATGTTTGGATACCAATAGTTTAACTACATAGCAACTATGGTGTAAAACACTTTGAAGTATCCAAACATACAAAAGCTTTAACTAAAATGATTGAACTAGTCAACCTTTTAAATTTAGATAAAGTTTTCCTAGTCTATTAAACCAAAATACATGTGATTTTTTGACGTGTGTCTAAAATGGATGTGATTGTTGTGTGCATTTTTAATAGAGCATGTATCGATTTGGAATTTGGAGGAAAACTTTGATATTTAAATTTACCAAATGAGGATACTACTGACCTTTAAGAAATCACCAGCCTGAATCATGAAATCCTTAATCACCCTATGGAACTGGCATCCCTTGTAACCAACAGGCAATCCAGCTTTCCTGCCAATCCAACCCAATTATATATATAATGCCACATCAACCCTGTTAAATTATTAGTTGTGCCAAAGTTCAATTAATATTCTAACTTTCTCATCAATCTCTAGAGGCCCAATACGTTAAATATTTAATTGAAATGAGAAATGAAATACGAAAACATGTTAAATAACAAATTCCCCCAAAGAAATGGTAGACTTAATTATTTAAATTAACATTTTAACAAACTCTCACCATTGTAACTAGTATCAACTTAATTAATACGAGAGACTGAATATTATTACAGTGTCCTTTTTACCTGTACTCTCCGGTGCAGAACTGCCTGCCACGTAACACAAACAAAAAACAAGTAAATTCGTTTCAGAAGTAAGATTTTCGATAGTTCTTACTTGATTTATAGGTAAATTTAGGTAAAGGGAGTACCTGAAATTTTCGGCGGTTTTGGGGGTGATATCGGCGAAGAGCTCCATCTTGATGCGGCCGGCGGGAATGTTACCGATGGTTATGTCGAAGAAGACGATGGGGTTCTTTGGGTTCGGCGGCCGCACGTGCCACTCCACGGTGTTCCCTCCGCCTGACGCCATCGAAATCGCACGTGCGCAAGAGCTGCCTCTGAATCCTCCTGGGTTTTGGGTTTTGCTTTGCAAAGTCTGTGACTCGGTGTGGGGTTTTTGTTCGTGTTCACAAATATTTTCCATTTGCTTATGTTTTCATCCCAAAACCACTGGACTTTGAAATGGTTTGGGCTTCACTAAAAGGCCCAATTTACTCCCTTCTTTTCCGTATATAATTGAATTGAAAGCACATCGGCCCTTTAAAAAAAAAAAAAAAAACATAATTTTAACGTCCTCCAATCATATGCTAATGAGTAATTTTAGGGACCATCTTTTTATCCTCTTAAAGCTGATATGGTTTTCAAAATCACAATTAAATCAAAATTCAAATATAATTCATTTAAAATTTAATGATGATTTTAAAAGTCACATCAACTTTAGGAGGATAAAAAGAGGAAAAAAAATAGTCTCTAACATTACTCGGAAACAAATCCTCTCCATTTCACTTGAAATGAAGAGGATCTATTTAGTATGTTTAGAAGGGCATAGTTGTCTATTTAGTTTTTGAACAAATTTTTTTAGACAACTATGCCCCCTAAATACACTAAATGAAGTAAAATGAAGAGGATCATTCTCCTGCTAATACAAATTAAAAATAAAAAACTAGTTAAAAGTCTAGCATTCTCCTAAATCAACCATTTGTTCCTTTTGCTTTTAATTCACTAGTAGTGGATTTACGGATACTCTTTCTTGATATACATCCTGGAGATCAAAGGTTTAGACTGTTGAATGCATTTGGCAATTGGAGATCAATAGTGTCAGAAATTAATTTGGTTCAACGGTTTCAGGACAGTTCAAAAAAAAAATAACAATTTCAAAATACAGTTAATGAAAAGGCATGTGTTTGACAAAAATTTTAAAAATGTGTTATTTTTGCCTTTAAAAACAAAGTTCAACCTTCAAAATCGTGCATTTTTTTTTTTTAAAAAAAAAAATATATATATCCTTTGCCTTCTCTGTAAAAACATGAAATTTTTCTTTCTTCCAAGTTTTAAAACCGCAATTTGTTTCAAATGCACTTCCAAACCGGACATTTTCTATGATTTTGTTTAAAAATACATTTAGCCTGCAAAATCACAGGCTAAAACATTTTCAACCGACCATCGCTTTATTTTCTTGGCAACTAATGCGTCTGCGATACAGAAATACGAGAGCAAAACCAGTTGAGAGTTCAAACTACCATATAACAGTACCAAGATGAAATACAAAAGTAGTTCTTACACATACAAAAAAATAAATTGAAAATACATACAAGGAAGACAAAATTAATGGAAAATACATACAAGAGAAGTACCATGGTTTTCTCTCATAACCAAAGAGATTATTATTATATTCACATAAGCAAGAGGCTGAAAGTACGCGTTTATGCTGCATTGACTTTCCATTGGTCAATAATTGAGTGATACCAGTATTACCTAAGCAGCAGATTTCGGTATCTTGTATTGTTTCTTGATGAATTGAGAGGCCTCTGGATCAGCCCTGTGACATAATATTCTCAAAAGAGTCTTCGAATCTGTTCCTAGTCTGCTTCTGCCATCCTGCGTCTCCAACCCACTTAAAGATTTCAAGTCATCAATCAGCTCTCGAGTCTGCAAACAATTCAAGGGAAAAAAGCAATTTTTAGATGCCTTTGGCATGGATCATAGGGAGAATCCATGCCAGATAAATCAACTTCTAGAACAAAAATATTACTAAATTAATGGTGGCACTCATTCATTCAAAAATTTTCCTTGTGCGATTGAGATCCTAATTGATGGTGAAATATGTGGGTCCAGAATAAAAAGTCAAGCCATTAAGATGTTAATTAAATAATTAAATTCATCAATTCCTATTAGCTTAAACTTTTGAAATAAGTGGTTATTTAACATGATACCAAAATTAGGTTGTGAGTTCGAAGCTTGACTCCCATAATTTACCCCCACCCCCAAAATTTTCAATTACAAACATTCCACGTGTTGTCTAGTCCCACAAATGAGGAAGAGTATTAAAATATGAATTAAATAATTAAATTCATATCTTCCTATCAGCTTAAACTTTTGGAATAAATGGGTGATTAAACACAAGACACAAGTAAAAGTGCGACTCAACTCTTGAATATGTTACCTTGTCGGACTAAAACACTAACATAATGCATTTTTATTAAAGGCAAGCATAGTCTGGACTGTTGCCACCACTCCTAAGACAATGACACCCAAAATTTTGTATAAACTAAGTACTTCGAATGCCTTTCAGCAGTCTGTCATTTATTATTTTGATTTCACTGTAAATTATTATTATTATTATTATTTTATTTTTTTATTTTTTTTTAAAAAAAAGAACTAACCTCATAGCTGTGCAACTTTATGACATGCCGAACAGGTGCCACATGATTTTCTACCACTCCTCGAGGGAGACCGTCTCCCCCAGAAATGAAAAATTCCTAAGACAAACGCCCACGTTGATGTAAAATAAGATTAGTTTTGTCTCAAAACTAAAGTCAATAATAAACCTTGCAAGTAAAATAATAAAGCGTAAAAATTAAAAACTACTATTGAGTTTAAAGAATTCTTCAGATAGGAAAATTCACTTTCAGGGTTTTTTTTTTTTGTTTTTTTCAAACAATTTGAAGTTCCTTCCTAGCCACAAGTAAGAGATGCCCAAATGAGCAGCCAAACGAACCACAAGTTTCCTTTCACCCTTGAAGGGTCACAAATACCTTTAAGACTTCTAAATCTTCTTCAAATACTTTTGCATCGCTCAGGGTGAAAACTCGTGATGGGCCCCCATCTAAGATAACACGAAGTAAGCCATCCTGGAAAAAGAGACGATTTCAGTCACAAAAATTATAGTATTTGTGACAGATTTCTTGAAAAGAGCAGGGGTAAGACACATACAAGGGATGCTTGAAGCAGACTTTTCACAATGCGGTCTCTGAGTGGCTCCACAATTATATCACAAAGTCGACTAAGTTCCTGTACCAGTTGACAATGACAGACAGCACTGGATCTCAACATCAATCAATACAAAGTTTAACCGATCACCATGAATTTATTTGATAGGTAACTTCAAATTCAAATTTTTATTAATTGATCTTAAATCTTTTAACAGTGAAAACAGGTTGATGTCAACAATCATACACAAAGCATTCATTTTGTCACTCATCTCAGAAATGGTGATAAACCTAACAAGTGCTAAACAATACTCAGATGTACCAAGGTGGAAAAGCAGAAAGGTTAGAATTGGCCTAATCCAATTACCAAATTCTTATGTAGCACAGGATCTAATGTATACATGCTATACTTTTAAAGATTTGAACTGTAAGTTGAAGAGTCAGGTTTACTGACTGTTATATCTGAATGTCAAAATTCTCTAAAAGAAAATATAAGTATATGTGGGCGTAATAACTGCAGTGAGAATAACGTCTCTAATATGTGAGTACTCTGTAGGGAGCAAATTTCAGTTATAGCCTAACTAAACCCTAGAATGCTCAGAGTGGGAAATCCCCACTAACGCTACCACCATGCACATGGCAATGAATTGAAGGAGTCCACAGCATTCAAAATCATCTGCAACTTTGTTTGCCAAGGTGACCCAAAATTTAATAACGTTGAGAAAGAAATGTCATATAAATGGAGTAGATTCATATAAAGGAATAGCACTATAGACCCTATGCTTTCGACCAATTTTTTGCCACAGATGATAAAGAAGTCTAACTCATAGTTTATTAAGTTGATATATTGCACTTGAGCAGCATTAAATAATCAAATAAAATTAAAACGTAGCTTCATGAAGGGACAAATCTTACCACATCAAGTGGTTCAATCAGCGCTTCCAACCTAGATAGACAAACTCTGGGCTTATATAAGTTATCGATGAACTGGTCCCTTAAATCCCAAAAGATTATTTTAGTTCCTGCAGCATGCAAAAGTTAAATTGTTCATTAATCAAATTTGTTTCTCAAGAAAATAGACAAGGGAAAAAGGGAACTTTTCTTACCAGTAAATTCACAAATCCGGTCAATGGCAGCATTTATATCTTTTCTACTCCCATCAAATGCGTCCTTCCGAGTGAAACTTTTGGATTTCTTATCTATGGATTTCTCTAGACAAAAGGTTTAACATAGTAAGCACTAATAAAAAGATTTAGAAACTGTTGCATTATGCTGCTCTTCTCAAAGAAGATATTACCAAAGTAGATCCAATGAGCAATTGTGTCTACGACAGTTAGATGTTTAACCAAAGGGTTAGTACAATGGTCAGGAACTAAGTGTCAAGAAATGGAAGCCACTGGTAATCAAATGGAACCAGGGACCATCCGATATCAAGAATAATAATTAATAAAATGTTTAAAAATAATATTTGAAGTGCTGCAGTGCGCATTAGCTGTTGTAAACGAAAGCTAAGTGGACATCTTTCCACTCCCAAAGAACAGCATAAATCACAGATCACAATTATTTGAGAATCCCATTGATTTTAAACAGATTTTTTTTTAAAAAAAAAAAAAACAATTATTTAAACTTGGAAAGGTCCAATATAGGGGTGGTTGAGGTCATATATTGCTTGATAAATCTTTCAAAAGGATTCAACTGTCAAGTTGAAATTATACTAATTTATCCGCACTACATAATGAACTCCCCAGCTCATGGAAACACTTACCAATAACTAGTTCTACTAAACACTTCCCAGCTCATGGAAACACAAAACCTTCACCTTGTGTTTCTTTTTTTCAGTTGGCTTTAGCAATAAAGAAATAGCGGTCATTGTCTGGTCAAATGGTAAAAATTTTGAACTGCCTCACACAAGTATATGGGTTCAAGTTCCGAGAACTAAAATCTCTTTATCAATGGATGGTATTCTAACATAAATTATGTAATCGCAAAAGACACACAAAAACAGATAAAAACAAATTTATATGTTAATATACATACTGATAAAATTTTCACGGGGCTTTCTCTTTGTCCATCTCTCCCAAATGCTATCTTCCAACTTATTCAACTGACTAATCGCATACTATTAATAACCAAAAAAAAAAAAAAAATCCTGTATCAGAATATATCATATAATAGAGAGATGAAAATGTAGTAAACATAAGGAATTAGAAAAACTAACAAGAAGTTCAAATATGATGTGAGTAATGTCAGCAAATTACTTATGATGGAGTGACAATATAATTATATGAAATTTAAGGAATGTTGATGTTGTGTCTGACAAAATAAGCCAATGTTTTCCAGAATAAAAAATTAACTATGGCCATCACTTCTTCAATTTACTACAGGTAATCCACATTATTAGGGGTCTCAAGAATTTCCCCACAACTAAGTTTGGGAAGTGAAAAAGCACCAAAATATTCCATCGTTGGTGGTCTCAAGGATTTTTGCATCCTATGTTGGAGGATGAGAATAGCAACCAAAGAAAGAAAAACATCATGAAAGTTTTTCGGAAAGTAACTTTCATGCTGCTATTTTTTATTTGGAAAACGATGACAATTGACCTTGTGAACATCTCTTCCCAATGGATGAGTATAGCTATGATAAATTAATCTACTAGTCATGTTCTTGGGCCAGTTTGGTAATCCTGTTGCTTTGCAAAAGTTACTGTGAAGAAGCTGCTGTTGTTGTTTTTTTGGCTAAAAGCTTGTCTGATAAATGTGTTGCATATGCAGCTATATGCAGCTCAAATGCTTTGCCTAGTTTTTGGTAAATATTGTTGTAAATGTGTTATGAATGTATAAGATGACCAAAACGCATATCTTGGAATGATTGAAGAAAAACAAAAGGGTTATCATAGGAATTTTGGAAATAATAATACGAATAAATTTGATCATTCAAAAATAATTAATTAAACTAGGGCTTGCTGCTTGGAAAGTGGCCCTGGATCACAGCCTCCTGGCCGCTTATCAAAATCTGCTGCAAGGCAGCAGCTGCTTTTGCTCTACAAAGCAGCTGGTGGCTGCCAAAAGCTTTACCAAACAGGCCCCTTGTCTTTTGTAAAGTCAATCTAGGGAAAAATACTTGAAAAGCATTCAAACACCAGGATAGATCCATGCTTCCTCACTGAATCACTGATAGTTTATCAATATCTACATAAAGATCACTCCATTCACCGACTGAAATTGGAGATTTATGCTGAATTGGACATCTGATATTTTTAAGATGTGGCATAAAGGAAAGCCACTTAACTTAATTCGAAAGTAATTTGCACACTAGCGCAATTGCTCTTCTGTCAGTGTCTACAAGAATGGATCTTATTTTAACATTAATAAAAATAATCTTAGTTATTTTTAGTTATGACAAATTGACAATCAGTAACAAGTAATAAAAAAGAATCCAACAAGGTAACTATGACATTACATACAACTGCAGGCCTAGTTAACACCATTGACCCAAATAGTGCAAGAAAGAAAACACCCAATTGATTTTGACAAAAGATCAAGACTAGCATAACAAAGTGAATTTGGAACTCATAAACTTCTAACTCAGAGGAGACTATGCTAACTTCAGAATAAAGAATCACTACTCTTAAAAAAAAAAAACTTGCCCTCTCAGAAAAGTTTTTCCAGACATTATTCACTTGATACAAAGATAAAGTTAGGTTTGAACTCACATATAAAGTATTTAACTGAACACAAAGGCTTTGTGTCGTCAAGACATTTATTTCAGTCGTCCTTCTCTCATCTGGCAGCCTAGGGTCAAAGAATTCCTTCTTTACAAAAGCCTTTATTCCAACTTCTTTCTTGTATCGCGTGAGGATAGGTACAGGAGGAATTAAGTCCTCCTTGTTAGCTGCATGACCAAAATCACACTCAAGGACCATATTAGTATAAAAAGGTGGAAAATAAATTTAAAGGAAATGAGTAAGTTATTAGCAGAGCAAGTATGGAAGAATGTAAATTGGAAATGGTAGAAATGTAAAAGAACATAGGAAGACACATATAATTCTTCGTAACTATGTATGGAATAATGTGAATTTTCCAACTATGAGAGAGAGAGAGAGAGAGAGAGAGAGAGAGAGGCATATATGAGAGACTTTTCACAAAATTACTTTTGAATATAAGTGCCTAAAATAAAAGAAAGAACAGCAGAAAAGAAAATTAAGCAAACTGCTGACAGAGAAGATTGTAGGAAACAATAGAGCCAAAAAAAACCTTGACCATCTTACCCGTGAATTCACTTCAGCTTCTTCATCTATTAAATGAGTATAAGGCTTCCTTTTCTAATACAGAGGTTCACCCTTTATTATCTTGACTATTTTTCCCTTTTTTTAAGCTAAAAAATAAGATTCTTCACCAATTTTTTTTTTTTTTTAAAAAAAAAGAAATTCAAAGGTAGATACAACTTATGGACGCACCGACAGGATAGAACTCATGACCTCACCCTGCAATCCTTATTTATGAGCGAAAGAGATGTCATTTAGTCCAAAGATCTACCGCAGACTTTACATATAACATCTTGAGCTGGTACATATTCAACAGGGATACAACTCCATATATAAGTCATGCTACTTAGATGATGACTATGGTGTGGAAAAACAAAATTAAAAGAACTTGAAAATGAGTTACAAAGTGTTAAAGTGTTGATTAAATGATTAAATTTATGTCTTCCTATAAGCTTAAGCTTTTGGAAGAAGCGGTGATTTAACATAATATTAGAGCCAAAGATCCTAGGTTCGAATCTTGACTCCGTCAATTCACCCCCCCCCCCCCCCCCCCACCTTCCCCTTCCCCTTCAATTTAAATTAAATATTCTACATGTTGGACTTCACCTATTAAAAGAGAATTTGAGCCCACAAGTGAGGAGGAATGTTAAGGTATTGATTAAATGATTAAATTTACCTCTTTCTATAAGATTAAGCTTTTGGGATAAGTGATGATTTAACATAAAGAAAACAGAAAAAGAAAAACAAATGCACCTCTCTCGACTCAAAGTGTAATTGCCCTGGAAAAGTGACATCCAGATTCTTATAACAAGAACACTCAACTATGTACTAACTGCACACACTCACCCAGCTTGTCAATTACATGATTCGCATACACTTGAAATGCATTGTCAATGCCACGAAACAAGCTATTCAGCTCTGCAGCCCGCATTGGAACTTTATAAGTGAAAAATTGGTCAACTGTCTGCATCAAAAATATAAATCATAAAAGGCTTTATTAATGTATTTGTAAGTGCTACAAAAGATTACAGTGCAAGAGTACATAAAAAGATATGAACACCAAGCCGACAAGCACTTTTAAGACTGCAAGATTCCAAAACCTCCACAAACAAATGCTTCCATAAAAGTGAAGGAATTTTGACCAAAGTATGGGATTATATACTTGTAAGCTTCCACCAGTCAATTCCATCCCCATAATGCCTGACCTCCAGTCAAAAGATTAAAACCATGTCTTATGTCATTAATTCATCAGTTTGAAAAAGGGAACCCCCCATTTCCCCCTCCTTTTATGAGTAAATAAAATACTGTTAGAAAGGATAACCTCACATGCATAGGCTGCATACAAGAGATTCTCCAAAAAAAAAAATTTGATGACGGGGAACCTCGACAAGGTAGAGCCCTTCAGACCCACCCTTACAGAGTAAACCTCGGACCTTCTCCAAAAAAAATATAACATAAGTTTAAGAAATCAACAAAAGCGTGGGAAAGGCAAGGAGCGTTAGCATTTGCGGGCTTTGGGCTTTTTGTCTTGTGGGCTAAGTAGTGGGTGTTTTTGCTGTTTTTTGGGCTTCAGGCTTGTGCTCCATGTGTATACAGCCTATGTACTTAAGAGCGCCTTACGTTTTCAATAAAGTTTTTCATTACTTACCAAAGTAGAAGTCCAATCACATAAAAAATAAAGCCTTCAACATGTTTGTAGAGATTTCAACTCACTAGAAGTCCTTTTGTTTCTTTCTCACCAGGTGACCCACATCTGACAAAGTTATACAACTTTCCAAATCAGACTACTTTTTTAATGGCATATTTCTTGTCCAACAAAGAAGTATATCAACCACCTTTTGACATCACCCAGTGAACCCGAAAGAGAGAAAAGGCAAATGACCACAAATCCCTTGCAACAGGACAAGGAAGTAGAAAATGATAGACTCCCCACTCAATGTACACATGCAGCACCAATCCACAATAGGAATGTTCCTTTGATTAGATTGTCCACTGTCAGGATTTTGCCCAAGGCAGATGTCCAGAAGAAGGCCAGGTGGGTGGGGAAGAGAGACAGTTTCTAAGGGCAAGGAGCAGAATAGAGTTGTTGGATGCATTTTTTGAGCTATTCTATGCTAAAGGTACCTTATCTCAAACCTCTTGATTAGTAATCACAAATTCATTAAAAAGAGCAAAGGTGCAACCTATGTTTTTTTTTTTTGATAAGTACAAAGGTGCAACCTATGTACACAGGAAGTATTACAAAATTTAGTCAAATTCAACCGACATGCTTTGCATTTAATTAAATATGAAGCAACAGACTTTTGGCAATTAACTTCATACAAATCCAACCAAATATAAACATATCTTGCATGTAAACTAACAAATCAATCATCAAGGGAATGTAAGGACAAACAAACACATGCATACCTCCTCCACAATTCGATAAACTTCAACAATTGAACTCCCATGCCGCTGTTGAGGCGATATTGGGTCCCACCTCTGAAAAAGGATGAACAGGACCATTAAGCTATATAGTGAATAAAATATCTCGATGGAGGGAAGATGAAGAAAGAACAAGTCTTCTCGAAATTGAAACTATGGTGAATTTACATCAATTTCTAAGCAGATTATTTGTTAGTACAATAAATACCATTTATAAGCAGGAGAAACAAGGTAGCTGCAAGACAGAGTGCCAATTATTTATGAAAATGATCACATATATGATCACTTTCTGAAGAAAACTGGATAGCCAACTGTCCAAGTGCTGGTTGAAAGGTAATCCACCTGAAGGAACCTAATTTGTTTATAAGTCTGTTGATGTTGAAAAGAGGACAAAAATTTGGTAACCCACCGCACCCACACTCCCCCCAAAAACCCCTTATAAGTGCCATAATGAAGTGGGAAAATCCATCTTTATGTGCACAATTCTACACTATAACTGCTCGACATCAGGTCTTACTTGATATATAGATAGTTAACCAATATCATATTTCCAGCAGTAGGCAGGACCACAAAAGAAAAACTGAACCAGATTGACAAAATGGAGTATACCTACATTACGCCTTGACATTGAGGAACTTATCACCAAGTAACTTTTTATCATAGTTAAAACTTAGATGCTAACAAATTCTTAAAAAATGTCAAAGAGAGACATTTAATGTATATCTAATGCACATCCATACGTATAGTCATTTCCTGTGCTTAGACTAAGGGAAATCATGTCGGACACCATGTGTCTTTGTCAAAACATATGGTGCTCCATTGATCATAAAATCATTAATGGAGAGTTTGGTACTCAAACATACTCTAAGGTAATACTAGTTGAACATTGAAGCGGCTGATGCCCTTCAAGACAGAGATGAGGAGGGCATTCCCCAAAATCTAGACAAGGTCGCAGCAATGCATCTCTGCTTGTTGCTTTTGTGTGTTTTTCGTGTTCTCTAGTATTGTGTGCATGTCTGTGTCTGAGAAACTAACCAAAATAGTATTAATGTTTGCAGATGAATTTTTGTAATGTGCACAAATATCTGACATGCCGGTCGTTAATAGGCATCTGATGCCAATCAAAAGCAATCCTTAAAAAGTTACAACATGGACACAACATTATAAGCAATTTGTATGGGAATAAATGACTTCTATTTCCTTACTCAGTTCAATATTGGTTTTAAGCAGCAGACCATGCTCATAGATTAGCAAGACATGAACAGCACCGTTATTGCATGTAATTGCTATCTTAGGGTCTCCACCTTCACAAATACTACAGAATTGGCTTGTCAGTAGAAACTAGATACGTTAGCATTCACTTTTGTATCAGAGAAATTGAAACCAAATTAAACAGAGCCTAATTCTTCTACCAAACACGCTGACCAAGTTGTAGGAAACCTCCTATAGTTCTCTCTACTTGTTATGAAGCACACATTGTTGCTGTATGTAAGGAAGCAAGCAGCATCCAGAATTCTACAAATTAGCGTAATGCAGAACACAGGACCATAACAGAAAGGATGGTTTCGCTGACTAGTAGATTTGGGTTTTCATAACAGCAAATTTCTCACTGTAAAAAAGCAGCCTACATACGTCAATGGTAACATAATCAGCTACCATTGAATCTCAGCTTACTGATAAATATTGTAGATGAAATGAATAATCCACTCTGGATTCTGATTCCTTCACAAAATAAATTCCATGTATTTTACTGTTTAGGCATTAAATATCCCTTCAGTTAACTTGAGAATTCACCTCTTGTTGAATAGTCCGTTCAACCCAACCTAAAATTCTTCCGAGCTGTGAATTGACCCAGCGCATCACCAATGTTCCAGATAAAGATTCAATCTACATGGAAATGAAAAAGTTAAGAAAATTAAATTTGACAGAAAAAGATCAAGAGGAAAATTATAAACCATCAAGAGACAAGAAATAATATATGGTACACTGAACTAAGGTTGGTCACACAACCTCACGCTCAAGCAAGCTAATATTGAAAAGCATATACATAATATGAGCTATCTCAAACTGCAAAATTTAGTGCACATCATTAAGTGCTACTAAAAGTATGAAAACTCTTCATCTTAGTTTTTTTGCTGTTTCATATATCAAGGTGGAGGGTTTTGGAGGAAAGCACGAGGAGGTAACATTCCTGATTGATGCCTCAAAATTAAATGCAGACCTGCAATATCAGAACAACACCTAACACCCTTCTTAAAATTGCAAGCCTCTTTTGCGATCAGGTGCATAAAAGCTAGGATATGGCATGCAGCTTAAATATCAATTATGTTTGAGGGTTTTAGAAAAATTAAGATTTAGTTACTAGTGCGTCCTTTTGCGCTTTATTAAAGATATTGAAATTACTAATTAAAAAAAAAAAAAAGATTTAGTTAATTGGCATCACTCTGTGCATTTCAATTGTACAGCCTCTAATAGGCAGGATTTCATTAGTTACCATTTCTTAACACCATTAAAACTCTCTTACCAGTACAAAAGAGAGGAAATCATCTGGGTAATTAATTCATTTATCTCACCTCATATGGAATTAGTTTCCTGTAGTAGACCTCTGCAGTCTCCTCTTCACATGAAGACACAATAACAGACAGTATATACTCTTCAAGGCTATCAGCTGCCGGAAATACAGATACAACATCCTCGGTCAAATGTTCAGCACCATCAAGAAAAGGTTTCTGAAAATAAGAGGTGTGATTAATACTTTATCAAGGACAAAATATGAGAACATATGCTTATATAAACCAAGTAAATATAAGCTTACCAACTTGTTCCCATACAGCTTATGAACTAGGGATGCTGAAAAAATAGCAGCGTGAGGATGCCTCTGAGAGAAAATTGGCATAAACATGGTAGAATCTTTTTTCAGAAATTTCTTGGACTCTTCTGCAAGCAATGCCAAAGGATGTCCATGTATTGAGTCTGATTGTTCAACAGTGTGCAGTAACTGTACCAAGAAAAGAAACATATCTGAAAAATATTATTCAATTTCTTTACCAAAAACTGCAAGGTAAAACTAAGGGCACATCTACATTTGAACTTAGTATATCAATCATGATTTATGATGTGATGATCAGTAACTATCAAAGCATCCATAAATGAAAAGTACTCCGTATATGTTAAGAGTGTTAGTATAAAGATCGACAGTCATGGAGACATTTCCCTCCTTGGTATAATAGTAATAGTACATTATAATATAGAGACTATTTAACAGCTTGATAAATTTTTTTTTTTTTTGGGGGGGTTGAGGGGGGTAAAAATAGGTTTAAAATCTTAGCTTGGAAGTTTCACTTAATTTGTAATGTGAATTTATTGCTTTTGCACTGTCTCACCTTTGATCCAAATTAATCACTGCCTTCCTATTGATTAAATCCACTACTTAAATTCAATATGTTAAATTACCTTTCAAATTTTATCTTGTATACTTCCATGGTACTAGGGCGGCTGTGCCATCGATGAGGAGTTCAATATTGATTCTGTGGGGATTGTGGGGTGATTCTGTGGGGATTGTTGGAGTGCTTCTGTGGGTTGTGGGGTGATTCTGGTGGGGATTGTTGGGTTTGTGGGTGAGTTTTGGCTTCCCTTATATACTCCATGTATATTTAGGGCCCATTTTTCTTTAATAAAACCTCTTAATACTTATCAAAAATAATAATAATAATAATAATAATATGTTAATGCCTATCCAATTCAAGTAAAACATAATAATTAATGTAAATTGATACACCAGAAAGGCAGAAACCATGAGTCTCTGATACCAGGTTATAACTCTATCAATTTAACTGATTCCTAAACTAACCAAAGCCAATCTCAGCTGAAATTATCACAGTCATACTAAGCATTTATGATTGGCATCAATTGAAGTTGGGCCCAAGCATCAATAAGCAAGCAAAAAAGTTATAAGACTATTGAGGGAAGCCAACTAATCATTTGAGCAAATAACATTAATTGGACCTACTACAACTAGAAAATTTACTACAATTGAGTTGAACACATACCCTGGAAAAAGCATGCTTAACGGACAAGGATATATAGGATTCTATCTGATCTCGATCTGTGATGGATAAAGATTGCATGGCCTACAGAAAAATGAGATGTTAAACATTCAACAATCTACACGTAAAAATGTATAGATGCAAATTAAACAGTCCTGGACAAGCGTTTTGACTATTGTAAGGAAGTCATATCACAACCCCTATCTTTCAATTTCATAAAACCTGATTTAATTGTTTTCAAGAAAAAATTTACTTCAAGTGAAAAATGTGTGCTTCAGAAGAAAGGTTATACATACTACTTCGGGTTCTTCCAAAAGAAGTCTTCGAGCAACCATTGCAACTGCTACAATATTCTCCATCATTGCTGATTTCTTCAAGAAACATTAGACCATGAAACTGAGTTGCAAAACCAAGAAGATGGCTACAATAAAAGTAACTAAAAGGGCAAAACAATTCACCAGAGGAAAACAAACAACAAAGTCTAAGAGATTGTAACCAAGATATATTTTTGATAAATGATTATAACCAAGATACATTGAAGAAACAAATAGTTGCCTTAGCTTACAAGAGCTTCATAATCAAATGAACACAACAATAATTAGGCTTGCTTTCTACAATTACATAAAATGGCTGTACATATTAAGCACCCTAAAGAAGATCTTTCAGTAGAGAAGGCAACAGAAAGCAAAAGATGATCTTCAAATGCTTTGAAAATATGGCAAGTTTCTAGGAGAAAGTTTCTAAAACTGATTTACTTTTAATTATCCCTAAAAGGAGAGATTTTTGCATGCATGATTATTGTATCATACACGTAGCATGTGTTGTATCATTTACTGTATGTATATCATAAGATGCTGAGCAGACGCTGGATCATAGTTATATACATATCAGTTCATAAAATATACACTGAATCATTCATGTTGTAGCACACATTAAAAATTGTAGAGATATGGATATAAGCACAAAACAAGAAACAGAAGACATAAAGGTGACAGTTGGACAGAAGCAACAATAAGAGAAGTGTTGTGCGCACTGTTGAAGAAGAGGCGATTCTTTTTAAAACAAGACACAGAAGGAACAAAGGTGACAGTTGGACAAAAGCAACAATAACACAACAAACTGTGAATCGTTAATGTATGAGCAAAAATAATAGCTCAAGGAGAATATGCATGCAGTAAATTGATTACACCTATCTTATAACAGTTTGGATGTCAAAAAGAGAATCACAAGCTCATATGCAAAGCAATCTCAGACCAGCCAGACGATGTATCAAACTAGACATCCACATATTTTGCTACCAAATACCAATGGTATATCAAACCTCAGAAAAGTGCAGATGGTAGTCTCCTAGCTGCTTATCAGTCCATTTCTGGATCGGTGATAAAAAGGATTGTAAGAAAGACATATCCCGAAATCCCCCTTGTTCAACTTTGGAATGCAAACCATTCAAGTGTAACCTCTCTTGTGGGCCCCGTTGTTCCTTCAATGGTATTTTCTTCAGCTGCTCCATGGCATGTCGCAAGATTCCTTGCTCACTTGTGATGACATACTGCAATCACATAAAAAGAAAAACAACTAATCACAATGAACAATTTTTTATTTGTAGTATTGATCATTAGTGGAGACAGAGAGCAGTAAATCAGTCTCAAGAAACAAAAGCTTGCAAATAAGAAGTGGCTGATGAGACGAATAGGAAGAAAGGGGGAGAGAAACAATAACTCAGCTGATTATTCCCAATTACACTTTTTGACAGACATGAAACTCTTTTGCAAATATTTCTACCCAAAGAGGGAATTTAAAGGGAGATTAAATCAACAATGTTCTCTTGAATTTTTAGGTAATTCATCAATTTTTAGGTAATTCATCAACTTGAGAGTTTTCCCTGTAGGCTTTCCCTCAAGGAAACCAGAACGTTGAGGCCTATTTCTAAACTACTATACCTGATGAAATAATACCCATGCATAGCAGGTGTAATGTATGGTCTCTGTGATTCCTAAAATACGCCATGTTGACTTCAAGAGCTCAAGGATTTCCTCCACTTCCTGGCAATAAAAATAAGCTATGCATGGTCCGATCAAGCAAATTATGAAAAATGTAGCTAAAATTAATCATCATAGTGTTTTTTCTACAAAACAATTTCTTGGATCACAGTCTGACTTCTTTCTTTTGATAAGTAATCGGATCACAGTCCAACTCCGACTAACATCTCTAATGAAAGTTTGATAATAAATCCAAAATTTCAAAGCATGTCTAAACTATCATACATTTTTTTTTTTTTTGATAAGTAAAAACTATCATACATTTAACAAGACATTAAATTTTATAAGCAATTTCGAACAGAACTCAAACATAAGCCTACCTCCATGGAGCTTTAATTCCAGTTTTCAAGCAGAAACTAACTCAAAACTATGAAAGAAATCTAAAACTTCAAAATTTGAGGACTTCTTTCTTCACCTAACAAAAAAGCTACTAACCTCTGTCAGCTTTCCCTCATCTAACATGTCAAAGACGCTGAAAAGCAGTTTCTCATATAGTCTAACATTTAGGGGATAACCATCTGCCCAGTGGCATACTTCACCAGTTAAATCGCCACGAGCTGGCCTCTCAGCAAGTAGAATGGCAATCTCTCTCAGAGATCTCAAGCATTCCGTTCGTTGGAGTTCACCCGTGGAAGATGGAAGAGACTAAAATCGGAAATGAAAAGAAAAAGAAAGTTATCAAGATCACTAGCAGCAAGCCAAATAAAAAGATGCAAAAGAGAGATAGAAGCGTGCTAAAAATGTAAACCAATCTAAGCTTGAAAGACATTTATTTATTTATTTATTTTTGATAAGTAAAGAAAAGAAACAGATAAACAGACATTTAATAAGGTGGAGCATTTAGTTACCACCTTGTTACTTAATAATTGGAGGAGAAACTGGAAAAGCCTTAAGAGTTTTGATACAATGACAAGTACATTTATTTATGTTAAATTATCATTTATCCTAAAAGCTTAAGTTTTAATCACTTAAATTAATATTTTAATTCTCTCTCTCACGTGTGGGTTCAAACTCCCCCTCAACAACTGAGGCCCAACAAGTAAAACATTTAAGTGAAATGGAGATAAAGTCAAAGTTTAAACTCATGACCTCTGATCTAATACCATGTTAAATCATCATTCATCCAAAAATCTTAAACTGATAAGAAATTGTGGACTTGGTCATTTAAATTAATATTCTAATAATTTCTTTGAGAAACAACCCAGAATTTTCAGAAATTAGCAAATGAAGAAGATAAATGAGATATAGTCATTTACCATTAAAAAAAATAATAATAATGATGTACAATCATTTAAGAAATACAGCCCAGAAGCAAGATTATGCCAAAGGCTTTAAGGAGTTGCGTAAAAGATACACAAGGATGATCATAAAGCTGCTTACGTAATATTGGTAGAAAACTTGAGCATCATGACTCAGAAAGTATGACGATGCACAATTGCCAATCAACACAAATTTATGAAAAGGAAAAGAAAAAAAAAATTCATGCAGAGGCCAAGGACAAAAGCAAAAAATTAAGACTCTCGGTTCCATTTTGTTTTTCCATCTTTGGGAAATCCGACATTTAAGGTGACATCATTCAGTAACATTCACATGTTATTAAAACTTCTTCATCTACTCAAACTTAGAAAAACTCCCTTTTCCTTCTTTATATAGGGGTTCTTTTGAAGAGTGAAAAAAAAATCTATATCGACTTTAAACAGTGAACAAGCATAGAAAATCAAACTCTAAGACAGATAGAGGAAATATTAGATTTTCTGAAGAACTGTGCATCAACACGTTTAGCAGATGATATAACATAGACTTCAAACAAGGCAACAATAAAGTTCTAGTAAAATTCAAATTAGCAACATGATATTATTTACTTTTCTTTCTTCATGATATGCTGTACCTAACTAGAATTGGAAGAAATAACAAGCTAAGAATCACAAGCAAAACTCCATTAGTTGAATAAAACGGAGATAATAAAAAGGTCCTATCTGATCCAACAAGAAACAAGTCCCAAAGACTAAATAAATAAAATAAACCTCTTCAAGGACATAGATGTCTTTTAAAATCTTCAAAAGCAAAGTTCCTCTTTCTTTTTTTAATAGGTAAAATTGTATATATCAAAAACCCAAAAGGGGGCGCAACACAATTACACAGGGAGTATAAAAAAAGAGTGCGTCTAAACACCCAAAAGCAAAGTTCCTCTTTTAGCCAAGAAATATAACTGGCAGAATTCAAAAAGAACATAAAATTGAAAGCTCAAAACTAACCAGTTGAAGTAACAGTTTACAAGAGAATGGTTTTAATAGCCAATCACGGAAGGAATACACAGGTAAGCAATGTTTTAGCATGGTCTGATGTTAATAATAGGCAAACAACAATAAACAATAAGTCAATAAGACACACACCTCAGATTCCTCAATCTTTGCCAAAAGATTCCTCAACTCACTCGCCTTGCGCCCAGATTCTCCAAATCCAACAACAGGGTGATTAACAAGCCCCTCCTCCAACATATTTAACTGAACTAACAAAAAATTGAAAAAATTTACCATCAGTGTTAAGTATATATATTACAACCACTCCAAATTTTCCTTAAAAGAGAACTTATATGCCCCAAAAACAGAATGACAGAGAAAGGGGAAGAACTTACCTGCCTTTTCTGCCACTTTATGTATGCCTTCTTGTCAGAAAATTCTGTGCGTGAAATACAACATAACAACTCCAGAGGAATCAATAGGGCATCCATTCTTTTTCCCACTTTTCCCCCAAGTGCATTAAGTAGCCCTTGTCTTGTTCTAATATCCATTGCCTCGGATATCTGTTTTCATGCATAAGAATGGCAAGAATCATCACTTCACTCAGAAACCCCAAAGTCAATTAGTAGACAGAATTGCACGACAAATTACATAAAAGAGCCAGCATGGACTATGAAAACCCTCTGGCTAACACCACATCTATTCTGGCTGACAATCAGTGATTCACATAAAGGAGTCACTTGCAGAAAAGGATCCAAATTATAAATTACAAAACAGAAAAAGTTTTGTAAAGCCCCTATATTTATGTAGCTTTATTACTACGACAATTTTTCTTTTCCTTTTCCTTTTTCTTTTGTTTTTGGGATAAGTTTTTACCTTTTACGTAAAACAATTTCATTAAAGAACGTAAAGAGCAAAACCCAAGTACACGGGAGTATACAAAAGAAAACACCCAACAAATCAAGAAAGAGAACAGAGAGAACAAAATTGGAGATATTAAGAGAGGCATTAGCAGAGATCCACTCAAAAAGGGATTTAAGAAAACATAGTTGTAGGTCCAAACTCTTCTTCTTGCAATCATTGAAACTTCAAGCATTCCTTTCTCTCAAAATGTACCACATTAAACATGGCTGGATTACATTCCAAACAATTTTAATATCAATACGAATAACCCTTCCTTTGCAAAAAGCCAAAAGATCTAACACCTGTTTAGGCATAAACCACTCTACACAAAACATCTAAAATACCATGTTCCACAAATCTCTCGCAACATTACAATGAAAAAGGAGATAAATCTCTATTTGCTTCATTGCATTCTTTGAATTTATGCCCTCCATCAATAAGTTCTCTTGCACTGAACATGCTACAAGTCTAATTTCAGATATCAGTATAAGAGTGATATTCTACGTCACATCAGGGTCACATGGTATTAAGATCCACAATACCATGAAATGAAAAGGAAAACAATGGTAAAACATTTGCTAAGGGTATAATCTATATAGAATTCTTACAGTGGGCTGCAAGGCAGTCTAATTTCAGATATCAGTATAAGAGTGATATTCTACGTCACATCAGGGTCACATGGTATTAAGATCCACAATACCATGAAATGAAAAGGAAAACAATGGTAAAACATTTGCTAAGGGTATAATCTATATAGAATTCTTACAGTGGGCTGCAAGGCATGGTGTGTATTGTGTAATTAGCAGTTTGGAGAGTGAGACAAAAACTAAAATAGAATAGAAAGGAGTGAAGATGTGAAAACTCCTACATAAGAGTTTCTCTTAAAATTACCTCCATCTGGACACGCATGGTCTCCAACAAGCCAACCAAACCAGGTGCACGTTGTGACTGTGTCACAACATTTTCACTTCTACTACGTCCAAGCTTCCTCATCAACTTGGACCTTTTATCTTTCTTTTTCTCCTTTGATGGTACAATGAGACCCCTGTTTACATAGTGGTAACAAATAAAAACAGTACAGGGTGCAAAATGTAAAAAAAACATAAACAAAGTAGGAGACAAAGTTCATTGGCAAGTCCTCATTCATCTAACAAAAGAAGAATGATCCGCATGCCAAACAAGATGATAGAAGCATACCCCATAGCCCCGGCACCTGCCAAGAGGATTTCGTATGCAGTTTCACGGAGGTCATCATCAGTGATTCCTGAAAGCAGTAGAAGTACAAAGGTTATTAACAACCATTTCATGCATTTTAACTTTTCCTTTCATGCCACAGTTTATATAAAATTCATCCCAGGAATGCATGTTTTACTTTTGATCATCATATTACCCAAGGCAACTAACCATAAAGATAAACATGGCATTTACATAATCACATGATTAAACATTAAATGAAATTTCATTATTTCTAACTTTGCCCCATCGTCTCCTTTATTAACATAAGCATGACCTTATGAGTTATGATTGATAGTACAGCTGTAATATTGAAATGTTGTGATACATGCAAAAATTCCCCTATGAGAGTTGTTTGAAGAGTTATTAGGGTTTGGGGGTATTTTGGTCATTGCAATATTTCTCTAACCCTATATAATAATATGTGTGGTAGGCTACAAGAGAATAAGTTTAATAGCATTCACCTTTTGTGTCTAAACCATTCATACAAACTATAACATGGTATCAAAGCCTTAGGTTTTGATACACTTTCAAACCCTAAGGTTTAAAAGTGTTTTTCGAAACCGTTCATAAAATCTATAACATGTTTTTATATCAATTATCAAAGGAGACAAAGCAAAATCTCTACACTTTCAAAACCCAGCAAAGAGTGGATTCTAAATGAATAGATCTCACTCTAGAGAACATGGCAATCCATTTAAAAAAGATACTTGCAAAGAGTCTCAATAAACAAGATTCTTTTGATATTACCAATATTGCACATAGTTTTTTTTTTCCAAGTTACATCTCCCGCACAATATAATTCTTATCAAAGCTAAATAATCGTATTATTGCTTGGTCATGATGATGATGATAATACATTCTTATTCTAGCATCCAATTTTCTTTAGGTAAATCAGTCAATCCCCATGCATCTAGACTATTCTTAACCCAACTCAATGCATAGAATTTGATACAACAAATTGGTAATTCGATTTCAGGTATTGGGTTTGGTTTTAGACATGTATATATTCTTTTCAAAGTGAGTCAGAAAATCAAAAAGAGAGAAGATGATTGGCGATGGATGCAATTGAAGAGTGTGTTAAATCACCATTTATCCCAAAAGTTTAAGCTAATAAGAAGAGATGAATTCAATCATTTAATTATATTCTAACAAAGTGGGCCCAAGGGATTTTATATTAAATAAATGTGGAAGATAAAACAAGATAGAGCAATCAAATGGGGACTGTGGACAAACACTCCCCAAATCCATGCAGCATATTTTACTGCCATGTTGTGCCCTTACTGTCGCTGACAACAGGTTTGGCATATTGTATGTAATGGTTAATACATTTATTTTTAAAGTGACTCCATAAATTCAAAAAAAAAAAAAAAAAAAGTGGACCCCAAGGGTAGTTGCATTTAAAAAAAAATGTGGGAGAAAAAACAAAGTAAAACAATCAAGAGCTTGGGACTGCAGACGAAAACTAGCCAAAGCCATGCAACATATCACATACCATGTTGTCCCTTTACTGTGTCGACAACAGGTTTTTCATATTATATGTAACGTCTAGATCATTTAACTGTGAGACTTCATATAACTTACTAAACTCATTGCAAACTTATGTCTATCTGATGCTATCTTATGTCTTATGTTGTCCTTTGAAAAAATATAAGAAAGTCAAGTTGTGGTCAGATAATTATGTGTGCACAAGAACATATATATCATCAAGATACTTTACAAGGTAGGAATGTTATTAAAACTTGTTAAATGTCAAAAATATTAATATAAAAGAATATTTCCTTGTTTCTTTTTTGGCCTAACCCACCCAAACCTTTACCACCTGAGCCAAGTCCAAGAGTAATTGTAAGGTGCTAGCCATTAATTAGACCAATTAAGTAGTAAAACTGTGGGGCTCCACACAAAGAGAATAATTCAAGTATAGGTATAGGTCTTTAACATTGACTATTTATGCTTAATATACATAGGTCATACTATCAACTTAAAGTAATCCCATTTTTTCACTATTCCTACTAGTTCTTGAGATGGTTCCTTCCCTAATCTGACTAAAAGGGGCACTTAGTCAAGAATCAAGATTTAATACCAGGGCAGCATGGGATGAGCTGCAAAGAACCTATCCTCCCACTACATACACCAAGATCTTAATCCTTTTTACCTGTAACAAAAGAAGGCAATTTGAGTGCAAGATCAGAAGCATCATTTGTGTTCCTTCTTGAAATTCTGAGACTATTGACCTCTTCAGCATCATCATCATCCTCAAAATCTTCAATGTCATCTACGGTGAGTTCTTGAACTTGTGTGGAGTTAAAAGACTCGGATCTCGACACACTTGATACAATGGGTGATGGTGCAAATGCAGGAGATGGTGTGGAAACAGGAGCTGGCATGGAAACAGGAGATGGTGTGTATACAGGAGGAGGTGTGAAAGCAGGAACAGGAGGTGGTGCCCGTTTTGGAGGTGAACCTGAATATTCAGGATTTGTAACCAAATAAAATTCACCAGCATAACCTGTATTCCTCTGATAAAGGCAAAAGGATTAAAGTTCAAACATTAACAGCAAGAACAAGATAAACAAAATGATCGATGAACAATTAACAGATATTGGCAAGCAGGTACATAAATCATTAGCAGGCCAGCTCATGCACACAACACATGTGCAATCACCTACATGATTAATGTAATGAATAAAAAGCCAGTAAACAATGTCACAAATTGCACACAGTGAGTCGAGGCTTACAACTTGAGGTAACCCGGTGTGATCATGATAATCTCTAATAGCTTCAGATAGTTCAAGCATCCCACCTGCACTAAAAAAGTGTCATTTGAATAACAAATTCTAGTAAAAATCTAGCCCAAAGGAAGTTAGAAACATGGTCAGCCACCTTTTTTAGCACAATTGAGGACATAATCGACACTAACTTGGTCCAGATCCACATCATCTAGTGTAACCGCACCAGGAGGCATCGCAACTTTCTTTATCAGACTACCGGATAGTATAAAATCAAGAAGTATTCGCCTGTCCCGTCTGTATCTTTGTAGAACCTCCACAGCATCTTCCCTATATTTAGACATGTCATAATCCATAAGTATGATAGACAAGTACATGAATTCGCGCATGCATACATACATACATACATACATACATACATACATACACAGATATATATAATGTCACTTGCAATTTCACACTATGAATTAGTTCATACTTATAAATTGTATATGCAATACATTCATTCATATGTGTGTATCTATCTATATATACAACGGTGTGAGTATTGAGATTCAGATAAGAAGATTCATAATGGAGGGATACATACTCTTCCATGGCAAACTGAACAACTTCTTAATCGAATGCCACGAATTTCAGCTCCTCAAGAATGCTATCTCTACAACCCAAGAATAATCTACAAAACAAATTAATTTGAAAACACGCACACATATTTATTGTCATTGCATTGTTTCGAATATAGTTAGATCTCGATAAATCAGCTGATACTCCACTAGCAAGTAACAGTGGCTTTTATATGCTCTGTTTGGTAGGTAGGAAAGTGGAAGAAAAGAAAAAAGAATTTGCAAGTTAAGCTGAAAACTTCATTCTTCTCAGTCTCTTTCACCCGAGATCTGTTTTCTTTTCTTCTGCTAAAACCTTTCCTTGGTAACCAAACCGAGCCTATAAGCTCAAAGCGAAAATGTGAAAAGCAAAAGCTCAATATCCATGAGATCTCGAACTCAAATTAAAATTTTTTTAAAAAAAAAAGAGTGAAAAAATATAGAAGTCAATGGGACTCACGCAATCGAAGTGGTGCTTTTGATTGGAGGAATAGCAGAGAATGACAGTCAAATGCGAAGGAGGCCTCCGAGAGAGAGACGGTGACGTGAATGGAAGTAGAATTTAGAATAGGAGTGAAACGGTGAGTTTTGAAGACTATTGGCTGCTATCAGCAGCAAATGTTCCGGTGACCGTCACCGGAGCCCGGAGCAGACACAGAGCGAAAGGGGTAGCGAGTCAGAGTTGAAAATTGATTTAGATCTAATAAACTTTTTATTTTTATTTTTGTGTTTTGGAATATATTTGTAGAGCTAAATAGTAAAGCTGTATATATACGTGTGGTTGTGAAGATAATGATTTGAAAATATAGGCACGTGCTGCGCCGTTTTGTCGGACATTTTGAAATGTGGTTTGACAACAATACCCTGCTTGACTATGGACCAGTCTAATTATTATCCTATTTATTATTTAATCCTTTTTGCTTTTTAGTAAACTTGAGAAAAAAGAAAAGAGGAGAGTGGACGACCTGTATTAAGTATAATTCCAAACTTAAACAAAGACATTTAAGATAATACTCTTTTATGCCCACAGTTCCAATCATTTGAAATGCGATTGATAATATTTATGATTTTGACAGATGGGATATCTCGATTTGGTGTTCTTTGTTTATTTATTTTATTAAAAAATATATGAAATTTAACAATTCATTTTTTATGCAATTTGAATTTAATCTCGACAATTAGATATTTATAATTTCTTTCAATTTTAAATAGTTTATTTGTCATCTCACAGTTCAATTAATTAAGGGCACGTTTGATATTTTTGAATTTTTTTTTTTTTTTTATAGAATATCTATTATTTCATTTAGTTACACATTATTTAGAGTATTTCCAATATCTTCGCTAAAAGATCAACATCAGCTATATTTAGCTATTATTGCTACTTTTTTAGTTTCAACAGAATAGCTTGTCATTAGTTAGATTAGCTACATTGCTACAGTGAATAGCAATTTGGAGCTATTCACTATAGCACACTAGATGAATAAAATATTGTTTATTATATCTTTATTTCAGCTCTTTTCACCCAACATCTTTTATTTTTTTCTGAGCACCTCTTCATATCTGTTATGTCTCTTTCTCAAACACAAAATTTATCTCTCTCGCTCACACAATTTCTTCATACAATTGGATGAAAAAATTGAATGCAGAAAAAATTTATTTCATGGAAACAAATCAATTGCAGTTGGATGAAAAAATTTAATGCAAAAAAAAATTCACTGCACAAAAACACATGGATGGAAACAAATCAATTGCAGGTGGATGAAAAAAATTATTTATGTTAATAATTTTAAGAATTAGTACCTACATGTGAGATGAATGTTTTTCATGTGTGTTTATTTTTATTTTTATGAATGATTTATATATATGTGTTTGTTTTTCCCTTCAATTAAGTGATGGCAATAATATAATAAAAAATGAATGATAAATAATATTTTAAAGCAAATAGATAATGAGATAGAAAATCTGTTGGAGTGTGGTGAAAAAATACTAGCTAAAGTAAAGAATTATACTTTTTTTAGCAGGTAAAATACTTAAGAGATATGCTATAGTGTAATAAAAATATCATTTTTTGTCCATAAAAGTTTTAGGTGGGAGGTGTGATACAGTCATAACTTAAACCCAACTTTAGCCCAACTTCTAGACCAAATTTCTCTCTCTCTTTTTTTTTTTTTTTTTTTTTTGAAAGGTTCTCTCTAGTTTAAGGCTTTCTCTCTTCTCCACGTGCAGTTTTTTTTATCATTTTCCTTATTTATATGATGGAATAGCTCTTCACTTACAGAAAATAATACTTAATCTAAAAAATTAGATAAATATATATTTATTGAGGAATTGAATGGGTTTCCCCGAAGGCCCATTCATTTATTTTCTACGACCTAGATTGAAAAAAAATAATAACTTCACTTACACCCCTGATGCATGAGCAATTTTGCAATCATAACATCAAAGTTTATAAATTTTTAATGTTGGTATCTCATCATGTTTCAACTCCTTTTAATTTTACCCATTTTTGGTTATAATGCTCAAAATACCCCCTTTATATATATATATATATATATATATATATATATATATATATAATGACAAGGCATTTTTTTATTATTATTATTTTTAACAAAAAATGGGGCATTTTAACCAACAACCAAAAAGTGTGAAATTAAAAGGGGATAAATATGAAATATCGATATTGCAAATTTTAAATTTTAAAGATTATAATTTTAAAACCGCTTTATACTTCCAAAGGTGTAAGTCAAGTTTTCTAAAAAAAACAAAAAAAAAACCTAGATATTCTATGGGTGGCCGGCCACCATAGCTTGACAAAACTATAGGATGGTCGCATCATACCGAGTGTCATTGGGGTGACCTAGCCACCCCAAGCAATATTAGGGTGACCACAACCATCATCAATAACATTGGGGATGGTCACAACCACCGCCAATGGCGCCATGGGTGGTCACACCGCCCCTGAAACTCCTCAAGGGTCCAGCACGAAAGGGCTTTGAAGGTGATACGATCACCCTGTGGTTATACCATGGTGGTAGGTGTCGTCATCAAATTAATGAATACGAATAATTATTTAATTTCACATTTTTTAATTCTCAATCAAATCTATTGTTTTTCCTAATGAAAATCGTCATTATGCGTACCAAACATGTCCTAAATGTATGCCACGCTGAACAAAACAATTGATACCATATCTCTCCTATTTGACACGTCATGATAATAATTAAAAGATAAGTGGTAGCTCACCCCTAACCTACGAGGGGGGTGCCCATCACCATATGAGAGGTGGATGCCCTTGTCCTATTAAGGGCAATGTCCCAAATCACGGAGGGAACGTCACCAATCATAGTGGACGACCTTCTTTAAGAAGGAACAAGATCTTCTCCAGTTAAAACGAACTAAAAAATATATAGTTAATTATATTGAATATATATTTTTGTCTTTTCACTTTCGATGGGACAAAAATACTATTCCAATATAACTAACGAAATATTCTCCAGTTCAATTGAGGATTCTAATTCCTGGGCATGTTTTGTTAGTTAATTGAATGGTAAATAAATGAACTTATTTACAATGAGAATAGAATTTAGAAACTTAATTATTGAAATTGAAAATTGATGGGCTAAGTTAAATTTCGCATGAAGACCTGCTAACTAAAACTAATTTCCCCTTTATTAACTAATAGAAAGTCTTGAAATCTTAAACATTTCAATTGCAAAAAAAATTTCAAGATGGAGTTAAAAAATAAATTGTGGTTCCTATAGTTTCAAGTCCCTAGTTTTCCCTTTGAATTTATATTGTTCTTCCTTTGTCTTCCCCTTATTGTCCAACTACTGGTCTACCATTGATAATAAAAGATTGTTTATTGGTCAAATGCCATTACCAAACCTAATAATCTAGGAAATAGTCAAATTTGCCTTCATACTAAACACCAAACCCCTATCTCTCTCTCTCTCTCAAAAAAAGAAAAAAAAAAAACCTAAAACTACAAAAAAAAATTATTTTCAAAATAAAATACATTTGACTTTACATTTAACACATTTGGATGGAACCCATCCTTTTCAATCTCAATACTTCAATAATGGTCTTCAAGAAATAACTAAATCAACTAGAGACTATGCCTCGTGAATCGAAAATTAATAATTTGAATCCCTTTTTATTCACTCTCATCTTTTATGGACATATAAAAAAAAAAAAAAAAAAAAGAGAAAAGTAATTCAATGGCGGTAATAACAGTGAGAGAAAATTGACTTTTGTAATGTTTTTAATGCGATAAATGATAAAATTCATTAATTTCTTAACTATATTTTAACCATCATCATAGTAAATGGATGAATCTATCATTGAATTTGTGTGAAATCCAAATAAATTCTCAAATTTAATGATTGATTTATTGCATTTATAAAATAAGATGAAAAAAAAATGAAAAAAAATATTATCATAAATCAATTCACACCCTTGTGAACTTTTTATTTTGGGGCAAAGCACATATGTGGAAGTTTTTTTTTTTTTTGGTTTTTTTGTTTTGGTTTTGCATAGGCCTTAGGGCTTAAACACTTTATATATATATATATATATATATATATATATATATATATATATATATATTTTAAAATATTTTTGTTTGTTTTTTTGATTCTGCATAGGCCTTAGGGTTTAAACACTTAAACCGCCACGCGAACCGTGCCACTCTGCTCTTTCGAAACCCTCCATTACAGCACACATGGCCAAAGCTCTCCCACCAAACGAAACAGAATCAATGGACTACGAACTCGAAGAAGAAAGCGAAGACGAAGTGCTCGAAGGCTGGGACGACTGGGAAGCCGAAAAGGACGACGTAGAAGAAGAAGGAGACAGCTCCGACTCCGACTTACTTTGCTTCTTCTGCGACTCCAAGTACGGTTCGTGCGATGCGCTATTCAAGCATTGCAGTACTTCACACCGCTTCGATTTTCGCGGTATTCGGACAAGCTTGGGTTTGGACTTCTACGGTGCGTTTAAGCTCATCAACTACGTCCGCTCTCAGGTGAGTGTCTTATTTGGTTTGATATCTGTTTGGTTCCTGAGAAGACGAGCGAAAGTAGAGTAATAAAACTCACGCTGGATTAAAATTCAGTATTTTATGAGCGTGTATTGAGTTTTGGTTGCTGAGAAAGCAGAAAAATTACGAGACGGAAATTCATGCCGAATGAAGTAAAATAACCGTGTAAAGCTCAGTTTAGTGGAAAATATTGTTCTGTGCTGTCTTTTCTTGCATATTCTCAGCATTCAGAGAAGATGTTTTGGTTTGCTTTGTAATCTCTTCTGCTTGGCTGTCAAGAAAAATGGAATCGATGTGCTCTATTATTGCAAATCGCTCAGTTTAATGGTTATTGTCGTGTCGAAGTCCAATGATGAAAACCATGTCAAGGGTTTTGATTGCATACACACACATGCGTAGATTAATTGAGATAGTATAGGGATTTGAGGATTTGTGTGCGAGATTGCAAGGTTAATAACTTAGTGCATATCAAAAGTTCATGGTGTGATATTTTCTAATCATCTATCATTCCTTTTTCATACCAGGTGGCCAAAAACAGATGTTGGAGTTGCGGTGTTACCTGTCAGTCTAACCAAGATCTTCAGAATCATTTACATGAAACAGTCAACGTTGAGGACATTAAGTCGCTTTGGGAAGATGATAGATATCTGAATCCTTTCATTAAAGATGACTCACTCTTGTACAGTTTCGGTGAAGATGAAGCAGGTGAAGATGACTGTACTGCATCAGCTGACAAAGAAGAACTGATGAGGGATTTGGAAAATTTTGAAGAGATTTCTATTGATGACGAGAATGCAGGGGACACTACCGTATTTAGTGCAGATACCTGTGACAAAAATGGAGGGATAATTGTTTCTGCTTCCAATGACTGTTCACACACAGCAAGTTCCTTGGAGAAGGTGGTGGTCAATGGTGTGGATTCAAGAGAACATGCTGACTCATCTGGTAGAAAATTGAAAGATAAACCTTTAAGAGCTTCTTTTCCTACTCTTATTGCAAAGGATATCAAGAATGCGAACAAGAATTATTTTGGGGCTTATAGTTCATTTGGCATCCACAGAGAGATGATAAGTGATAAGGTTCTTAGTTTATCTCTTGGTTTCTGGTAGATGTGAACTTTAGTTGTGTCAATTTTTGCTAGTAAAAAAGCTTGACTCGGAGGAAAAATGTGCAAGATTCTTGTTAATGCTATCTCATATATAATGGTTATTGCAGGTAAGAACAGATGCTTATAGACAAGCTATCTTGAAAAACCCTTCTCTCCTGAATAATGCTGTTGTGATGGATGTAGGTTGTGGGACTGGCATACTAAGGTTAGATGACAAATATGCTTTGTCTTACTGTTGTTATGATTAGAAGAGTTTTAGCTGTTTATTTATTTGCATCATAGTCCACTATTCCATTACCAGGTGCTGATGCAGCTGAGACCATTAATAGAAGTTCTGAACCAGATTACAGTTTTGACTTCCTGACTCTGTGTTCTATATCGCAAACATTCATCGTAACATTTCCTGTTATATAAATATCCTTGATCATCATTATTTTTGTATTAGGGAAGTGTATTTTAAATGTAAAACACTTTTGTTCTATACCCGCACATGATCACATATTTTTTTTTTTTTTTGATTAGTAAAAAAGATGTATTAATCAAAGCGCAGAGGGGCGCAACCCTAGTATACATGGAGTATACAAGAGAGCGACTAAGAAGGAGAAAAAGAAGAAGGAAACATAAAGTGATCACATAATTATCTCATGATAATTGATATATGGAAGTATTCCTTTTGAAACATTTCTGCGTGATACGATGGGAGGCTACGGTTAGAAGGCTATCGCGCTTAATTCATGTAAATTATAGCCCTTTCCTGTTGTTTGGGGAAAAAAAAACAATATGACGATGGCTTAGTTTCCTTTAGTACTCTACTAGAAATTATAATTAAGCAATAACTTATAATCTGGATGGTCAAAAGTATCCTTACCTGCTAACCTGCCCTGGATGTTTCTTTCTACTTCAGGTGGTTCTGGCTTTTTAATGACTTGATTGAGCTACAATACATGTGAATCTACTAGTTGGTCAAAAGGATCCTTATGTAATAGATGTACTTATACTACAGATGATGACAACTTTGTAATGCCTAAAATGAGCCATATCATGAGTTGCTTCTATACGCAATGTTCTAATAAATTTCGAACAAACTTTTTTTTTTTTTGATAAGTAATAACCAGTCTTATTGAAAGTGTAAAGGCGCCCCAAAGTACACCAGGAGTATACAATAGGATCACTTAACTAGAAAGGGAAAAGCGAATAAGAAAGTCATCGTAACTAATTGACACCGGGAAGACAAGTGCCACAGTCCAAAGGTACAATGTATGAAAGCAATAGGATAATAAGTCTTCCAAGGAACCCTCCAAGTCCTCAAAACACCTATTATTTCTCTCCCTCCATAGACACCAAAAAAAGCAAGTAGGCACCATCTTCCAAACCGCAGCACTCCCCCTCCTTCCCGAAGACCACCAATAGGCGAGCAAATCGAAAACCCGTCTTAGCATCACCCAAGACAACCCAAACTGACCGAAAAAGGCTCACCACAAAGCATAAGCTACCTCGCAATGAAGAAGAAGATGATCCACCGTCTCCTCATTCCTCTTGCACATGCAACACCTGTTCGTCACAATCACATGCTGCTTCCTTAGGTTGTCTAGTGTTAAAATTTTGCCCAAAGCCGCCGACCACACAAAGAAACTCGCCCTCGAGGGAGCTTGTATACGCCACACACTCTTCCAAGGGAATTGCCTCCCTTCAGTACATGCCAAGGAAGCAAATAAAAGTTTGACCTTGAAACGGCCTCTTTTGGAAAAAAATCCACCACAACCTATCTTCACACCCTCGTCTCACTCGGGCAGAATGCAACACCTGGAAAAAAGAGACAAATACATCCACCTCCCAATGATGAGCCCCTCTAGAAAAACTAACATTCCACTGATTAGAGCCACCCCGCACCTCCAAATGAACCGCAACTGAGGCGTCCTTCGCACAGGCAATACTGAATAAACCAGGGAAAGCTGTCTTGAAAGCCGTATCTCCACACCACAAAACATGCCAGAAGTGAACCCTAGTCCCGTCCCCCGCCTCAAAACGCGTAAAGCCTTGGAAAGTGTCCCACCCTTTCCTAATATTCTTCCATAACCCTACCCCAAAAGTACCTAAAATCTCCATAGAGCACCACCCTCCCCATAAGCTTCCAAACTTCGCATCCCCCACAACCCTCCACCAAGTATCTCTTTCCGATCCATAACGCCACAACCATTTTCCTAACAGGGCGCGATTGAACACCATTAAATTTTTAATACCCAACCCGCCTTCCTTAATCGGAGTGCAAACCCTTGACCACTTCTCCAATTGGTATTTGAACTCTTCGCCTAGCCCACCCCATAAGAAATTACGCTGTAACTTCTCAATGCGCTTGGCAACGCTAACCGGAATAGGAAAAAGAGACAGATAATAAGTAGGCAAGTTAGTAAGAGTGCTCTTGATAAGCGTGACCCTGCCACCCTTCGACAAATACAACATTTTCCAACCGGCCAACCGACGTTCTATCTTTTCGATAACTCCATCCCAAATATGCTTAGCCTTATAAGTGGCCCCCAATGGCATACCAAGGTACTTAATTGGCAGAGAGGCAACCCCACACCCTAGAATACCGGCTAGCATGCCCACTTGCTCCACATTCCCCATTGGAATCAACACCGACTTAGCCAAGTTAACCTTCAGACCGGATGCAGCTTCAAATAGTAAAAATAGACTCCGCAAATATCGTACTTGAGCAGGCATAGCATTGCAAAAGATCAAGGTATCATCAGCAAACAGAAGGTGTGAGACTGTAGTATTACCGACCTTGAATCCATCTAGCAGTCCCCCATTAACCGCCGCCGAAATCATCCTACTCAAAGCTTCCATCACAAAAACAAACAACAGAGGAGACAAGGGGTCCCCTTGCTGCAATCCCTTGAAACTGCTAAACTGCTAAAGAAACCATAAGGAGAACCATTGACTAGAATTGAGAATCGCATCGAAGAAATGCAATGTTCTATCCAAGAGCACCAAATCCCCCTAAAACCACACTTCCTTAGCATATGTAACGAGAAATCCCAATTCACATGGTCATAAGTTTTTTCCAGATCCATTTTGCAAATAACCCCTAGCTCCCCAGATCTCAACCGACTATCAAGGCATTCATTAGAAATCAAGATAGGATCTAGAATCTGCCTCTCCTTAATAAAAGCACTTTGCGACTGAGATATAATCTTGTCCAGAACTACCTTCAATCTGTTTGCTAAAACCTTGGCTATGATTTTGGGTTGTTGTAACTGATAATTGAATTACCTTCATGATATGAGTAGTCACAAATGCAAAGAATTTTTTTAATATAAAATAATAAACTTTGAAGAGTACCTATGCAGCCTATATATAGTGGCATGGAATAGTTTGATTTTTTCTATTTTTTCTGAGTTTTGGAATTATGTTTTTTTTTCCCCCTATAATTTAGGTGTTCTCTTGTATACTCCCTGTGTATTAGGGTTGCGCCCGCACTTTTGAATGAATATACATTACTTATCAAAAAAGAGTACCTATGCAAGACAAATCTAATAAAGGAATTATTATTGTGTGCTTGTATACACTGTTGGGCCACTTCTTGACAGCTTATGCCTTTTGCACTAATGGTTTTCAACATAGTTTTAGTCTAGCAGTGTGTTGTTTGTCTAAAAGGTTTTCTGTTGGAATCCTTTGAATCCTGGGAAAACTTCACCCATTTTAGTATCTGTTTATCTTTGTTTTTGCTTACGTGCTTGTGGGTGTTGGATAATCTCTTGACTTTAAGCTTTTGTTGTTCATGGTTTCCTATCGGGTAAAAGAGAAAGATATAGTATGACTGAACAATAAAAGAGTTTCATGGCCTGTCTATTGATTTGAAAATATGTTGTATAGTTATGTTTGTCTTACTAGCTGAATTTTGCTTGATAAAATCGTGTGTGACGTGCATTAATGGGATCCATGGCTTGCCAGTCCCTATACCCAGTTGACATTGGGATTCTTTTAGATGTTCTAGATCTAAGTTGTATCATTAAAACCATTCTATAATTTCAAAATTGTGTTTACTGCTCTTTCTTAATCCTCACTCATCTTTGAGTGGAGTCTTCTCATGGTGTTATATAGAAATAAATTGGGCTTTGGTTTTAGATACCACATCAGATTGCTACGGTTTATTGGCAGATGCCATTAACCATGTAGGCTGTTTCTATTGGTATGTTCCATCTATGGTTGATGCACTAGGATAAGTGAACCATTTATGTGGTGCATTTGCCTAAAAGTTTTTAACTCAGGCTCACTTTTATTTTAACAGTCCTTTACTTGAGATTCTTTAAGAAAAAAAAAAGGTCCTTTACTTGGGATGGCCAATCTCCATATACTAACACTTAACTAGAAGTTAAAAAAAGGTTACATTTACTAATGATATGTGAGGCCATCTATTTGTTCATTATGTAGTTCACCTGTCTATATGTCTCTCTTTCCACTAGGGTTGTTTAACTGATTTTTTTTTTCCCTTCTTTTTCTTTCACCAGTCTATTTGCAGCTCAAGCTGGGGCTTCAAGGGTAATTGCAATTGATGCAAGTGAGAAGATGGCCACAGTTGCAACTCAGGTAAATTTTCCTAGTTTTATAGCTGTTAAAGTCTCCTTTGTATTTCCTCTCACTGAGTTTTGCCCTCCTTTTGTTTGTTGTTTGCAGATTGCAATGGATAATGGCCTTTGGCGGAGTGAAAGCCAAAATGAAAGTAATAAGCATCCCACAGGGGTAATAAAAGTGGTTCATGGGATGGTTGAAGAGCTTGATAAATCTTTACAAGTTCAACCTCAAAGTGTTGATGTATTATTGAGTGAATGGATGGGGTATTGCCTACTTTACGAGTCAATGCTCAGCTCGGTGCTCTTTGCACGGGACCGATGGTTGAAGCCTGGAGGTGCCATCCTCCCTGACACTGCAACTATTGTGAGTCCCATACAATATTCCCTTTGCTTGTCAAATGAGTGCTTTTTAGTTCTTGAGAGCTTATCAATTTCTCTTCCATTATCTTCGCAGTTTGTTGCCGGATTTGGTAAGGGTGGTACTAGCCTTTCATTTTGGGAAAATGTATATGGTTTCAACATGTCTTGTATTGGCAAGGAACTTGTCGGAGATGCTGCACAGATTCCTATTGTTGACATTGTGGATAATAGAGATATAGTGACTAGTTCTGCAGTTCTTCAGGTTAGTGTTACCTCATTAAAAGTGACCAGTTCCTTTTTAAATAGATCGGGCAAAACTTGATTTTCCTTTTTCTTTTTATCTTCTTTTTTTTTTTTTTTTTGGAAGGGGGGGAGGGGGGGGGGGGGGGGGGGCGGTGGGGTGGTGTGGAGTGGGGATATGACCTAGTATCTTTTAAGGCTTCCCTATCAGTTTACTTTGGCTTGTGTAATGAATCTGGATTTTCTGAAACTTCTTCATATTGTTCATGAATTTTAAAACTTCAAGCAAATATTAGTATTTTAAATTCAGCTTTTCCATTTCACCCCAAAGGACCAAACTTAGGTAAAGTTGCCAGAGTATGTGGAAGAACTATTGCATCCAGTTGGTTAGATAGTGTCATCTACATCCAGAGAGTTGTATGCTTTGAAATATTTGAAGGTAAAAAGGATAAAGAGATATTCTGGTTTTAAGACCTTTTGTTAGTATCTTTTGGCCTGAATTTTCTGAAGTTCTTTTTCACCTACGTTATTTAGAACTGGCCAAACTTTCAAAAATAGGGAAATGATGCTGGCTGTCTTTGTTTTTCTTTTTCTTTTGGTTCATTCTCTTGGGTACCCCTTTAACTTCAAATTCTCTAAAATTTCTTTTAAGAGTCACCGAGTTCTTTGTGCATGATCATCAAGGCAGGCACAAACTCTTATGGAATTGCCTTAAAAGAGTTGGAAGAGATTTTTTTAGCACCCTTTTCTTCAACTCTGTAATTCCAAGTTCACGGTCCTCAAAACTGCAAAATTGTGCCAGCATATTCAAAATTGTTTTGACATCCCCTCCCTCCCCCCCCCAAACACACACACACCAAAGAAAAAATCGTTTCTGTAAACTTCTCTTTTTGGATGAATTTTTTGGTTAAACACAATTTTTTTTGGATGCGTAATTCCCTTAACTTCTCGCACTATTCTTTATGACAAAATTGATTTTGGCACTATGGTTTGTCATTCCCATTTTTAGGTCACAAATATTCTGGACCAAGTCTAATTCCTAGATTAGTGGTAAACCTTGACTAATTTTCTTGTCGGGAACTTTTGGATACTACACATACTAACTATACATGCTTATTATACTTCTATGATGTACTGATATCAGTAGAAGCGTATTTAGTAATCGAAGAATTCTGAAGCATGCTAATCAGTGATTTTTAGAAAATGTTTTTCCTGATTCTATTTTCCAGTTGTGCGCCAGAAATGAAATTGATGGATCTATCTTTTTCTCTTAAATAAAAATACCTTACATAGATTTTATATTGGCGTTTTGATGTATAAATCTGGTTTTTAGTATGTGTTAAAATGCAATTTTTTCTTTGGCTTCAGTCTTTTGACTTGGCAACAATGAAACCCGATGGAGTGGATTTCACTGCAAGTGCTGTGCTGGAAAGCCTCTCAAATGATTTGGAATGCCGAACAACATGGTGTTATGGGGTTGTCTTGTGGTTTGAGACTGGTTTTACCAGCAGGTTCTGCAAAGAAATGCCAGTTGTGTTGTCCACATCCCCGTACACACCCAAAACGCATTGGTCGCAAACAATCCTTACATTCCAAGAGCCGATTGCCATAGCATCATCAGCAAAACCGAGTAGCGACACATTTGCAGCAGTCGGCACCGATGCCTGTCCCGCTACGAAAATTCATTTGCGCATTAGCATTGCTCGTGCTGTTGAACATCGCAGCATTGACATTTCCTTGGAAACTGCCGGTATTGGCCCTGATGGTAGGAAACACAAGTGGCCTGCACGACTTTTTACCCTACACTAAGGACATATCCATCGTTGCTGCTGAACATTGCAGCATGGACATTGTCTTAGAAACTGCTGGGATTGGCCCTGGTGGTAGAAAACATGAGTAGCCTGTACAACATTTTAATCTACGTGAGGACATAGCCGGTAATTCAAAAGATGGGGTAATCACACTGGCGTTTTCCGTTTTGGCAGCCAGTGTGGATTAGTTTTGCCTCGTTTTGTTTTGTTGTTTCAGTATCCAATTTTTTTCTATAATTTATTCAGTCTTCTAAAAGCTTTCACTATTATATTATATTATATTATAGTTGATCTTGCAATTAATACTGTTTGGCCAGGTTGAGCATTGAGGTGCTCAGGCTGTGTTCAATTGTCTTTTGACG